>NC_089505.1:161738971-162047617 GCF_036850995.1 Saccopteryx leptura | reverse complement strand
ATAATCCTTATTTAACATGTTTTTCCTGTTTAGGAAATTAGTATTTTAAAAACCAATTTATACTTTACTATACAAATTTATTAGCAACTAGAAATGAATACCCAGAGTCTCTTAATAAACGCAGTGTTCATTTTTAAAGTTCTGATTCTGCAAAAAGTCTGCTTAAAGAAATTAGGCTATTCTTGATGATGATGTCAGGATAATTCTAAGGTGAAATAGACAGTGAATCTAGAATTAATGTCTTGTTAAAGATAATCTCCTGCAGTAAGTACTGCAGAATCTCTAAATGGGGGACCATCTAGGAGAAAATTTATTTTGCTCATATAAGTTACTGGGGTAATCTTAGACATCACTGTCCAACACCAAATTAGCAATTTTAAATTTCATTACAAACCAAGTCTCAAGCTTTTCTTTCTCAGAACAACAAAGCCACAAGAGACTTTTACCAGGATTGTGGTAGCATGTTCCTTTAAGACAACGATTCTTGATGGTGGTGGTGGTGGTAGTGAATTGGGAATAGAAGGCAGTAGGAATGTCACGCTCTTAACAAAACATCTCTTAGCCAAATTAACAATTAACTTATTAGCTTCCTCTAATAAATTCAGACTTATTTATATTGTACTATCTTAAAGGTATACCAATCCAAATCTGATGAATCTCTTCAAACTTTTGAATAAAGATTTAAACAGTATAAGTGTTAGATTAAATAAGAAGCTTATAAATAAAACCTTAAAAGTTATATATATTTTATATATGTGTATAATATACTGTATATAAATTAATATATACAAAATCAATGAATTACTATATTTAATATATACCCCCTCAGTTGTATCTGAGGTTGTTTTTATGAAAAAAATCTCAGAACTTACCCAAATAGGTTTCCTTCCCTTTAAAATAGCCACCTGTCAGTCTGTGCTGCCACTGTTTGAATGTTTTTGGAACTATTCTTGGTGACAACTCCTTTTAGTCAGTTTGAATCCCATGTACGAAGAGAGTCATATCTACTTTTTAAGTCACACACAAGCATTCTCAAATTTGATTCATTTTTATCCTAATTACTATTCTGTCTTTTCTATTTCAATATAATAAATCTCTCTCCAAAAAACTTTTTTGCCATCACCATGTGACATGGCTTGAAGGCTCATAATTTTAGTTTCTTAGTAACAAGGTATCACTGAAATAAGAATATTGCCTCTTCATATGACTACTGTGCATTGATTGATTTGGATGTATTAAGTTCTGATAAATTTGTTTAAAAACACAAAAACAATACCCTAAATTCATATCTAGTCTTAATGACAGATTGTTGCTTGTATGATATATGAGTAAAACAAGTCTAAGTTATTAACTTAAAATGTTTTTTAAAATTAAAAAGATTACTTACTGAAGCTCTAGCTTCTGCAGCTTTTGCCTTTTTTAATCTGGTTTTTGCAGCATCCAAATCCAGTCTCTTATTTTGTAACAGTTTCCTTTCTTTCTATAAATTAAGGAAAGAAAAATATAAAGTATAAAGATGTTAAAATCCAGTAAAAGCATACATATTTAAAGTATGATTTTCCACTGAATATATTAATCAGCCTGACTGGTGGTGGTACAGTGGATAGAGTACTGACCTGGGACAGTGAAGTCCCAGGTTTGAAACCACAAGGTTGCCGCCTTGAGCGTGGGCTCACCAGCTTGAGTGCAGGGTCACTGGCTATAAAGTGACCATTTCGAGTATCTGACTTCCTTTGCTTACTGTTTTCAATTTTAAAATATAGAGATATTTTAGATATGTGGGAAAGATGGCAGGTGATCCTATTGACAACCTAGTATCTTTCAAATCATTTTTCAACTTGGTGATTTTTCCTTTATCTCAGGCCAAATACTTTTACCCAGAGACAAATTCACTATAAACATATTTTCTGTAATATATTGTAATAAGAAATCTGCAAATTAAAGTTTGACTTAGTATTTAAAATAGAGCAGTCTTGTAATAATCTTAGAAAAAAATATCCACCTAAGTCTCCATTCTCCATTACTTAAAAAACAAATTAAACTAAAAAATAATAGACTAATAAATTAGGTTTAGGAAAGCGATAATATGTACTAATGCTTCAGCAGTAAAATATAGAAATAGGAAAATAAGATAAAAGACTTCTAGCAATGCAAAAAGACAGGAAGTGTAATAGCCAGAAATATAGCTTCTGATAATGAGGTGTCTGGCTCCTGTTTTAAATGAACAGTTAGATGGCTGTGGTGATATTTTGTGCCAAATTTTTTATAATCATTCTGGGAACCTCTTTCTATAGATTTTAGTGCTGGTAATAAACAAGAAAGATGTAAGGACATCTCAATAACACTATAGGGATATAAAAATGGAGTCCATATCATCAATAGTCCTTTATTTCAGTTGATTTTGTGTCCTGCTGAATATACACCAAGCTAGATTAAACCTGTGTTATATACATAGTCATAAATATGGCAAATTATTCATTAAAAACTGTATGTAGGGGGGCCTTGGGTTATAATAGTCTCGACATTTGACATTTCGAGTTTAAGACGCTCACTTCCATAAAAAATTTAAAAAAACTGAGATGTGTTTCGATTTATGCTGTTAGCGTCGTACTTACAAAATGTGTGGGCAAACTAGTCTGGTTGTGTGCGGCAGAAGAATATGCAGTCTTCTTTTTCTGTGGCTTAGTTGTGTTGTTATGTTCTAGATTATGATTTTACAACTGTGTTAGGATAGGTAAGTGACTTAGGCTAGAGTGTGGTTTGACTTACACCAAAATTTGGGTTATGTCACTGTTATAGGAATGGAACTATGTTGTAACCCGAGGACCCCATGCATATATGTATGTGTGTGTGTATAAATGTTTTACTAAAAATGGAAATCTTTTCAACTCACAGCAATTGTTTTATAATCTCCTTCTATAAAGTTTCTTAAAGGAGTGAGAAAATTTAAAGCTGATGTTTGAATTAGCTCTCTGTCTGCGGTTCCAATTCGTTTTTGTGTTTCTCCACATTTAATAAGAGCATTACCTGCAAAGAAAAAAAAAGTTTTTTTTTAACCATTGTCTGGTAATGTCAGAAAGCAGAATCATGTTAAGATAAATCAGCAATTTGATCTGCTTTATAGTTGTCACTTGTTTACTTGAGTAAAAAAATCAAACAGAATTAACTATAATTAAGGCAGTTTTATTTTAAAAGTTAATTAAAGATTATAAATATCTAAATAAAAATGACATAAACCTGTATCATAGTTAACTGTACTAATTCTATCAATGGGACAAAAGAGGATGGATACACTAAAAAGTATGTACGGTCACAGCTCAAATAAGCTTTTATAATAATGCTTAAAATATTTTAATAAGTAGATCAAGTCAAAATTTGACTTCTGTTTTTATATTTATGCACTTATCTCAAGTACCAGTATCTACAAATAACAGCATATATCTGTATTTTAAGTTAAAGAAAAATCCATGTTTTGAAAGACAAGTACTGTGGAAAATAAGAGTGAAAGAAAGAGAACCACAAGGCCATCTCTAATAAGTGTTCTGTGAATTTTATTCCTTCATGTAAGGATGAGATAACATGTGATTGGTGATAATATAACATAGTAGTTATAAGAGCTCAATTTCCAAATATAGACTCACATTTGAAGTACTGCTGTGTGATCATGGATGAATTATGTAACCTCTCTAAGACTGTTTCCTTATCTTTAAAATGGATAACAATTTACATATGTGTAGGATATAAAGTAAGGATTTACTGAAATAATGCTTATATTGTATAGTGCTTAGTCCAATGCCTGGAATACTCAATTGTTAGCTATTATCAATTAATAGTATAGATTCACAAAGCCCAATTCCAATAACCAGGGTACAGTCAATGGACTTATTAGAGATACAAACAGATGAAATAAATTGAAAAAGGAAAGAATTTGAAGGTTTTTAAATGTTCACCCTCCTCTGGGCCTATAATTGCTGAAGGAAAGGGTGGGGTCTCTTTTTTATACCTTTATGACTCCAGCATCTAACTCTGTCTAGCACTAACTAGCAGGCAATAAAAAAATGTTTAATGTTAAAGTTTTTCTAAAGTTAATAGTTAAAATTTAGAAATAGAACCATAGAAATTTTAAGTATTTTCCAACTTCTGAAAAAAGTAATATTCTGAAGAACACAATGTAAAAATTTTAAAGTTGCACATCTAAAAGCCAGTCAACGGATTAAGTGGCATTCATTACATAATGTATAGGTTATTTCCTTCTGACATAAAAAGAACAACTAAAGGTTAAGTTCATTTAGTTCCAAGATTTATGAGCTATTTTATAAATTGGGACTACATATAGAAAATCATTTAATTTACCTATCATTTCATATCCATTTGAGGACCAATTTCATGTAGAAGTCTTAATAAAGAGAATTATTAGACATAAACAAAAGGAAAAAAGCTACAGAAATTAAAATAGTCTTATGTTCAGAGAAAATTAGATTTGAAGGATGATGGTGTATAACTTTGAGCTTTTTTTTTTTTTCTGAAGCTGGAAACGGGGAGAGACAGTCAGACGGACTCCCGCATGCGCCCAACCGGGATCCACCCGGCACGCCCACCAGGGGGCGACGCTCTGCCCACTAGGGGGCGATGCTCTGCCCTCCGGGGCGTCACTCTGTTGCGACCAGAGCCACTCTAGCACCTGGGGCAGAGGCCAAGGAGCCATCCCCAGCCTCGGGGCCATCTTTGCTCCAATGGAGCCTCGCTGCGGGAAGGGAAGAGAGAGAGAGAGGAAGGAGAGGGGGAAGGGTGGAGAGGCAGATGGGCGCCTCTCCTGTGTGCCCTGGCCGGGAATCGAACCCGGGACTTCTGCACGCCAGGCCGACGCTCTACCACTGAGCCAACCGGCCAGGGCCAACTTTGAGCTTTAAAGCTAAACATTTAAAGTCTGTACAACTAACAAATGGGAGAAACTGTAAAATACAATAATTTAAATTAAACTATGAAGAAAACAGAAATGAAATACAACCTAAACATCCAGAGACAACCATTTTTAACATTTTTGTTTTTGTTTTTGTTTTTGTTTTTTTTTCATTTTTCTGAAGCTGGAAACAGGGAGATACAGTCAGACAGTCTCCCGCATGCGCCCGACCGGGATCCACCCGGCACGCCCACCATGGGGCGACGCTCTGCCCACCAGGGGGCGATGCTCTGCCCATCCTGGGCGTCGCCATGTTGCGACCAGAGCCACTCTAGCGCCTGGGGCAGAGGCCAAGGAGCCATCCCCAGCGCCCGGGCCATCTTTGCTCCAATGGAGCCTTGGCTGCGGGAGGGGAAGAGAGAGACAGAGAGGAAGGTGCGGCAGAGGGGTGGAGAAGCAAATGGGCGCTTCTCCTGTGTGCCCTGGCCAGGAATCGAACTCGGGTCCTCCGCACACTAGGCCGACGCTCTACCGCTGAGCCAACCGGCCAGGGCATCATTTTTGTATTAATGAAATTATTGTGTAATGAAAGCACTAGTGATTTGTTCAAACACTATGTGCCAGATTTTCTATAGAAATAAATAAGGCCTCAGAAAGCTTAAAAAATATATACATAGAGAGAGGAATGCTGGTTGGGTAGCTCAGCTGGTTAAAGCGTTGTCTGATACGCCAAGGTTGCAGGTTTAATTCCCCATCAGTGGACAATACAAGAATCAACATTTATGTATCAATGAATACATAAATAAGTGAAAAAACAAACTCATGTTTCTCTTTCTCCTTCTCTCTCTCTAAAATTAATAAATTAAATAAAAAATTTTAAATAGAGGAGACATATCCACAAAAACTGCTATATATTGTAAATACCACAATAGAGATGTTTTAAGATTCAATGGGAGTGCAAGTGAGGAATTCATTTAAC
The DNA here is from genome assembly GCF_036850995.1 of Saccopteryx leptura. Lineage (NCBI taxonomy): Eukaryota > Metazoa > Chordata > Mammalia > Chiroptera > Emballonuridae > Saccopteryx > Saccopteryx leptura. Next base: position 162,041,738 of record NC_089505.1, on the reverse strand, counting down.
TTTAAAAAAATTTTTTTCCATTGATTTGAGAGAGAGAGAGAGGAAGGAAGAGGAAGGGAAAGAGGAAGTGAGAGGGAGAGGAGGTGTATGGGAGGGGGGCAGGGAGAGGGAGGAGGGGAGAGAGAGGGAGAGAGGGGGAGAGACAGACAGAGAAGCATGGACACACTTGTTTCACTTAGCTGTTTCATTTAGTTATGCACTCATCAGTCACTTCCTGTGCGTGTCCCAACCTTGGTGTGCAGGGATAAAACTCTACTGTGCTACCTGGCCACGGCTCATTTAAATTTTTAGACATAGAAAGATCTTATAAAATTTCAGAACAATGTATGCTTAAATATATTAAATATTAAATTGACCTGTACATACTTATTTGTAACAGATAATTCTCACTTTATGTTAAATTCAAAAATTTAATATAAAAGTGTTGAAGTTAAAAGTGATTTCATTTATATTAGGTAAATGTTAATAATGTCTCTAAGTAGTAAAAATCTAAAAGTAAAGATATTTGTTAATAGACCTTTTGCTTTCTACTTACCATAAGCAGTTCCTGGGCCGAACTCAGTCCCTGCATCGATCATATACTGTCCCAAAAGTTCTGGGTTGTTTACACGACTTGGAGCTTTTCTATCTAGTTTCTCATAAACAAATTCTTCTATCCTGGCATCTATGAGAAAGGTTTAAAATGACCAATTCTTTCAAAAAAGCAAAACTATTTAGTTGACTGTTTTGTTTCGCTACTAGCCATTTATCACCTTGTCAAGTTAACATGAAATTAGCAAGCTTTCAAGTCCTTATCTTAATATACAATTTTTATTTATATTTGAGTATTACATAGCTCTTAAGAAACTATTTTTAAAATATAAAAAATATTTTAAAATAAAGTAAATCTATTATATGAGCATTTTATTGGATTTTAAGTTCCAAAAAAGAGTTGGAATTCATTTACTATTTAATGAAGTTTCCTTTGCACCATTCATATAATTCCTAACTTTCACCTCTGAATGTTTATAATTCCAAAATCAGGGATTTTCAACTATGAAACTATAGATACAAGGTACCTAGAAGAATCAAAGAATCACATACTTCTGATACCCTTTTGGGCTTTTGTTTGTTTAAAAAGCTCTCACTCCCTCATAGAGTCTAAATATAGGCATGGGAGTTTAAGGGTAGAGTAATCCAGGCTTGGAATAGTCTACAGACACAGATCAGCAATATATGCCTTAATTTATTTAATTATACTGAAGGTATATAGATACTACTGAACATGTATTCACTCAAAAGATTTCACCATTAAAAATATCATTAAAATACAAGACATATTATAGAACATTAGTATAAACAGGAAGGAAAACAATATGAATGAATGAATATTTTAGTGTAATATTTAAGAAATTTACTTTTACACAGCTGCCAAATCACTGTGGAATTTCAAAAATGAGCTAAACCAATACAGAAATACTTAAACAGTTGGCAAAATGTTAATTATAAACACATAAAATAGGCTGTTGGAATAATACTTGCTTTTGTGGTGGACATTGATGCAGCATCAGAAGAGTTTTTAAGTAGGAATTTATAAACTACTGAGTTAGTTAAAATCAGAATGAGTCAGTTTAAAACTAATTATTTAAAAGATGTTACTTAAATTTCAGAATTTCATTTTCTGACTGTGAGAGTAATTCTTAGCTTTGCTGCTTTCTACCTATTTGGTCAAAAGTATAAATCCCCATGTTGATTTCAATCGGTTAATAAAACATTTGGTATATTTTAAATAAATGTTTTATTTCAGCAAGTCTTAAAGAATATGTAGACAATTTTGCTACAATTCAAAATATATTTTTGAAAAACTCTAGGTTCTGAAAAATCATATACTTAAATGACAGGGCTTATAGAAAAGGAGTTGGATTTGGCCACTTATAAAAGCTAAGTAACTTTACAAGCAGAGCACAAAAAAAGAATTCTGTTACTACTTCAGACTTAATACACTAATGCAAAATTGTATTTATGAGCCATTGTGACTTCTTCATGCTGATATCATTCCTGTTTACCAGACATGCATGACTATTTGCCATTCTGGAAAACATGTTTTAGAACAGACTATATATATGTGAAGAACTCAAGAGAACAAGGAACAAGAGGAAAAACATCTACTACTTTTTCTTTTCTTTTTTATAGCTGCTATTGCATATAATTTAAGTAGTCTTAAACAAATAAGAAACACCACATGGTATTGAAAGACCAGGCCTCATTTAAAGTGTAAAAGGCTTAGTTTAAAAAGTCACTACAATTTAGCCTGACTGGTGGTGGTACAGTAGAGCATCCACCTGGGTCACTGAGGACCCAGGTTTGAAACCCGAGGTTGCTGGCTTGAGCCCAAAGGTCAATGGCTTGAAGCCCAAGGTCACTAGCTTGAGCAAGGGGTTACTTACTGGCTTGCTGGAACCTTCCAGTCAAGGCATATATGAGAAGCAATCAATGAACAACTAAAGTGATGTAGTTATGAGGTGATGCTTCTCATCTCTCTCCCTTTCTGTCTGTCTCTCTCGTAAAAAAAGTCACCATAATTTAAATAAAATGAACAGAATTCCTAATAGTTTGTACAGTACTTGACTTTCATATAATAGCAACAAAGTTGGAATTTTTAGTTAGTAACTAAAGTATGTTTATGGAGTTCACAACACGGTCACAATAATGATGGGGAAAAGGAGAAGGAAAGTGTGCACTGTTGCCTTTGTCTTTCAGTTTTGATATATAAAGCTCAGTGAAAAGCCTAAGTGTCAATAACTTGGGATTTAGTTCCAAGTTCTTCTAATTAGCTATGCTCCATTGGACAAAAGGCTAAATTGTGAGTTTCAATTCATAAACAATTATTGTACATCTTATTTGCAAGCTTATTTAGTTGGGTGGTCTGAAAAACCTTAGAGTTGTCAGAAAATTAAATGAAATAATGTATGTAAAAATAAACATAAACATAAATAACTGGTAACTAATTAGCTTTCTATATAATTTTCCCTTAATTATTTAGGGATAATTCTCCCCTGGCTAAAAAAATAAATTATTTATTTTCACAGTCCTTCATAATTCTTAAAATTCAAAGTCACTGCCTAAAATTGAGTTTTCAAGAGGATTCTACTAAGTCCTGAAAAACATTATTTGTCAATATGTTAGAGGATACACAAGTGTTTATCACCCTCTTTTTTATCAAGGCACACACACAAAAAAACATAAGCCTCAAAGCCACAAACCAAAGAATTCTCTTCTCCAACAGCAATTAAAACTTTTTTTTTTAACATTAAAAATCTACTAACAGTACCTTTTAATAAGATCAGTCAATGAGACAGACAAAAGGTAAAAAGTTTCTTACTTGGGTTTGGCTGCAATAACACTTCAGTTTGTTTCATTATTTTTTCTGTCCATATTTTCGTACATTCAGCTTTGCTAAGAAGGTTCTCTAAGTGAGCATCCAATTCTGTCTTCTCTGCTTGGCCAAGCTTTTCTTCTGTGAACTGTTATTGGTTATTAAAAAATATATATCAAATATACCTCAAATACATTTTAGGAACTTATATAAATAATTAATAACTAAAATCTAAGCAATCCAAAACAAACAATTATTTGTAAACCACTGCATATGAACGTTTTTCTTTTTACTCTATGGTAATTCTGCCCTAATCTAGTATATAAATATTTCTGATTTATAAAGATAGGATAACATAGTGGTAAGGAAGAAGAGCTTTGAGTCAGTTGGGTCTGAATCCATATCCTGGATGCAATGCTGTGTGACCTGAGCAAGCTTTTGAATATTTTTTTCTTATGTATTATCTATCATAAAAGAGACAATATATATCTTACAGTAATCTGAGAATTAATTAAGAGTATGTATATAGCCCTGGCCGGTGGGCTCAGTGGTAGAGCGTCGGCCTGGCGTGCAGGAGTCCCGGGTTTGATTCCTGGCCAGGGCACACAGGAGAAGCGCCCATATGCTTCTCCACCCCTCCCCCTCTCCTTCCTCTCTGTCTCTCTCTTCCCCTCCCACAGCCAAGGCTCCATTGGAGCAAAAGTTGGCCTGGGCGCTGAGGATGGCTCTGTGGCCTCTGCCTCAGGTGCTAGAATGGCTCTGATTGCGGCAGAACGACGTGGGCAGAGCATTGCCCCCTGGTGGGCGTGCCAGGTGGATCCCGGTCGGGCGCAGGCCGGAGTCCATCTGACTGTCTCCGTTTCCAATCTCAGAAAAATACAAAAAAAAAAAAAAAAAAAAAAAGAGTATGTATATATATCGCTTTGTTCAATGCATGGTAACTATTATTTTAACTTTAAAAATGGCTGTTTATGTTAAATGTAATTTTGTTTTATTGGCACTTCAATCACACCTAGTTAGATAGGTTTTTATGAGATGTTATGGGAAACTATCAGTTAAATTGCTTCTTTAGGATATGCTGCAGCAGTTGATTTATAAACTAACTTTTAGAATATGTCCCATTCATACTACAGAGGCATCTTTTCAAGATCATAAAATGTTATTAAAAACATTCAATGTAGACCTGACCTGTGGTGGTGCAGTGGATAAAGTGCCGACCTGGAATGCTGAGGTCACTGGTTTGAAATCCTGGGTTTGCCTGGTCAAGGCACCTATGGGAGTTGATGCTTCCTGCCACTCCCTCCCCCCCACTTCTCTTTCTCTTTCTCCCTCCTCTAAAATGAATAAATAAAATATTTAAAAAAATTAAAAAAAAGACATTCAGTGTATACTATCTTGTGTTGGTTTTTGAGGAAAGGCAGCTCCCATACAGTAACAAAGAAATAAAAAGATTTCTGTGTAGATTTCATGGATATTTCTGGATATTTTTAAATACTGGAAGTGATAACTCAGGCTGCTTATCATGAATACTTTTTTTCTATGTGGCTTTCCTCCATCATAATACAAGTATTTCTCTAGCACTAATTCTATGCTCATTAGTCATGACTCATTTCTGGCTAACAAAAAGAATGTTCACCTTACTCTTTCTTTCCCCTCTCATTTCTTAAAATATCTTCCGCTTTTCTGAGTTTTATTATATTTCTTCAGGCATCCTTGTTTTTGGTCTAATACTTTCAACTGATTATCACTCAGTACTTTTAGCTGAAATGTAGTCTAAAATGTTATTTTTAGACTTCTGATTGCAATCTCCATCAAAGGTCTTGTTTAAGGGCTAAAAATAACAGCTTTAATAGTTTTTGTAAGGTCGTATTAGGTCTTTTTGAGACTGGTTTGTAGCCAAGCCCTGACCCAATGGGTGGGACTGAGAAAAGCAGTTCCAAAGCTATTGCCTAAACTCATAAACTTGCAGTGTACTGTAACTGAGGACAGGAGAGGCATTGGGCAAAAGATCAAAACCCTGATTCAAAGGTCAGTTGGGTAAGTAAGCAATCTCTTAGAGAGAACTCTAGTCTTCAATGATCCCTGAGATTCTAAGCAAGAGACCTTTTATAGAAGTATAGATCAGAATATTACATGTTCGAAGTCTACTTCTAAGGGTTAAACAGATTATCTCTCAGACATTGCAACCAATAAGAGGGAGAGAAAGGGAATACACCCAGGTGAACATAATCTATAGAGGATGATTTACCAGTAGAGCAAAATTCTTCACTTAGCACCTTAATAAGCAAGTATATCTGTTTGTTTATTGCATTCATTCCTTCAACAAATAATATTTATTTAAAAACCATATATATGCTAGGCACTATTCTAAGCACATAGGTTTCAGCAGCCCCAAAATAGACAAGATTTCTGCTCTTAGGAAGCTTACATTTTAATTGGGAAGACAGACAATAAACAAATAAATATTTAGATAATAAGGTACAAAGATAAAAAGAAGGTGGAAGGAGGACCAACATAGGTGGTCCTACTGTTTCTTGAGTGAATTATTGAGTGATTAACTGCTTGAATTAATGAATTCAAGTGTTCAGGATGGAATAATTCATTCTGCAGGGAGAAGGGGGAACAGAATTGAAAGGCTTCAAAAGTGGGGTGGGGATAAAGAAACTGAAGTTTGAGGATTGCCAGATGTGCACAGAAAGAAAAATAGCCTCTTTGAGCAAGTAACAACTAAGCTGAGATTGAATGGTAAGAAATGAGCTATGGAAGAGCAGAGCCCTCTAATGATTTATGTTCCAGTTGTATTTCTAGAGGATCATTAGCACCATCTTTATGCATACTAAATATGATTTTTTGGTAGAAGTCTAATTTATATTTAATAACCAAGAACAGATTAATACAACAATCAACAGATCCATAATTTAAAAATCAGTATCTATTAGGTCAGGTTTTTTTTTTAAATTTTATTTATTCATTTTAGAGAGGAGAGAGAGAGACAGAGAGAGAGGAGAGAGAGACAGGGGGGAGGAGTTGGAAGCATCAACTCCCATATGTGCCTTGACCAGGCAAGCCCAGGGTTTCGAACTGGCGACCTCAGCATTTCCAGGTCGACGCTATATCCACTGCGCCACCACAGGTCAGGCTAGGTCAGTTTTTGTGCCAGGTACTCTGCTAAGAACTACAAGACATGGTCTCTGTAATAAGAGAGCTATATAAAAAATATTATCCAAACAGTATAAACATGCAGGCCTATTTTTTTTCAGTACATAAAATCATGTTAAACTTTAATAGATGTTTTTAGAAACACACTAGAGTTAAACAAGTAGTGGGTTGAAAATTACTAAAAATGTTTACAAATAGTGATTAAGAAATAGTCTTAGAGTTTATCTGATATAGGTTAGGTTTCAGGGCAAAATTTTTCCCAATAATATTTCAGAGAATCAACAATTAGGAAGTTAATTATCTGAAAAACAAAATATATTTTTTAAAACAAAATATTTCAATCTTTAGGTCCAGAAGTCTGTCTGCTTAATTATTTAATATTTTCTTTGTGATGCTCACTACACTACCTTTAAGGTATCTCTCATTAAATACATATATATATATAATATATATATTATATTTATATTTTACTGTGAAAGTATAATAAAGCAAAGATGAATATTTATCGGTATGAGTCTGAGCAAGAAAAAAAAAGAAAATATGTAAGCCAACTTACAAAATTAGATTCTACAAACAGTGAGTAGGTTTTCTACTATTTTAGTTCAGAAAGGTAAAAAACAAAAACAAAAAACAATATAAGATCCCTTAAGGAATGAGTGAAATACACTTTGATTATAGAAAAACTGTATATAAAATAGCAGTTCTGGAGAGAGGCCCACATGAGCAATGTATTTAAGTATCAGTAATACAGTCTATCTAATGTTTATTTACATTTATGTATTTTTACTCCAACTACATCTGCTTCAGATGTTAGCTGTGATATATGGTCATTTTATCCTCTAATTTGTTTTAAAATATATTTTTTTCCTTAATAAGATCACTTACAGGATCTTATTTATACTTGTTTTAAAATATATTTTTTTCCTCAATAAGATCACTTACAGGATCTTATTTATACTTCTGTATGCTTAACAGTATCAGGGCTTAGTATGTTAGAAGATGCCATATACTAAACTGTGCATTTTATGTCAAACACTCAAAAAAAGAATTATTTAGGTAAGAATCATAATTTCAGTGATGAAGAAACTGACGTCAGAACTGTTTAACATTGTGCCCAAGGTGTCAAGTGTTGAGATTCGATCTCAGATCTGTTTGAATCAGAGTCGTATTATACTACACTACATTATCATAAATACTTGCTGTCAAAAAAACCAATACTTCTTATTAATACTTTCTATTACCATTATACAAACATATTCTGTGTTTCCTTGCCCCTGTGTTTTTGTTCACAGCACTCTGATTAGTTGTATCCTACTCTGATTCCTACATGATTGTCAATAACCATCAGATTAAGGGTAACCTTAATCCTATGTAGAATAAACAAATAAAGAAACAAACAAAAGGGTGGAAGGAGACATAAGAATGTTGCTAATGTTACAATATTTAAGTTGAAATTATAGATTTAAATTATTTAAATGTGCAAAAGCTTAATAATTCCTATGATTTTATAAATGTGGGGGCTTATGGATTTTTCCCACTGGTAATCAGAAGGTATGAAATATTAAGATAACAAAATAGGGCCCTGGCCAATTGGCTCAGTGGATAGAGCACTGGCCCAGCATATGTACATCCCGATTCGATTAGCAGCCAGGGCACACGGAAGAAGTGACCACCTGCTTCTTACTTTCCCTCTCCCCCCCCACAGCCAGTGGCTCCATTGGTTTGAGTGTGGCCTGAGTGCTGAGGATGGTTCGGCTGGTCCAAGGGTCAGTCTCAGGCACTAAAAATAGCTCCACTGATTTGAGCATCAGCCCCAGACAGGGGTTGCCGGGTGGATTCTGGTTGGGGTGCATGTGGGAGTCTGTCTATTTCCCCTCCTTTCACTTAAGAAAAATAAAAGATAGCAAAATAGTATAAGTATTTAATACACATATTTTTCTCTGAAATATTTCAAATGCATTTACTGCAGATAATGAGTTATAGCAAATAAATGAGATATTTAAATTATTAATAAAAATATTTATGGAGCCCTGGCCGGTTGGCTCAGCGGTAGAGCGTCGGCTTGGCTTGCGGGGAACCCGGGTTCGATTCTCGGCCAGGGCACATAGGAGAAGCACCCATTTGCTTCTCCCCCCCCCTCCTCTCTGTCTCTCTCTTCCCCTCCCGCAGCCAAGGCTCCATTGGAGCAAAGATGGCCCGGGCGCTGGGGATGGCTCCTTGGCCTCTGCCCCAGGTGCTAGAGTGGCTCTGGTCGTGGCAGAGCGACGCCCCGGAGGGGCAGAGCATCGCCCCCGGTGGGTGTGCCGGGTGGATCCCGGTCGGGCGCATGCGGGAGTCTGTCTGACTGTCTCTCCCCGTTTCCAGCTTCAGAAAAATACAAAAAAAAAAAAAAAAAAAAAAAAAATTTATGGAGAACATAGTATATATTTTCTTCTATTGTATATGAGATGTATAATGAACATATAACACAATTCTTGTACTCAAAGCTTTCATGATCTTAATAATGCTGCCTAAAGACAAACATAAAATTATAATGGTACCCTTTTTAGAAGGACTAAATACCTATTCTTTGTTTTTTAAAAAAAGATTCCTTTTTTAATAATCAATTTTAAACTTTACCCTTAAAAATTTTAGTTTTCAACATCTTTCAGTCCAAAATCATTACTGAATTTGTTGTCTCTTGATAATGCTTGTTAATTAGAAACTACAGTTGATTTTAAGCATGTATTTTAATGATTATGTAGCAGCACCACTTCATAATTAAATTTTTGTGAAAACCTATATTGAAAGTTAGAATGTAACTAAATCATAAAAATACAAACCCAGTGTTCTCCAAAACATAATCTGATGTATAGTTCTTTCATAATATTTTATTACTAATATAGTAAAATGACATGAGAACAGAAAGTTTAATCCTCTCTCTTTATATATTTTCTCTACACATTGTTTTAAGGAAAGGATTTTCTTTATAGAGTCAACCATATTTTGCCAGACACATTATCCTTCCTTTACTACAGGACAGGAATGTACCCTATAATATGACATAAGGAGTCTGGATTCCCTATCCTGTTTTATTAGAAAGAAAAAAGGACTACAAGTAAAAAGGCTGTGTAATAAAAAACATCTATAAACTCTAAGCATCAATTCTTTGGGTAAAATATTTCAAAAGTAACAAGCTTCTTGGGGGAAAGTGCATAACAAATTCTGATTATATATTAGTAAACTAAACTGTAAAGTAGATTTTTATTTTTATTTTTCAGAGACAGAGAGAAAGTCAGAGAGAGGGATAGATAGGGACAGACAGGAACGGAGAGAGATGAGAAGCATCAATCATCAGTTTTTCGTCGCAACACCTTAGTTGTTCATTGATTGCTTTCTCATATGTGCCTTGACCGTGTGCCTTCAGCAGACTGAGTAACCCCTTGCTCAAGCCAGCAATCTTGGGTCCAAGCTGGTGAGCTTTGCTCAAACCAGATGAGCCGCACTCAAGCTGGCGACCTCAGGGTCTCGAACCTGGGTCCTTGGCATCCCAGTCCGACTCTCTATCCACTGTGCCACTGCCTGGTCAGGCTCAACTGGTTCTTAATTTTAACTGCTCTTCGGAATTACTTGGGGGAACTTTCAAAAACACTGATGGCCTAATCCAATCCCAAGGATTCTAATTTAATTGGACTATGGTGTGGCCCATAAAGATTCCTCAGGTAATTTTAAGTGCAGCTAAGACTGAGAACCACTGTTTTAAGCTCATACATAATTATTTTAATATCAGGTTAAAAACCATTTTCTGGGCATATATTATAATCCAGTGGTCCCCAACCCCCGGGCCGCCAACTGGTATCGGTTTGTGGGCCATTTGGTACCAGTCCGCAAAGAAAGAATAAATAACTTACATTATTTCCGTTTTATTTATATTTAAGTCTGAATGATGTTTTATTTTTAAAAAATGACCAGATTCCCTCTGTTACATCCGTCTAAGACTCACTCTTGATGCTTGTCTCATAAGTTCGACAATTATATTTAAAAATACCATAATTTTTACACCGGTTGCATAATTTTATTTTGTGCATTTATCTGTCCCACCCTAAAGGCCGGTCCGTGAAAATATTTTCTGACATTAAACTAGTCCATGGCCCAAAAAAGGTTGGGGACCACTGTTATAATCAACAGTTCAAATGCTATAGAAATGTTTACTGAAACCTATGTATTCTTTTTTTTTTTTTTCTGAAGCTGGAAACGGGGAGAGACAGTCAGACAGACTCCCGCATGGGTCCAACCGGGATCCACCTGGCACGCCCACCAAGGGGCGATGCTCTGCTCCTCCCGGGCGTTGCTCTGTTGCGACCAGAGCCACTCTAGCGCCTGGGGCAGAGGCCAAGGAGCCATCCCCAGCGCCTGGGCCATCTTTGCTCCAATGGAGCCTCAGCTGTGGGAGGAGAACAGAGAGACAGAGAGGAAGGAGAGAGGGCGGGGTGGAGAAGCAGATGGGCGCTTCTCCTGTGTGCCCTGGCCGGGAATCGAACCTGGGACTTCTGCACGCCAGGCTGATGCTCTACCACTGAGCCAACCGGCCAGGGCCATAACCTATGTATTCTTATTGATCAATGTCACCCCATTAAATTTAATTTTCTAAATAAATTATAAAAAATAAAAACAAACAAACCATCTTCTATGTTGTAGTCTATTAAGTTAATGCTATAGCACCAAAGGATGTGAACATAGTTTTGGGTAACACAAAGTACCAAGAGTTCTTACATAATGAATAAATGCAGGGACTCTAAATGTGACATGCATTATTTATTAGAATTTGAGAGACATGGTAAAGTTATTTGCAGTTTAAATTCTATAAATAAAATGGAATTTTAGAAGGACTATAGAGAAAGTATTTGACCAAGTTGGAATTCTATCCAAATAGCATCTGACAGGAGCTAGGTGAGGGCAGCAGTATCATAATTGTATTTACATCTCCAGTTTAGATAAGCATTAAGACTTGCTAAATTAAGTGGGAGTTCAAGGCCAAGCTTACAACTAAATTTTATAGATTTTATTTCCCTCCCTCAGAAAATAGCTGCCAGTCATAAAATTTATAGTGTAACTTTAAGTAGTCAGTTCTAAGAAAATGTTAGAAAATTACAATAAACTCCCTCCTTAAGTAATTTAGTTTGAGAATTTTTTTGGGGGAAGTATACACTCATTTTAAAGATGGTGAGCAAAGTCTTGCTTCAATATTAATTCTGAATTTAAAATGTGACCACTTGAAAAATTTATTAAACCAAGTAGGAGAACAGTAATTCACAAAATGGATCTTTACTACAAAGAGTAAAATATTTAATTATGACAAATTGGAACTAGACTATGAAGTCCTTGAGGGCAGCAACTAGGTCTTATTCATCTTTGTATTTTTCAAAGACAAACACTCTTGGAGGTACTCAATAAATATAAGTAGAATTAAACAGTTTAATATTATAGACTGGCATTAATTAACTTTAAGGTCAGCAGATACAACATTAGAAAAATAGTAAGAGTAAATGTTACTTATGGTTACTACCTTACTTGGTGGAAATGATATACATATAAAAGTTTAAAAGGACCAAAACTGGATGTTGTGAAAAGAAAGTGTTAAAGATATGAAAGCCATAGAGTAATAGAATTTTAGAGCCCCAAGAGACCTTATATAACAGTTCATTAGGAGAAAAATGACCCATATGGGATTAATAAATGACACAGGATTTCACACCATGCGCCTGTGGTCTGAGATGGACTTGAAGTTGTAACTTGAGAGTAAGAAAGACTACACAGAGAGGCAGGGGAATTCAAGATGAGTACAGCTTATGAACAAGTCTAGAATTAGAAAAGTACAAGGTATTTTTGAAATTAAAAATAATTTGATAGGAACAGTGTTTATACAGTGTCCGTAAAGTCATGGTGCACTTCTGACTGGTTACAGAAAAGCAACAAAAGACATTAGAAATGTGAAATCTGCACCAAATAAAAGGAAAACCCTTCCAGTTTCTGTAGGATGATGTGGCAGCATGTGCGCATGCGCAGATGATGAAGTTACACTGTATACAGCGGAGCAGCCCACGGCATGCCAGTCGAGATGTGGACAGTACAGAGGAAAGTTCAGTGTGTTCTGTGGCTCACTAAATTCGAATTCGTGACCAAAGTGCTACGTAAATATCGGCGTGTTTATAACAAAGTGCCACCACATAGGAATAACATTACTCGGTAGGATAAGCAGTTGAAGGAAACCGGCAGTTTGGTGGAGAAACCCCGTTCTGGTATGCCATCAGTCAGTGACGAGTCTGTAGAGGCTATACGGGATAGCTACCTAAGGAGCCCTAAATAATCTGTGTGTGAGCCCACATCAAACTGCACTGAATAGGTATGAAACTGGGAGAGTTTTCCCAGTATGAAACTGGGAGAGTTTTTTATTTGATGCAGATTTCACATTTCTATCGTCTTTTGTTGCTTTCCTGTGACCAGTCAAAAGTGCACCATGACTTTACGGACACACTGTATATGAGAGAAAGGATAAGCTGGAAGGGAGTATTTAATGCTCAATTAAGAAGTTGGGCTGACAAGACAGATCCCATGACCTAACAAATGATTTTTAGGACACTAATAAAGTAACAATTGATCGAAGATAAATAACTTGATGCTCTTGTATTCTATTGTCTTGAGGGAGTTAACAACAACAAAAGCATCTAAATGAATTATTAAGGAACGAATATTCCTATTCATTTATACATTTTACCTTAACATACCTTTTTTATGTATTTTTTTTTTTTTTGTATTTTTCTGAAGCTGGAAACGGGGAGAGACAGTCAGACTCCCGCATGCGCCCGACCGGGATCCACCCGGCACGCCCACCAGGGGGCGATGCTCTGCCCATCCGGGGCGTCGCTCTGCCGCGACCAGAGCCACTCTAGCGCCTGGGGCAGCGGCCAAGGAGCCATCCCCAGCGCCGGGGCCATCTTTGCTCCAATGGAGCCTTGGCTGCGGGAGGGGAAGAGAGAGACAGAGAGGAAGGGGGGGGGTGGAGAAGCAAATGGGTGCTTCTCCTATGTGCCCTGGCCGGGAATCGAACCCGGGTCCCCCGCACGCCAGGCCGACGCTCTACCGCTGAGCCAACCGGCCAGGGCCACATACCTTTTTTAAAGTACCAAGGCACATAAACAAAATTTAAACGGTGAGAATGGAGTGATGAGACCAGTGGTGGGATTCAGCTGGTTAACCACACCAGTTTGGTAGAACTGATATTTAATTTTTTGTCAAGTTTGGTGAACTGGTTGTTAAAATGGCACTTGTAATCAGGGTTCTCTGTAAGGTGGGAGCTTGGACAGCGCCTAATGTGGAAACAACAAATTTATATTTCTTATTCTTTTTTTAACATTCATCTGCACAACAGCGAATTCTAAGCACCCATAGTAATATTCATTCCGTCCATAGGTGAAAATAATTGCAAGTGAGGATGCCAATCAAGAAGCAATATGGGCCTTGGCTGGTTGGTTCAGTGGTAAAACTTCAGCCTGGTGTGTGGATGTCCCTGGTTCAATTCCTGGTCAGGGTCACAGGAGAGGTGCATATCTACTTCTCTACCTCTTGCCCTTTCACTTCTCTTTCTCTTCCTCTCCTGCAGCCATGGCTCAATTGAAGCAAGTTGGCCCCAGGCCTGAGGAGGGCTCCCTGGCCTCTGCTTCAGGCTAGGAAGAGCTCCATTGATAAGCAACAGAGCAACGTCCCAGATGGGCAGAGCATCCACCCCTAGTGGGCTTGTCAGGTGGATCTGGTTGGGGCACATGCAGATGTTTGTCTCTGCTTCCCCTCCTCTCACTGAATTAAAAAAGAAAAAAAAGCAGCAATATAGAAATATCTTAAAATAAGTTTCATTGTTTTTTGTCAGGTATTATTTAATATTTTTCCATTAATACTTTAAAATGCTTATAACAATCTAGTTTTGTATACTTCTTTTATTATTCTTATTTAAGTATAAAATGCATGAAATAATAAACTACCTTTCCATATATAGCTTTTTATACTTAAAACGGTCATTAGGGCTGAGATGAGACCGGTTGTTAAATTATTTGAATCCCAACACTGATTCCGTCCATAGGTGAAAAAAATTTGATGGAACTATGCTTGTAATATTTATTTATTCATTTCATAAAACTCATTATATCTTTAAAAAAATACCACCTTTTAATTCCCTCACATATGTTACTTCAGTAGGAAGTGAGGACGCCAATCAAGAAGCAATATAAAAATATCTCAAATAACAGTTTTATTGTTTTTTGTCAGATATTATTTAATATTTTTTCATTAATATTTTAAAACTTATAATCTAGTTTTGTGTACCTTTTATTGTTATCATTTAAATATAAAGGCATAAAATCATAAACTACCTTTCAGTACAGTATATTGTTCTTCTTATACTTAAAATGGTATTAGGGCAGAGAATTGGCTGTTAAATTATTTAAATCCCACCACTGGATGAGATCCATTTATATGCTTTAACAGTCTGATTTTACTTTTTACAAAACTGGGGATATATTAAAATTTTAATTAAAAATTTTTTTAAAGTAAAATGAAAAATGTAAGGCAGTTGGCCAACCAGAAAATGGCTTATATCTTAAGGTATAAATGTTTATGCTGAATTCTGTTCCTACTACTTTTATTACTTATAATGAGTAATGGCATAGATAGCTCTTACTCTATTCTTAGCATGAAGCTTGGCACTTTGGCACTATTCTGATGTCAACTCAATTTAGAATATAAACGCAGTTATTGACTAAACATTAAAATAAAAAAATAAAAGAATTTTATTCTTTAAAAATATTGTAGAAAACGTCAAACATATACAAAAGCATAATAGTATAATGACCCCACTTCAAACTATCAACGTGTTGCCAGCGTTGTTTTAATTACAACTTTTTTCCTTCTGAAATAGTTTAAAGCAACTCTCAAATATGATATAATTTATACATAAATATTTCAGAATGTATCTCAAATACATACATACTTAATAAGAAGACACATTAAAGAAGCTTGCTCCTCGGCCCTGGCTGGATGGCTCAGTGGTAGAGCGTCAGCCTGGCGTGCAGAAGTCCCGGGTTTGATTCCTGGCCAGGGCACACAGGAGAGGCGCCCATCTGCTTCTCCACCCCTCCCCCTCTCCTTCCTCTCTGTCTCTCTCTTTCCCTCCCGCAGCCGAGGCTCCATTGGAGCAAGGATGGCCCGGGCACTGGGGATGGCTCCATAGCCTCTGCCTCAGGCGCTGGAGTGGCTCTGGTTGCAACAGAAGCAATGCCCCGGATGGGCAGAGCATCGCCCCCTGGTGGGCGTGCCAGGTGGATCCCGGTCGGGCGCATGCAGGAGTCCGTCTGACTGCCTCCCTGTTTCCAGCTTCAGAAAAATACAAAAAAAAAAAAAAAAAAAAAGAAGAAGCTTGCTCCTCTTGAAATATTTCCTTTCTTAATAAATGGCTCAAGCCAAAATATCAGTCATCTTTGACTTATTTTTCTCTCATAGCACAAAGCCAATCTAACAAGCAACAGTGGATTCTGAACCTCCCCTCCTATCACTCTTAAGTCACATCCCCTTTTACTCTTTGCCTGTCCTATGTCCACAGCTCCCTAACTAGTCTCCCTAATACACCCTGCAAACTCAGTCTCTGCACTTGTTCCTTATGACTAAAATGCTTTTCCTTAAAAACAAAAGCAAAACAAAACAAAAAAACTGCAAACTATCATTTTCTTGAAGCCTTTTCGAATTTGATCCTATAAGAAAAGGGATGTCCTGACCATCTTATCTATACAACATGGCAACAGCCACCATTTCTGCCATTAATCTATCCTTGCTGGCCTTTTTCTCCATCACCACCTGATGTTTTTTACTAGTTTGTCCTCTCCTGCTGGACTGGAAGCTCTGGGATAGCAGACGTTTTCCTGATTTTATTCACTGCTGCATCACCGATGTCGAAATAGTAATGAGAGATTCATGGAGTAGGAACTTAAGTATTTAATACTGAAAACTATTTGATAGCCCACAGATTAGAAAAGAATTTAAAAACTCCTAAAAAATTTAAAATAATCAGTACTTAAAATACATTTGGATAGTAATACATCTTTTGAGACCTTTGACAGATTCTTTAAATTGAGTCTACTGACGATTTAAATCAAATTCTAGTATGTGTTCTATTTAAACAGTGTGATCGTGTACCTGAAAATACATCTAACTGCATTTAAGAGTGTCATTATACAGTGTCCAATCTGCATTCAGCATCTAGACTCATAAGGGATCAGTACCAAAACCTCAGCCTCTTTTGCAGTCAACATTAAGTTTCATAAATCAAAATTCATTTCAGATCATCACTCATTCTTCTTGCACCTTGTCTTTGAACTACTTATATTAGAAGTAGGCTAATTTAAATAAAAGTTATTTTAACTATAAGGTCCAGTGTCTTTACAATATACCTCATATTTCGGTGGAGGATGTGGGGGAGACGTTAAGGCAGCTCGCCTATTACTCACTATGCAGATTTTGTAACTTGGAAATTAAGACCTAGAAGGAATTTCCCATCTATTAAGTGATACTTGCCTAAGTGTTATTGAAATGCTTAGATTGTACTGGATGATCTTTAAACCCTCTCTTGACTGTAATATTCTATTATTCTATATATCCTAAACCTGCAATGCTTATCCAGGAAGAGGGAAGCATTTTGTAATAAGTAGTAGGTCAGACAGCACTTGCTATTTTCTAGCCATGCGAGTTAAGCAAGTTACTCACCTCTCTGAAGCTGCTTCCTCATATATAAAGGGGGTTAACAACATCTATCTGGCAAAGTTACAGAAAGGACTGGGAGCTCATCTGTCTAACGCCTAGCGAAATGTTTGACACAGTTTTTTCACAATTTAGTAAGATATTATCTTGTTCTAATTCTACTTTTTCTTTTTTGCCCAAGAACAGGGCAATGTAAGATCGACTATGCCAATAAAACTGGGGCAAAGAAAAGCAGTAAAGCAATCGAACTGCTTTACATTTCAGTATCTATTTTGTATGCATATTAGGAAACGATTCTTGTTTTATCTTTACAAAAGAGCATGCTGTTGCTGTGACTATGTCATTAATGTTAACACCAGATTGTGTATGAACCATGCTGTGGTGAAATTCACGTCTGTTCACAAATTTCACTGAGTTGGCATAATGTTGGTGATGACTGTAGAAAACTGTCCCAATTTCCCTAGCTCTGACACTTCCCCGACCGCGCAGTAAGTAGCACGAGATGGTTAACTTTTCCCTTTACAGTGCATCTGAAACACACTACTGTGGCCACTGGCACAGGGGCGTCTCTCCCCTGTCTCTTCCTGCCCTGCGGAGCTCCCCATTTTGACAATGTGCGGGAAGCCCCACGCTCCCGGATTCCCGCAGCCGTGGCTGAGTCGGGACCGGCTCCACTTCTCCCGCGGACTGGACTGCCAAGCCCACCGCCCGTCCTCTCTCGGGAGAGGGGGGCTGGAGGGAACAGTGCTGGCAGCTCCCGGGCTGAGCAGCAGGAAGAGGAAACTTCCTTCCAAGACTGGGCGGGGAGGGTGACAGAGGAGAGGAGAGGGTGGGGGTGGTGCAAGAAGAGTCCGTCTCTGTCACCCAGCGGCTCGCCAGGCCGCCGCCGCCCCGGGAGGGAGGGAGGTCAAAGGAGCACCGCGTGGTGGGGTCAGAAAGGCGGGCACCTCGGCTCGAGGCCGAACTCAAGGTGTCCTCCAGGGGCCGTCCCGACCCCCCGCACTTCCCAGGGAGCGGCCGGAGGGCAGGAGCGAGATGCAGAAAGGCCGCCCGGCCAGGAGGGGCACCAGGCCGCGCCCATTGCCCGGGCCTGGGCCTCGGGCCGCAGCAGGCCTGCTGGGCGGTGGGCGGTGGGCGGTGGGCGCTGCCGGGAGCCAGGCGCCGCCGCCTCGGGCTGGGCGCTGCAGCATCCCCCTCCTCGGTCCTCGGGGCGCCGCCACCCTTCCCCCCACCGTGGTACCTGCACCGCACGACTGAGGAAAGTGCCCGCGTCCGCCGCCAACTTCTTCACGTTGAAGTCCATTATGTTCATCCTGGGCGGCTGCCGGGCGGAGCTGCCGGCTGACCTAGCGGGTAGGCAGAGGCGCCGCGGCCGGGCTGGGGCGCCGGGCGGGAGTGGCGGGGGCAGACGTGGTAGGTGGAGGGAGGCGGCGCCAGCCCCGCGGCCGCAGCTGTCGTTTCCGTCAAGGGGGAGCGAGAGGGTGGGGCGAGCGGAGAGAACGAGCGCCTCCTAGCGGTCCACGCGTCCCAGCGGCCGCGGCTGAGGCGCAGGGCCTGTCGGACCGGGAGCGGCCGCTAGCGTCGGCACTGCACTGGCCGCAGCGGGCGAACAGCAAGTGGACTGGCGTTCTGGCCCTAAGGCCCGGGTCCCCAACGGAGGAAACGAATGCCGCCGCGGGGCGGAGCCTTTCTGCAGGTTATCGCGGGAACAGCGACCCCTTCAGGATCGCCGCGGCGGCGCGCCGGGAGCGTGCTCAGCTCCGCTCAAGCGGAGGTCGCCTTCTGTGCGATGACAGGTTTCGGCCCCTGAAAGTGAAGAACAGAGACAACTTAAACTCCCATTGTTGTTTTGAGAAAAAATATGGAAATTGTTGCCTAGAATTTCAGTATCTGTGAAATGAGAATCAGCAGCTCTCTGTCATCCTGTAGTACCCCCGCGCCCTCTGGTCTCTGACGCCTGGATAGCACTTGGCAATGTTGCGGAACAAGGTTGAATTTAATGCTCCCACCCAGCTAGTTTTCATTCATTCAGCATTACTGAGTATCTACTGAATAGATTAGATTCAGAACTGATATCCAATAGATTGGATTAGAACTGAAACAGGAGCCGGAGAAACCATGGAGAAAAACACTCCCTTTGCCTTAAAAAACTCTCAGTTCTTTTACTTGACAACTTAAGGGACTTCATCCCCAGTAGAAGCTCTTGTCACTTGGCTGCCGCAAGGACTTTGTGACTGCCTTAAAGCAGCCTGCACACGGTTGTTTACAGGATCAAGCCTAGGTGCCCACTGTGTGCAAATTGCGATGCCTGGGGACACGAAGTGCCAAGGGGAGGAGACAAAGACGTATACAAATGGTGAGTGAGATAGAATAATCCTTTAAGATTCAGCATGGCAAATTTTAATAACAAAGTGAGAATATGACGTGAAATCTATTGGAAACCTCATAATTCCAAGTAACTTCTTAAGCAGTCTTCATGATACCGCCTATGTCTGAACTCAGTTAAAACATGTGAAAGCAGGGAGAGAGGTTAGTATTTCAAGAAAACGCTGTTTTTGTGTGTGTTTGTATGGGCTGTGCCTTAGGAAAACTCAGGCCCCCACAGACAGTGAAGTGAGCTCACCACATTCATGCTTCAGTGTTGTACTGAAATAGTAGTAACAATAAGGTGACCAATCATCCTCCTGTTGGGAGGACAGTCCTTCTTTTGTAAGTTTTGTCCTCCCTGGAAAAGTGTCCGCCTACATGTCCTCCTTTTTTTTTTTCTTTTTTTTTTTTTTTGGTATTTTTCTGAAGCTGGAAACGGGGAGAGACCAGTCAGACAGACTCCCGCATGCACCCGACTGGGATCCACCTGGCACGCCCACCAGGGGCGACGCTCTGCCCACCAGGGGGCGATGCTCTGCCCCTCCCGGGCGTCTCTCTGTTGCGACCAGAGCCACTCTAGCGCCTGGGGCAGAGGCCAAAGAGCCATCCCCAGCGCCTGGGCCATCTTTGCTCCAATGGAGCCTCGCTGGGGGAGGGGAAGAGAGAGACAGAGGAAGGAGAGGGGGAGGGGTGGAGAAGCAGATGGGCACTTCTCCTGTGTGCCCTGGCCGGGAGTTGAACCCAGGACTTCCGCACGCCAGGCCGACGCTCTACCACTGAGCCAACCGGCCAGGGCCCATGTCCTCCTTTTTGATATTGGAAGACTAATCTGTAAATGTCCGTATTCGATCGATGTAGAGTCCATCCGTTGCGTGTGATGTGACGTATTTGTATGTAAATGAGTGCTGTTTCCTTACAACTATTATTAAAAATTAATAGGCATGTAAGCATAATTACAATATAAAATATTAGAAATGTTTTTATTATGCATTTATATTATAGTGTATTGTTGCAATGAATAAAATGTTTATTTTATTTATGATATTGCTTTCTTCAATTAATTTTTGTCCTTTTTATTGTAAAAAAGTTGATCACCTTAAGTAACAGAAGTAGTGGCTGTTGTTAAAGGTTGAAAGGTTACTTCCAAAAGGCATTTTAAGGAACAGCAGATAAAATAAAGACTTGTGTTCTTTCATTCTTTGTGGTGGTGACAGAAACAATCACTTCTTTTTAGGATAACTCCGATAGAATGAATCTCCTAGACCAAAAATACTCCACGCATCTTTCATCTAAATCTATTTTTTTCCAGAAGTATGGAAAAGGGCCTTGTAGGGCCACTGGCAGTGGCCGTGCAGATTCAGGTTCACATTGGATTCGGGCAGATGGTAAAGAAACAGTGGAGCCAGAAAATTGTGGGCCATTCCGTTTACTCAAGTCTCAAGGGTGGACAAGCAAACAGGCAGGGAAGACCACTTCCCTTTCACTCAGGGCTCCCAAAGCCCCAAGTTGGTCTCCGGTTCCACAACACAGACTCATTTTCCAGACTCATTTCCTGACTCAGAGTAAACAGGCCCCTACCAGCCTCAGCGGCAGCGCTGCCAAGCCCCTCTGCGCTCCCTTTCTCTCTCTCTCTCTCTGTACTCTCCAGCAAAATAGGCTGGGGGGAGAAACCCCTTCTCCAGCAAACCACTGACGCTCTACCACTGAGCCAATCGGCCAGGGCCCATGTCCTCCTTTTTGATATTGGAAGACTAATCTGTAAATGTCCGTATTCGATCGATGTAGAGTCCATCCGTTGCGTGTGATGTGACGTATTTGTATGTAAATGAGTGCTGTTTCCTTACAACTATTATTAAAAATTAATAGGCATGTAAGCATAATTACAATATAAAATATTAGAAATGTTTTTATTATGCATTTATATTATAGTGTATTGTTGCAATGAATAAAATGTTTATTTTATTTATGATATTGCTTTCTTCAATTAATTTTTGTCCTTTTTATTGCAAGCCATCCGCAATTTCACAGTCTTTCACAGACTACATACACATGGTGGGGCCCTGATACAAGTGAGCAAACCTACAACATTTGTTTACCCAACAGACCTATTTAATTAGGAATCTTGTTTTTCACTTATTGTCCATATTTAGATTTTTAAAAGCACTTACTATCTTTGTAAATGTCATACTTCACAATAAGTATATTTGCCACAATCTATGTTCATTTCTACAACAGGATCACACTACGTTCAACATTGGAGGAAAGAACTCTGAATCCTCTTTGTCAAAGGTGTAGATCTACCTGACTTGAAAATAATCTTCACTTCTCCCTGTTGAGCCCTCTATAGCTATAATACTGTTTCTCTTGTTTCACTGACAAATTAATAAGACTTGTGTATTGATTTTGTTTTCTTACCATCAGTTTCCTGCCTAATTCCATGCAGTTGACTTCTATAGCTATACCTAAACAGCCTTTTAAAAAAATTTATTCATTTTAGAGAGGAGAGGGAGAGACAGAGAGAGAGACAGAGAGAGAGAAGGGGGGAGGAGCTGGAAGCATCAACTCCCATATGTGCCTTGACCAGGCAAGCCCAGGGTTTCGAACTGGCAACCTCAGCATTTCCAGGTCGATGCTTTATCCACTGCGCCACCACAGGTCAGGCCAGCCTTTTCTTTTTGAAACAGAGAGAGGAAAGAGAGAGAGAGAGAGAGGCATCAACTTGTTCTGCAATCATTGATTGCCCTCAGGGTCCAGCCAGCTCCCTTAGGGTGGATCCCTGACCAGGGCTCGAACCAGAGACCCCAGGATCAAGCCCACAACCCCAGGATCAAGCCAGTGACCTTGGTGCTCTGAGACGATGCTCAATCCACTAGCCCTGGCCAGAGCCTAAACAGCGTTTTTGAGGCTGCCAAATTATCTTCAATGATTAAGTTTCAATGTCAAGTTTCAAGTGTACAATATATTGAGTCACTATTTGTATACATTGGCAAATGAACATCATAATACGTCTAGTTAACCCCTGTTACCTTATGTTATTCAAAAGTAATTTTTTTTTTTTTTACAGGGACAGAGAGAGAGTCAGAGAGAGGGATAGAAAGGGACAGACAGACAGGAACAGAGAGAGATGAGAAGCATCAATCATCAGTTTGTTTGTTTTTTGTTGCGACACCTTAGTTGTTCATTGATTGCTTTCTCGTATGTGCCTTGACTGTGGGCCTTCAGCAGACTGAGTAACCCCTTGCTTGAGCCAGAGACCTTGGGTCAAGCTGGTGAGCTTTCTGCTCAAGCCAGATGAGCCTACGCTTAAGCTGGCGACCTTGGGGTCTCGAACCTGGATCCTCTAGCATCCCAGTCCGAGGCTCTATCCACTGCGCCACCGCCTGGTCAGGCTCAAAAGTAATTTTTTATGAGAACTTTTAAAAGTTACTCTTAGCAACTTTCAAATATGCAATACAATATTATTAACTATAGTCACAATGATATGCATTACATTCCTATGACTTTTTAAAACAATAAATGGGTGTTTACTTTTTGATCCCCTTCACCCACTTCTTTTATCTTATATCCCACTCCCATTTCTGGCAACCACTATTTAGTTATCTGTATCTATGAAGTGGCTTTTTTTTTATTTGTTTGTATTTAGATTCCACATATAAACGAAATCATACAGTGTTTGTTTTTCTCTGTTGACTGTTTCACTTAGGAAATACCCTCAAGATCCATGTTGTCTCAAATGGCAAGATTTTATTCTTTTTATGACTGAATAATATTCCTCTGTGTGTGTGTATCACATTTTTTTATTCATTCATCAGTGTTTTCTTAGGTTTCTTAATTAATTAATTAATTTATTTATTTATTACAGGGACAGAGAAAGTCAGAGAGAGCGATAGATAGCGACAGACAGACAGGAACGGAGAGAGATGAGAAGCATCAATCATCAGTTTTTCGTTGCGACACCTTAGTTGTTCATTGATTGCTTTCTCATATGAGCCTTGACCGTGGGCCTTCAGCAGACCGAATAACCCCTTGCTTGAGCGAGTGACCCTGGGTCCAAGCTGGTGAACTTTTTGCTGAAGCCAGATGAGCCTGCGCTCAAGCTGGTGATCTCGGGGTCTCAAACCTGGGTCCTCCACATCCCAGTCCGACGCTCTATCCACTGCACCATTGCCTGGCCAGGCTAGGTTGTTTATTCTATATCTTGTTTGTTACAAATAATGCTGCAATAAATGTGGAAGTGTATATATGCTTTTGAGTTAGTGTTTTAGTTCAGTGGTTTTCAACCTTTTCACACTTGGGGACCAGTGAAAATTGGAGAATTAACTTTTTTGTGGCTTGGCATAGTTTCTGGTGGACTGGTCCACAGACTGGCAGTTGAGAAACACTGTTTTAATTTACTTTGCATAAGTATCCAGAGGTGGAATTACTGTGTCATATGGTAGTTCCATTTTGGATTTTTTAAGGAGTCTCTATACTGTTTTCCAGAGTGGCTGTACTAATTTATGGTGCCACCCAAAATATACAGTTTCCTTTTGCTTTTCTCTACACCCTAACCACCACTTGTTAATTCTTGTCTTTCTTATAATAGTCATCCATTCTAACAGATGTGAGGGATATCTTATTGTGGTTTTGATTTTCATTTCTCTGATGATTAGTGAGGTTGAACATCTTTTTCTGTACATTAGGCCATCTGTATGTCTTCTTTGGGAAAAAAATGTCTATTCAGATTTCTGCCTATTTTTAAAAATTGGTGTTTTTTTTTTTTGCTGTTGTGTTGTATGAGTTCTTCTTTTTTTAAGTGAGATGAGGGGAGATAGTGAGATAGACTCCTGCATGCACCCTGACCAGGATCCACCTGGCAACCCCATCTGGGGCTGATGCTCAATCAACCAAGCTATTTTCAGTGTCTGAGGCTGATGTGCTTTGACCAACGGAGCTATCCTCAGCGCCCGGGGCCAATGCTCAAACCAGTTGAGCCTCTGATTGCAGGGGGGAGGAAGAGAGGGAGAAGGGAGAGAGGTAGGGGGAAGAGAAACAGATGGTTGCTTATTCTGTGTGCCCTGGTGGGGAATCAAACTCAGGCCGGCTGGGCTGGCATTCTATCCACTGAGCCAACTGGCCAGGGCCTGTTAACTTCTTTATATGTATATATTTTTGGAATTTCCCTCTTATCAGATCTATGATTTACAAATATTGTCTTCCATTCAGTAGGTTAACTTTTCATTTTGTTGATGGTTTCTTTTGTGGTTCAGAAGCTCTTTAGTTTGACATAGTTCTACTTGTTTATTTTTGCTTTGTTGCTTTTGCTTTTGGTGTCAGATTTTAAAAATCATCACCAAAATCTCTGTCAAAGATTTACCACCTGTGTTTTTTTCTAGGAGTGTTATGGTTTGAGGTCTTACATTCAAGTCTTTTTTTCCTCGTACCATCAATATCTACTCCGCCTTTACCCTCTTTTATCTTCCTCTGCCCCTTTCTCTTTTGTAATCCTCATACTTTTGTCTGTGACTGTGAGTTATTTTCTTTTTTTAAAGATTTGATTTATTCATTTTAGAGAAGGGGGAGAGAGAGGAGGGGGAGGAGCAGGAAGCATCAACTCCCATATGTGCCTTGACTGGGCAAGCCCAGGGTTTCGAACCGGCGACCTCAGCGTTCCAGGTCGATGCTTTATCCACTGCGCCACCACAGGTCAGGTTATTTTCTTTTTTTGAGTTAATACTTGTTTATGGTGTGAAATAGTGTTCCAGATTCATTCTTTTGCATGTGGCTGCCCAATTATCCCAACACCATTTATTTTAGAAACCATCATTTCCTCATTGTATATTCTTGGCTCTTTTGCCATAAGTTAATTAATTGACCATATATACATGGATTTATTTCTGGACTCTCAATTCTGTTCCATTGATCTGTGTATCTGTTTTTATGCCTATATCATACTGTATTACTCTAACTTTGTCATATAGTTTGAAATCAGGGAGTATAATGCCTCCAGATTTGTGCTTCCTTCTCAAGATTGTTTTGGTAATTTAAGGTCTTTTGTGGTTTCATACAAATTTTAAGGCTTTTTGTCCTATTTCTGTGAAAAATGCCATTGGACTTTTAATAGGGATTACATTGAATCTGTGGATTGCTTTAGGTAGTATGGACATTTTAGTGGTATTGATTCTTTCAGTCAATGAGCATGGAATATCTTTCTATTTATCAGCGTCTTTTAAAGTATATATATATATATACACACACGCACACACACACACACACACACACACACACACACACACTCATGACCTCAGGCAACTGCACAAGACTATGAGCCACGTGAACTGGAGTTGTTCTCTGAGTAGTAGTCATAGAAATAGGGGCTCCAGACAAATGTATAAGCTTTTATTTTTCTTCTTTGTTTAAATCTGAGAGATACTGGTGAGCTATAGCAAGGTAGAGGGAAAGTATAAAGGTGGTATCCATTGGCCTGTTTCCTGAGAGTAGCGCCAGAGGCCCCATTGTGTGTCAATCCTGACATCTTCCCCTCAGACTGAAGCTCCAGGACAGGTAAACAGGCCTCTCTTATAGAAATACTAGGACTGTGTTTCAGTCTGTTGTCTTTGCAGTGCCCTGGGGATAAAGGCCTGATTGTTATAGTACTGTGGGACTCAGGAATACAAACCCCCATGACCACCGGTGCAAAAGCTGCACACCAGATATTAAAAAACAGAGCACCAAGAATGCATAAGTGTTCCTGTCCAGGAGAGCATGCTAGAGGGAGAGCATAAAGAAAATGTTTGCTGTCTGAGGTTTATAGAAAGGATTATAGTCAGTCCTCAGATT
Source organism: Saccopteryx leptura (assembly GCF_036850995.1). Classification (NCBI taxonomy): domain Eukaryota; kingdom Metazoa; phylum Chordata; class Mammalia; order Chiroptera; family Emballonuridae; genus Saccopteryx; species Saccopteryx leptura. The sequence goes on along the minus strand of NC_089505.1, from coordinate 162,015,259 downwards.
TGTGTTTCATTATCTGCCTGCTTCCCAGTGTACATCTAAGATGATTAGCTAATAGGCCTCTTTCATAGAGAGACTGAGCTCCTCAGCCTGTTGCCTCTTGCTATGCCCTGGGGGTGATAACTGTGTAAGTACTCCTTTTCCATTGGTTATACAGTCCTGCAGAATACGTGAGCGTAAATATAATACTAATGGCCACCAGAGCCAGGCCATGATGAGGTGTCTCCTAGTAGCAGTAGCAAAAATCAGGACACCAGATAAGGGATAAGGGTATCTTCATTTGGAGATGTTGGCAAGCTGGAGTGAGGCAGAAGGAGAGTACAAAGATGGTGCCCATTGGCCTCTGTTCCCTTGGAACACTTTCTTAGGCCTATACATATATGTTAAACCACAAGCCTGACTGACCTTCAAGTCAAAGCTTCTGGACCAGCAAAGGGGCCTATTTCACAGAAAGAATGGAGGCGTGTTTCAGTCTGTTGTAGGTACTCAGGAGTGGTAACTTGCCAGGAACTTCCTAATTGTTGCAGTCCCAGGAATACAAGCTCCCCCCTGCTTCTTCAGAGCTAGGCAATCAAGGGGCATCCCCTGGGTGATGGCTAGAGATGATTAAAATCTTCCTTCTAGAAAATACCGTGCTCTGTAGTGCAGCAGAGGGACATGACAAACATGGTGCCTGCTGGCTGCAGCAAGGCAAAGGTGGAGTGTAGAGATGGCATTCACTAGAAAAAGAGAAAAATGCCTGTTCATGCTAGCTAGAGCAAGGCAGAGGAAGAGCCAAAGATGACATCTACTAGCTAGAACAAGGCAGAGGCAGAGCATAAGATGGCATCCACAGGAAAAAAAGAAATAAAGATGGTGCCCTCAGGCAAAAAGCAAGGCAGAGGGAGAACATGAAGATGGTATCCACAAATCTCTGGCCCTTAAGAGTGTTCCAACAGTCTCTTAGATATGTGTATTAAATTAGATGCCTACCCCTCAGGTCAGTGCTTTAACATAAGCAGGTAAGCCTCTTCCACTTAGAGCGCTATTGGCTGTCTCTGAGCAGGGCCCTGGGTGGGTAAGTCCAAGCAAGAAAGCCATTTAAGAGACATGTCACAGATCACTAGAGTCTGTGGGTATTGTGGATGTGAGCCATTTCAGTTTTCAAAGCTAGGTATTTTGGGAGCTCACCTCTCAGATACAATAATTAAAGCTGAGGTGCCTGATTTGGAGTTCAACCCTTTGATTCTCGGGGTTTGAGTTCCCTTTAAGTTATGGGTTGACGTAGTGGAGGTGGGGTTTGTTGTGATATTGTAACCCAGTTTCTCCTACCTGCTTCGATGTGGTTCTCTTCTTATTTGACTGATGTGTAGCTGTTGTCTGCCAGCAATGTTTGTTCCATATGTAGCTGTAGACTTGGTGTATCTGTGAGAGGAGGTGAGTTAAGAATCTGCCTAAGTTGCCATCTTGAACCAGAACCCATCCAGTTCCTTTAAAAAAAAATATGTTTATATTGATACCATCTCAAACTAACACAAAATCTGCAAGAAGAGTATAAAACTTCTGTATATTTTTTTTGCCCAGAAACCTCATTCAAGCTTAGTTGATTATTCTAATATCTTCATAGCAAAAGCATCCAAACCAAGATCAGGTGTTGGATCCAGTTGTCATATTGTTCAATTTTTTAAAAATCTGAATCAGTTCTTCAGTCTATTTTTTGAAATTTTATCTTCCTCGTTTTTTTTCTGAGAGTTAACTACTATTGTTAACTTGATATGTTTAATTTCTTTCATGTTTTTGTACTTCTAATGATAAAATGTATCTATAAATGATACTATTTTATATTTTTAAACTACATAAGTTTTATCATATAGATATATCCCTTTGCAATTAGGATTGATGTCTAATCCTTTTGTTTCTTGTGCCTGTTGACTCCCATTGTTTCTGGATTTCCTATTTTGTCTTATAACTTAAAAAAAGAACTCATTTTTAGTGATTTTTAAAAAATGTTTCTGTCAGAGATCCTAATGTTATCACTTGCAATGACCAATTTTTATATGAATTTCTTTCTGGGCTTGAAAGTTGCAAGGTCATTCAGATGTTGTCGAGTTGAAACCTTAATCAGCAGGAGCACAAATCATGATTACAGATTCTTTTGGAGACCATTTTTTTCTCTTTAAACTCATCCCATGACAGGAAAGCTTCCTAGTCATCTTGCCAGGGGGCAAATTTTATCTAATTTATCCTTTCACTGAGGCTACAGAACTTCTCAGATTTTTAATTTACAGAAGTGGAGGAAGGGCATGAGGAGGGACTCAGTTTTTAATTTCTACTTGCACCAAGGCCCCAAAGTCTTACCTCTGGTTACCAGATGGGTTTAAACATGGAAACACCTTCTTCATCCAAACCCCTCCTCACCTAAAACAGGGTCATATTGAGTACTTTTGTCTCTGATGTTCAGTTTCTTCTTTATTTCTACTATGTAAGTATTTCCGTTTTTTTTTTTTTTGTAAGGCCAAGTATTAAAAATATTTTTTTTATACCCAGCATTACTAGGTGTTTGTCGTGGAAGAGTTTTTGTGTTATATAGCTTGTCTGTATTAGCTAGGGATCAATTGTGGATTTTCCTATTTTCAATATCTGCCATATAGGAACTGAAAGTCTCCTGTGCTTTTTCCTGTGTACTGCAACTTCCTTTCTGTTTTTAGACTGATAAACAGGGCTGATAACATACCATAACTTGCAGGCCTCAGTGCAAAATGAAAATATGGAGCCCTTGTTGAATAAGCAGGAGAAAAGTACCATGAAAAGTATTAAAAGGAAATAACCCCTTTTCCTTACTTTTATGTTCTCTTATTTTTTATAGTGGTTTTTTAATTTGCCACTTAGCTATTTTAAGCAAAGAAAAATTAAAAATTTAAGTTATTAGGCTGAATTTTATTATACATCTTCATAATTTACAATGTCAGTTTTAATATAAGACTTTTTAACATGTACACATAATCATTGCAATTACACAATTTATATTTCATAGTGTGTACATGTATCTGTATTTTCTTCTTACCAAAATAATGGAAATATCGCACAAGTCTAACCCAATTAAAAAAAATTTATTTTTGATATATGTACATTCTGCCAACATTTTCTACTTTTGGCTTACTGATGAGTAAGGGACATTAAAAGGAAGAGGAACTTGGTTTGCCCTTTCCTTCTGTCATCATTTTCAGTATAAGTGGTTGGCAGCTCGCATACCACTTACCATGCGCTCTCATTGATGCACTAGAATTCCTTATTGATGGGGCATTGTGAACACTGCGAGTGGGGCAGAAAGGACTAGCAGTGAGCAGATGCTGAAGGAGGGGAAGAGTTGGGGGTTTTCACTTTTCATTTTGTTTCTTTTTTTTTTTTACCACTTGGACTTTCAATCTGTATTCAAACAGCAACCAGCTTCCCTAGTAACACCACTCAGAAATAATCAGTGTAAACACTTGGAGAGTATCCCTTTCTATCTAAATACATATGAAGAATGAGTAAGAAAGAGATTCAGAAAGAAAGAGAAAAATCAGAGAAAGTTAGAAAATATATTAGATTGAATTTATTTGAATTTAATAGAAATAAAGAAAAACTGAAATGAAAATAGCTAAATTTCATATAATTTCTTCTCCACAAGAGGTATTAGATCCTGAAAGATCACTCTTGGAGTCATTGGAGTCATTTTGGGTGAAGTTTTTTTACCCCCCTTTTTTCTAAATTACCTGTTTCAATCTTAGATATCATTAATTAACTTATTATATTAAAGATGAAATAATGACATTTACCTTTTCTTTGTCTCTCTATGAACTTCTATTGCCTTTATTATTATTTTTTCATTGATTTTAGAGAGAGGGAAGGAGAGAGAGAGAGGAGAAGGGGGAGAGAGAGAGAGAGAGAAGCATCAACTATTGTTCCACTTAGTTGTACCATTGATTGTTTCTCATACATGCCCTGATCAGGGCTCAACAAGGTGATAGAGGTTGAGCAGGCACCCTTGGTGCTCTAGGATGACACCGTACCCACTGTGCCACCAGCCACAGCAGCTTTTATTATTTTTAGTATTTAAAATGAAGATATCAATAGGGAGTTAAAGAGAGTCAGCATTAATGCCCTTTGTTATTGATTATTGGAGAATGTAGGAAAACAAGCACTCTCATACACTCTTGGGGGAGATAGACATTGATAAACACATTTGGAGTTGTAATTTGCATATACATAAAAAATTTAAATATATGTTTTTAACCCAGCAATTCAACTTATATAAAGATAATTTTATAAACATTTTTTATAATAATTTTAATACTAAAAAGCTGGAAATAAATGTTATTCATTAAGGAAATGGTTTTATGATGTATAATGTATTCAGCATGTAGAATACTATACAATTGGTTTTTTGTTTGTTTGTTTGTTTTTGTATTTTTCCGAAGCTGGAAACGGGGAGAGACAGTCAGACAGACTCCCGCATGCGCCCGACCGGGATCCACCCGGCACGCCCACCAAGGGGTGACGCTCTGCCCACCAGGGGGCGATGCTCTGTCCCTCCGGGGTGTTGCTCCGTTGTGACCAGAGCCACTCCAGCGCCTGGGGCAGAGGCCAAGGAGCTGTCCCCAGCGCCCAGGCCATCTTTGCTCCAATGGAGCCTTGCTGCGGGAGGGGAAGAGAAAGAATACTATACAATTGTTAAAAGAATTCTGTAGACAAATATGTGCTAAAATGGAAAATATCTCTGAATTATATTAAGAGAAAAAAGCAAGCCATAACATTTATTTTTAAAAGAACATATATATATATATATATGTTCTTTATTATATGTGGCTTAAGTGTCTGTTTGTTGCCGATAGCTTATTGGTTGCTTGCATAACTGTACTAGCCAATGGGGTGAAGTTGCCACTGTTAAACGCAAATTGAGCGTGTCAGGGGGAAGGTGAACATTTGTTTGCATTGGCAATCATCTGTTTTACATAAAAACTACGTCTTAATGTAATTTCTTTTAAGAATGCCTCCTAGAAAATACAGCACTGAAGAGGAGAGAAAAGGAGCTAAAGCTGCACAAAAACGGCTTTCTCGACAAAAAGAAACCACTGAGCAGAGAAAGATAAGGCTTGCTTCAGTCACAGAGCAAATGCGTCTTTCTCGGCAAAATGAGACTGATGAGCATAGAGAAACAAGGCTTGCCTCGGATGCAAGACAAAAAAGCCTGTCTCGACAAAATGAGCCCCTTGAACAAAGGCAGGAGAGAAATGCAAAAAAACCCAAAAACGACAGAGTAATGCTGACCGAAATGCAAAAAGGATTAAAACAGTTTCAAACGGAGAAACTTTAATTTTTGAGCATTCCTCTGGTGACATGAATATTAAATGTGAACACTGTCAGTCCTTAAACTTCAACTTAGAAACTAATTGATTTGACCGTGGCAAGAAAGGATTTTCTCAATGTTGCAAGTACGGAAACATTGTAGTTCCACTAATTGAGAATTATCCACGTAGACAATTTCCTGTAAAACTTGCCTTTGCTATGACCATCAATAAGTCTCAGGGCCAAACGCTTAAGCGTGTTGACATTTTTTTACCTGAGCCTGCATTTGGACACGGTCAACTTTATGTTGCCTGTTCAAGAGTTCGTGAAAGAACGGACGTAAAATTAAAAATAATTGATGGTCCTCTGCAAGGCGAGCTTAAAAATGATGGAAAGATCTACACAAGAAATATTGTGTACAAAGAGATCTTTGACATGTGAATTAACATTTTATTATTTAAATCACCTTTATTTATTGAGCTAGCGGCGGCTCTTAAGAAATGTGTTGCCAGTGGTTTCCTTCATTGCACTCTACTTTAAGCAATTAAGCAAGTAGAAGGGAGAAACCCCATGGGGCAGTAAGCAAAGGGGCATCCTCGCTGCCTGCCCTGGGTAATTCAGTTTGAATTAGCAGACACCTTTGCACAAATCATTTTAATTACAATTTATAATATCTAGAACAGCGGTCATTTCGTATGAACTCCGGGCTTTCTAGTGTGTGTGTGTGTATATATGTATATATATATATATATATATATATATATATATATATATATATATACCTGTTTATACACCCATGTTGGTACAGAATGGAACAGAGAGAAGAAAGGGACTTGGAGGATGAAGAGAAATTTACACATATATATATATACTTAAAAACTGCTTTTGTGTTTTACAAAAGGAATATATACATTGTATAAAAAGAGAGAGGGAGGGAAAGAAGAAAAATACAACTTCATTGTCTTCTCAGATATTATCAAGAGTAAGGAATCTAGTAATTTTGTCTAGTATTTCATGTTTATGGATTCATGTAATGATTAAATATGTATTACATTTCAAATTAAAAAACAAAAAAACAAGCTTTTGACACAATCTACATGGTTTGCCATAGATATTAGCCAACAATCTGAAACTTTTCTTTACCTCAAAATGACATAATTTCTTTTTTATTATGTGTAGAATCTTGGAATAATTTAGTTCACCACACCCTTTCACATGAGTAAAAGTGCTAGGTTCCTGGCAATATTACTCTCTTTCAAAGTTTTAAAATATATCTTGCCTTTTATGCCCATGTTTTCATTGGGAGTACTAAATTCACTATAAAATAAAGCTTGATTATAATTTTATTTTATATTTTAGATAGTCACATTACTTTGTGACTTGGGATGAAGGCTAAAAGGAAGAGTAAAATAACAGATTAGCCCACATTGCCGAGACCAGTTTGGCAATGGGTGTGCACCAGAGGAAAGCACCGCAGGACTTAATAAAAAGCACACAAGACACACATAAAGAAAGGATGGGTACAGGAGACTCACAGCCTCTAGGACTGAGAGCTCAGATCTTTGCAGCCTCATCGTATTTATTCATTTCTTTACTCATCCAGCAAATTAGCAGATCATGAGTTAAATTAGCAGAGCATGGGTTAAATTAGCAGAGCATGGATTCAGGTGCAGAGAAGGCTGATAAACTAATACCTTTCAGGATTGCTGGAAATGGCAATAGGGATCAGCTGCTTCCTTTAAACAATCTTATCAGTGCTTGCCGTGGCAGTGTTCTGCCACCACAGAACTTGATGTTCCAAAGTCCGCACCAATGACTTGTTTCAGGGCAGCAGCCTAATCTCCAGCTATTTTCCTATACCACATTGTTGTAATTTAGGTTAATATAACTTATACTAGCAATAAACTTTCTATACTGAAAGGTACATATCAATTATTCCCTGATGCTTTGAGGTATGGGAGTAAGAGGACAGTATTGCAAAATAAAGGGCTATAAGTTTAAACTCTAAAGTTCCCAAGGAAAATTTCAAAAGGACCCACTTGTATGTTATTTACCAATTAGATAAGTAATAAAATACCTATTATGAGCAATTTCTATGGTACATTTGATGGACAACATCAACCAATATAAGATTGTCCCTTCTGTTAAAGGAAAGGCACACATAAGATATTATGGAATGTCAAATATAACAAAGTCTAGCTTTGAAGACATTTAAGTGGTTGTGGTAGAGTTAATAAGCTGACCAACTTTTTTACAATGAAAAGGAGAACAAAAATAAATCGAAGAAAACAATATCATAAATAAAAGAAACATTTATTGCAACAAAAATACACTATAATATGATAAATGCATAATAAAAACATTTGTAATATTTTATATTGTAATTATGATTACATGCCTATTAATTTTTAATAATAATTGTAAGAAAAAGTAACCATTTAGTAAAACTAATTATCAAACAAAACCACTAATTTGGAGTGATATTTGTGTGTATTTATCATTTTTTAATTAAAAAACATCTGTTTTATGCAATTATTTAACCAAAATGTGTTATTAATAGATATGGTTTGAGGTTAGATTTCCACTTTAAAATTCAAATTTCAGGAAAATACTAGTAAATAAAATTATATGTATTTGGAAATTATTAATTAGATAGTGAATTAATAAAACGTGAATTGTGCTTACCTGTCTATGATTGAATATTCACTGAGAAAGAAGTAATCGTGAGTCTACAATGTCATATGTGCCGTGTTGTATTTCAGTAAGAAGTACACAAAGCCATTTGCACACTTGGTATATCGCACTCTCTCTCAAGGTCTCCCGTGCAGAGCGCTTGCGTCTCATAATCGTCTCATAATCGCGTCTCACCGCACTCTACTGATCCTTGATGAATCATCATGCCAAATACAGATACATCACATCACATGCAATGGATTGACTCTACATCAATCAAATACAGACATTTACAGATTAGTCTTCTAATATCAAAAAGGAGGACATGTAGGAGGACACTTTTCGAGGGAGGACGGAACTTAAAAAGAAAGGACAGTCCTCCCTAAAGGAGGACGACTGATCTCCTTACTCTTGACATAAGTTTGTGTCTTGAGTAGGTTTTTTTTCCATGCAATACTGATAGTTTCTTCACAGTAAAGGAAACCAACAAGAGACCAAAAAGGCAGCTAACCAAATGAGAGATGATATTTTTCCTGGCCAGTGGCTCAGTGAATAAAGCATCTGCCCAGTGGATGGATGTCCTAGCTTTGATTCCTGGTCAGGGCACACATGAGAAGAGACCATCTGCTTCTCCCTCTTCCCTCTCTCCCTCTTCTCATCCTGCAGCCAGTGGCTCAATTGGTTTAAGCATGTCCCTGGGCATTGAGGATAGCTTGGTTCATCCAAGTGCATCAGCCTCAGGTGCTCAAGACCCAGATGGGGTTGCCAGGTGGATCCCAGTTGGGGCGCACAAAGGAGTGTGTCTCATGAGCTATCTTCCCTCCTCTCACTTAAAAAAATCAATAAAAATATGGGAGATGATATTCACAAATAACGGCTCCAATAAGGGATTAATATCCAAAATATATAAAGAACTCATTAAGCTCAACAACAAAAAAACAAGCCAACCTGAACAGATCCTTCTCTCATGAAGACATACAAACAGCAAACAGATAAATGAAAAGAAGCTCATCTTCACTAGCTATTAGAGAAATGCAGATCAAAATTATAATGAGATAATACCTCACACCTGCTAGATTGGCTGTTATCAACACAGCAGTCAATAACAAGTGTTGGAGAAGTTGTGGAGAAAAAGGAACTCTCATTCACTGCTGGTGGGAATGTAAACTGGTAGAGCCACTATGGAAAACAGTATGACTATTCCCCCAAAAATAGAGTTACGATATGAACCAGCAATCTGTCTACTGGGTATCTACCTGAAAAACTCAAAAACATCTGTATGCATGCACTCCCATGTTAATCACAGCATTTTTCACAGTGGCCAAGACATGAAAACAACCAAAGAGTCCCTCTAAAGAGGTTTGGATAAAGAAGATATGGTACATATATGGAATAATACTCAGCCATAAGAAACAATGATATATTGCTATTTGTGACATAGGATGGACCTAAAGAATATTATGCTAAGTGAAATAAGTAAATCTGAAAAACATAAGAACTATATGAGTTCCCTCATATGTGGGATACAAAACTGAGACTCACAGATATAGACAAAAGTGAAGTGGTTACGGGGTGGGGGGAGATAGAAGGGAGTAAATGGAACCAAATATATGGTGACAAAGTGGTTTAACTTTAAGTGATGGTCACACAATGCCATGAGTAGTTCACTTGCTATGGAAATGTACACCTGAAACTTGTGTGTACCTATGGACCATGTCACCCCATTAAATTTAGTTTTTAAATACAAAAAAAAAAATAAAAAAAAAATAAAGATTAGTCCTTTCCCTGTGTGTTCTGCATTCTATCTCCTACCTTTTCCAGATTCATATAGGTATCCCTTTCCAATTTATTTGTCTCCCTTTCTCCATGTTTCTATCAGCATTTAACATGCTTAGGTCTCTCTTATTTTCAAACTCCACTTCCCCTAAATTGCTGCATAACCAAATACTGCCTCTATTAACTCTCACAACCCTATTGCAGCCACTGCCTTATTTATCTCCTTTCTCTCCTTCCCATGCCAGTCAAATATCTCAAAAGAATTATCTTCCAATTAGTGTCTCAGTATCTGTACCTCTGAAACCACTCTAACATAGCTTGTTCCCCCACTCCACAGAAATTATCTCCTTAAGTGATTTCTCTTTCTTAACCTTTTACCATTCGTTGGTATTCTGCATCAATTCCTCCTCATCTGTAATCATCATAAATATAGCATTTATTCATCATTTACCATACGCCAAGCACTGTATCAAGCACCTTATGTATATTGTTTCCTTCTGGAAACTGCTCTTCCTTTGGCTTCCATGACATAACACTCCTCTGATTTTCCTTCTACTTCTCAAGTAGATATTCTGGTTTCTATGTTCATCTTTATCTGCTTGGCCTTTATAATAGATAACACTCACCATGCCTTCATCTTTATTCTTCTAATCTTCTCACTTCATAGATAATTGCGTCCATTCATATACATCTATCTAAATACAGATGATCCTCAATTTTATTTTCATTTCATCTATTACTATTTCAATATATAAATCTTTAAAAGATAAAAGTTCTTTTTTGATTAAAGTTAACCTATATATAATTATCATGCCTAAGACAAAATTGACAATAATTTTTTCCTTCCCTCCCTCTCTCCCTCCCTCCCTCCCTCCCTCCCTCCCTCCCTCCCTCCCTCCCTCCCTCCTTCCCTCCTTCCTTCCTTCCTTCCTTCCTTCCTTCCTTCCTTCCTTCCTTCCTTCCTTCCTTCCTTCCTTCCTTCCTTCCTTTTTTTGAGATAGAGAGAAAAAGACAAACAAGAAGGGAGAAAGATGAGAAGCGTCAACTTGTAGTTGCGTCACTTTAGTTGTTCATTAATTGCTTTTCATATGTGCCTTGATTGGGTGGTAGCTTAAGCCAAGTCAGTGACTCCTTGCTCATGTCAGTGACTTTGGGCTTCAAGCTAGTGACCTTTGGGCTCAAGCCAGTGACCTTGAGGTCATGTTGATTATCCTGTGCTCAAGCTAACGACCCTGCGCTCAAGCTGGTGAGTCTGCCCTTGAGCTGGATGATTGTATGCTCAAGCCAGCAACCTTGGGGTTTCAAACTTGCGACCTCAGCATCCCAGGTTGATGATCTATCTATCTATTGTGCTACCGTTGGTCATGCACCACAATAAATTCTTTCTTTCTTTCTTTCTTTCTTTCTTTCTTTCTTTCTTTCTTTCTTTCTTTCTTTCTTTCTTTCTTTCTTTCTTTCTTTTTCTTCCTTTTTCTTTCTTTCTTCCCCTTCCTTCCTTCCTTCCTTCCTTCCTTCCTTCCTTCCTTCCTTCCTTCCTTCCTTCCTTCCTTCCTTTTTTTCTTTCTTTCCTTTTTTCTTTTTTAGCAGAAGAGAGAGAGAGAGAGAGAGAGTGAGAAAGAGGGACAGATGGAAGGGAGAGAGATGAGAAGCATCAACTCATAGTTGTTGTGGTGCCTTAGTTGTTCATTGATTGCTTTCATATATGTGCCTTGACTGGGGGGCTCCAAACTAGCCAGTGACCCCTTGCTCAAGCTTGCAACCTTGGGGTTCAAGCCAGTGACCATGGGGTTTATGATCCCATGCTCAAGCCAGAAACTCCACCCTCACTGGTTAGCCTGCACTCAAGCCAGCAACCTCAGGGTTTTGGACCTGGGCCTCAGAGTTCCAGGCTGACCCTGTATGCACTGTGCCACCACCCGGTAAGGCAATAATTTCTTAATATTAGCACATAATCAGTGAGAAACTTTCTAATTCTCCCATATATATTATGAAATTTTCTAAAATTTTAAAATTCAGGTTCTAATCAAGTTACTCTTAAACATTTGGTGGTTTCTCATTCTTAAAATAAAGAACAAAATGTGTAACCTCTCTAAGAAACCCTGCATAATTGTTCCGGCTTATCTAGTCCATCAGGTCAATAGAATCAAATTCAGAGATGTAAACTGTTTCACATCCATTACCTGGAATTTGTGTCCAACAGACATAATATTAAGTCATACAGGGAACTGAAAACTTTATGGTGAAATTTTTATCTTTTGGAATTTGTTTTAGCCAAAAGAAGGATTGAGAAATACTGATGAGGGAGACAATGCAGCCTGGCTCAGTTAGGAGAAGATGCTAATGGAGCCTTGACAGACACTATTACCCTTGGCCATTCTGCCATGTACGCTCCACAGCAAACTCTCAGAATTTGGGGAAAATTCAATAAATTTACATGGTTATGTTTGCTATTCCTGGACAACCTTCAGAAGGACCAACTGCCTAAATTGACATCTTTACTGTCAGCTAATTAGTTTGCCTCTAAAGATGCACAAAACAAGACACAGTCTCTCTAGATTTTCCTGTACAGTTTTCTTGTTCTTGTCCCTTAGCAGTAGTCTAATGACTGTCTCCCTCTACATGAAAAAAATTTGTTTATAGATAAATATCTAAATGTCTGAGTTCTTTCTTCTTTCTTTCTCACATTAATTCCTCTACCTGCTCAGTTGTTGGAGATAGAAATCTGGGACTATTTTCAGCACTTTCTTGTCCTTCACTCCTAGCTCCCTCTCAATATCCAATTCATCATTAATTTTTGAATCTTCTTTCAGTATCTTGACAAACCTGCAAGGTGCATTCATTGAGTGCAACAGGTGTTTGGTTTAGTGGATTCAAGAACAACTTCACTTTTTACCAATAAGTTAAACAATTTAAACAATTTTTTTTCTTAAATCACCTTTAGCTAATTCTTTCTCTTAAATTATGAGAAAGCCTACAAACTATGAACATACTGGGGGAAATCTTGTAAGAACCAACATAAGTTCCTCTGTATATTGATATTATTTCCTTTATCAGTAGCATATGATACAATAAGAAAAAAATGCACTGTAGCAGAACAGTCTGGATTGCTAATAATTAGAACTGTTTTGAGGAAATGTGTTTTTTTGAGACCAATAAAGTAATTAGAGGCCCTGCTTTGTTACTTGCTAGTTGTGTGGCCACTGACTTCTAACTTAATATTTCTGAGCCTTAATTTTTTTAATATGTAAAACAAAGATATTAACAATGCTTATCTCACATGGTTGCTATAAGAATTAAATGAGATAATGCATGTAAATGCCTAGCACACACTCAAAAGTGCCAATTATTAGTATAAAAAATACATGGTAGGGCAAAAGCAGGTTTGCAATTGTTCATATGAAATATAATAGAATAATTAATCAATAATAGAAAAATAAACCCTGTATTCACATACTGTCAACTGTAACTTTTGCCACACTCTGTCTGTACCTTGACAGCAACCATTATGGTCTGAGGCTGAACCACTTATTGTTTCAACTATTGAAATAGTCTCCCCTAATCTTGAATGAGAGATGACATCAGAGTAATGGCAGTGTGAGATATACTCCTGATCTCTCCCCTTGAAATTTCAACAAATTGAACAACTATAACACAGCAAAGAAACCCCAGCTAGGTTCACAGGCATGCCTGAAAGATCCATGCACCAAATGGACCAAAGGTGGGACAAATTGAAAAGGAATGTGGGAGATAAAATATATTGGATGTCAGCTCTGGGGAGGAGACAAACCCAGACTGGTTTTTTTTTTCTCTGTCAGACTATGGGGAGGAGGGAAGCTCAGGCTGTATGGCTTTTGTCTGAGGGGTACAGATAGGGGAACCCAGAGTGAATGGGTCTCCTTCTGCCAGGAGGAGTGGTGAGACAGAGGGGCAAAGGGGGAGATAAACCAAAGCGGTTAGAACATGGGATCACAGCCAGTGTTCTCATGGTTTGCCTGCAGCCCACACCCCATAGAGACAGAGGAAACTTAAGTGCAGCCCCCCAGCCTTTCAGATCCCACCTCCCTCACCTTGTGGTAGAGAGAGTGGCAGAGACAAAACCCACAGCCAACTCTCCAGAGCCACTCTGTTGCCTGAAAAACAGAGGTGCTCCATGTCTGGTCCCTAGGTCTGTTGAGACATGGGGAGGAGTTCCTGGAACCCTGAGGTCACCATTACTAGAGCTGTAAAGCCCAAGCCATAAAGCCCTCACAACATGCTCCATCCACCAAGGTGACTGCAATCCCGCCTACAACATTGTGACAGTAACATCTCAGCACAGGATAGCTCAGAAAATTTACAGAGTGAAAACTTGTAGTATAGCTAACCTACTGGAAGAAACATCTCAAAACTGAAATTTTTTTCATTTTTTTCTTCTTATTCTTTTCTTCTCTTTCTCTCTTTTGAATTTCATTTTCTTTAATTTTTATATATTTTATTCTTTTTTTTCTGGGTGTTTTATTGATTTTTTTTGTTTTTGATTTTTTTCTTTTCTGTCCTTTTATTTACTTCCAATATTTTTTTTTTTACACAGACAGAGTGAGAGTCAGAGAGAGGGAATAGATAGGGACAGACAGACAGGAACGGAGAGAGATGAGAAGCATCAATCATTAGTTTTTTGTTGCAACACCTTAGTTATTCATTGATTGCTTTCTCATATGTGCCTTGACCATGGGGCTACAGCAGGCTGAGTAACCCCTTGCTCAAGCCAGAGACCTTAGGTCCTAGCTGGTGAGCTTTGCTCAAACCAGTTGAGCCCATGCTCAAGCTCGTGACCTCAGGGTCTCAAACCTGGGTCCTCTGCATCCCAGCCCGATGCTCTATTCACTGCACCACTGCCTGGTCAGGCTACTTCCAATAATTTTTAAAATGTCTATATTTTTAAATTGTGTTTTAAATATTTTTTACCTTTTAGGTGTTTTTTTTTTTTGTTAGGGTTCTTAACACCATGCTCAAATGTCATCAAGAAAGAAGAAATCAAGTGCCATAGCTACACAAGAGAGAGATGTAGTTCAGAAAGAAAATAAAAAATCTTCAGAAAAAAATCTCAATTACATGGAAACCTTGGAGTTAAATGATAGAGAATTTAAAACTGAAGTATTGAAAATACTCAACAAGATGTTAGAAGACCCAATAGACAACTTAATGAGCTCAGAAAACAAAACAAACTTCATCAAGGAGAAAAAAACTGTAAAAACAGAGATGAAGAACTCAATACATGACTTGAAAATGGAGATAGTAAGTTTGAGTAATAGAATAAGCCAGATAGAGGAAATAATCAGACATCAAAGACAGATAACTAGAGTTGCTATAGAGAGAAGAGGAGAGAGACTCATGAATTAAAGAAAACTGAGAGAGCTCTATAGGAATTGTCTGACTCCCTCAGAAAGAGCAATATAAGAATACTGGGTATATCAGAAGAAGAAGAGAGGAATAAGGGAATGGAGAGCATAGTTAAACAAATAATTGATGAGAACTTCCCAAGCCTATGGAAAGAATTAGAGCCATAAATCCAAGGAGCAAACAATGCCAAGTTACCACACCCCAAACAGACTTACTTCAAGGCACATAATAATAAAATTGTCAAAAATCAATGACAGAGAGAATCTTCAAGACAACTAGGGAAAAGAACATAACATAAAAAGGAAAGCCAATTAGGTTATTGTTAGACTTCTCAGCAGAAACTCCACAAACCAGAAGAGAGTGGATCCAAACATTCAAAGTATTGAAAGAGAGGAGTTACCAGCCACGAATACTATATTCATCAGTTATTCTTCAGATATGTAGGAGAAATAGTTTTACAGAATACAGAAACTGAGGGAATTTACCACCAGAAAATCTCCACTGTAGGAAATACTCAAGGGGGTTATTTGACCAGATACAAAGAACAAAACAAATTAAAACTACAAGTAAAAGCTCCAATAAGGTCACAATAAAAACAAGGATAATCTGTGACAACAATAGCATAAAAGGGGAGAGGATCAAGATCTACAGTAGCAAAGGAGGATGGAGGCAGGAGCACTCATATGACAAAGGACTCTTGTATGTATGAACATTTTTCTCTTAAGAATCTAATGCGAACCATCCAAGAAAAAGCCAGTACTGAAATACAAAGCTTAAAAAAAGAAGAGGGACCTGAAGATGGCAGCGGAGTAGGCAGACGCACAGACTCCCAGCTCACACCACTGAACTGGATTATAAACTAATTTATGAACAATCAGCATGAAAAACCAAATCTGGACTACAAGAACAGCTTTCAAAAATCAAGGAGCAAAGAAGAAGCCACAACAAACCTAGTAGGGAGCTCCTGAATCTCCCCTGCTTACAGGAACAGGGGGGGGGGTGAGGCTGGGCTCTCAATTCCAAGGAAAAGAGCAGTAAATACTGCTCACAGCCACTTACCTGGTGACCAGGGAACGAGGTGTGTTGAAAGGGCCCGCTTGTCTTCCAAAAAGAGGAGAAAGAGAGAGACAGATGGTGAGAGGGAGAGGAATATAGGTGATGACATAAAAAGCTGACTCATTCAGTGCTGGAGGCGGCCATAACTGGGGGAGGGGCTGATCCTTCCACAAAGCAAAATACAAAAGTACTTCTAGGTCACAGAGATACAGACATCTTTCCAGCTCCAATCAGCACAACAAGACACAGCTGAAAACAAGAAGTGGGGAGGAGGGGCAGTAACTCAGGTCTCCTTGGAGATTTGAGATACACCTCCCCCTACTGAAGCTGAGAAAGCAACCCGCCCCCAGAGAGATTAACTGGCAGAAGAGGACTTCAGAGCCTCAGGTCACACCCACCGCATTCCTGGATACAGTTTCAAATAAGTCCCCTGCTGAGATCAGCAAACAAGACAATCACCTGTTAAGAAAACAAACAAATTAAGACTTCAAAGCAGCCCAAATCCTAAAGTGGATTACAAAAGTAGCTGATGCCAACCCAAGAAGACTTAAAAACAACACAAGTAAAAACTAGAGGCAGACAACACCAAGCCTAGACTCAACCAGCTCTACAAAGAAAACACCTGGGTAGGCACAATGAGAAGACAAAGAAGTTCAGTCCAAATGAAATCACAAGAGAGACCTTCAGGAGATGAACTGAGTGATATGGAAATAATGAAACTTCCGGATGCGGAGTTTAAAATAATGATTGTAAGGATGCTTAGGGATCTTAGAACAACAATGGATGGTCATCACGAACACCTAAATAAAGAAATACCAAGTATAAAAAAGGATATTGAAATATTAAAAAAGAATCAGTCGGAGATGACAAATACAATATCAGAAATGAAGACCACAATGGAAGGAATTAAAAACAGGATGGATACAGCTGAGGATCGAATCAGCGAGTTGGAGGACAACTGGAATGAAGGCATGAAAGCAGAGAAGAAAAAAGAAAAGAGACTCAAAAAGTCTGAGGAAACTCTTAGAGAGCTCTGTGACAACATAAAGAGAAATAACATCCACATCATAGGGGTTCCTGAAGAAGAAGCGAAAGAACAAGGGATAGAGACTTTGTTCAATCATATCATAGCTGAAAACTTCCCTAAATTAATGCAGGAGAAACTCTCACAAATTCAAGAAGCACAGAGAACTCCACTAAAAAGAAACCCAAAGAAACCTACACCAAGACACATCATAATTAAAATACCAAAGCTAAGTGATAAAGAGAAAATATTAAAAGCTGTGAGAGAAAAAAAGGCTATCACCTACAAAGGAGCCCCCATAAGGATGACATCAGACTTCTCAACAGAATCACTTGAAGCCAGAAGGGAATGGCAAGAAATATTCAAAGTAATGCAGAACAAGAACCTACAACCAAGACTACTTTATCCAGCAAGGCTATCATTTAAAATTGAAGGAGAAATAAAAAGTTTCCCAGACAAAAAAAACTCAAGGAATTCATTACAACCAAACCAATGTTGCAGGAAATGTTAAGGGGCATGGTGTAAACAGATCAAAGTGGGAAAAGAATATAGCAAAAGAGGAATACAGCTTTAAAGAATAAAATGGCAATAAACAACTACATGTCAATAATAACCCTAAATGTAAATGGATTAAATGATCCAATCAAAAGACATAGGGTAGCTGCATGGATAAGAAAACAGGACCCGTACATATGCTGTCTACAAGAGACACACCTTAAAACAAAAGATGCACATAGGTTGAAGGTAAAAGGATGGAAAAAAACATTTCATGCAAATAGAAATGAAAAAAAAGCTGGGGTAGCAATACTTACATCAGACAAAATGGACTTTAAAACAAAGAATATAGTAAGAGATAAAGAAGGCCACTACATAATGATAAAGGGAGCAATCCAACAGGAAGTTATAACTATTATAAATATCTACGCACCTAATATAGGAGCACCTAAATATATAAAGCAGACTTTGATAGATATGAAGAGCGAGATCAACAGCAACACTATAATAGTAGGGGATTTCAATACCCCACTAACATCACTAGATAGATCCTCAAGAAATAAAATTAACAAAGAAACAGCAGACTTAAAGGACACACTAGATCAACTCGATTTAATAGATATCTACAGAACCTTACACCCTAAAGCAGCAGAATATACATTCTTTTCAAGTGCTCATGGTACATTCTCTAGGATAGACCACATGTTAGGGCACAAAAGTGGTCTCAACAAATTTAAGAAGATTGAAATCATATCAAACACTTTCTCTGATCACAATGGCATGAAATTAGAAATCAACCACAACAGAAAAGCTCAAAAATTCTCAAACACATGGAAACTAAATAGCAAGTTGTTAAATAATGAATGGATTAAGAATGAGATCAAAGAAGAGATAAAAAAAATTCCTAGAAACGAATGATAACGAGCATACAACAACTCAAAATTTATGGGACACAGCAAAAGCAGTACTGAGAGGGAAATTCATAGCACTACAGGCACACTTTAAGAAGCTAGAAAAAGCTCAAATAAACAACTTAACCCTGCACCTAAAAGAACTAGAAAAAGAACAGCAAGTAAAGCCTAAATGTAGTAGAAGGAAGGAAATAATAAAGATCAGAGCAGAAATAAATGACATAGAGACTAAAGAAACAATACAGAGGATCAATGAAACGAGGAGCTGGTTTTTTGAAAAGGTAAACAAGATTGATGAACCTTTAACCAGACTCACCAAGAAAAAGAGAGAGAGGACTCAAATAAATAAAATTAGAAATGAGAGGGGAGAAATAACAGCTGACACAACAGAAATACAAAGGATTGTAAGAAAATACTATGAAGAACTGTATGCCAAAAAACTAGACAACCTAGATGAAATGGACAAATTCCTTGAAACATACAATCTTCCAAAAGTCAGTCTGGAAGAATCAGAAAACCTAAACAGACCGATTACACCAAATGAGATCAAAACGGTTATCAAAAAACTCCCAACAAATATAAGTCCTGGGCCAGATGGCTTCACAAGTGAATTCTACCAGCTATTCAAAGAAGAACTAACTCCTATGCTTCTCAAGCTATTTCAAAAAATTCAAGAGGAAGGAAGACTTCCAAGCTCCTTTTATGAGGTGAGCATAATTCTGATTCCAAAACCAGGCAAAGACAACACAAAGTAAGAAAATTATAGGCCAATATCCCTGATGAATATAGATGCTAAAATCCTCAACAAAATATTAGCAAACTGGACCCAACAATATATGGAAAAAATCATACACATTGATCAAGTGGGTTTTATTCTGGGGAGGCAAAGCTGATACAATATTCGCAAATCTATCAATGTTATTCATCACATAAACAAAAGGAAGGAGAAAAACCACATGATAATTTCAATAGATGCAGAAAAAGCATTTGATAAAATCTAGCACCCATTCATGATCAAAACTCTCAACAAAGTGGGAATACATGGAACATACCTCAACATGATAAAAGCTATCTATGACAAACCCACAGCCAACAGCATACTCAATGGGCAAAAATGAAAAGCAATCCCTTTAAGATCAGGAACAAGGCAGGGGTGCCCCTATTCACGACTCTTATCCAACATAGTCCTGAAAGTCCTAGCCACAGCAATCAGAGAAGAAGAAATAAAAGGCGTTCAAGTTGGAAATAAAGAAGTAAAACTATCATTATTTGCAGATGATATGATATTGTATATAGAAAATCCTACAGTCTCAGTCAAAAAACTACTGGACCTGATAAATGAATTCAGTAAGGTGGCAGGATATAAAATTAATACTCAGAAATCAGAGGCATTTTTACACACCAACAATAAACAGTCAGAAAGAGAAATTAAGGAAACAATCCTCTTCACTATTACAACCAAAAAAATAAAGTACCTAGGAGTACATTTAACCAAGGAGACTAAGGACTTGTACTTGGAAAATTATAAAACATTGATAAAAGAAATCAAGGAAGATACAAACAAGTGGAAGCATATACCATGCTCATGGTTAGGAAGAATAAACATCATTAAAATGTCTATATTACCCAAAGTAATTTATAAATTCAATGCAATATCAATTAAAATACCAACGACATACTTTAAAGATATAGATCACATATCCCCAAAATTTATATGGACCAAAAGAGAACATGAATAGCCTCAGCAATCCTAAAAAAGAAGAATAAAGTGGGAGGTATCACACTTCCTGATATCAAGCTATACTACAAGGCCGTTGTACTCAAAACAGCCTGGTACTGGCATAAGAGCAGGCACATAGATCAATGGAATAGAATGGAGAACCCAGAAATAAACCCACAGCTCTATGGACAACTGATATTTGACAAAGGAGGTAAGGGCATACAATGGAGTAAAGACAGCCTCTTCAACAAATGATGTTGGGAAAATTGGACAGCAACCTGCAAAAAAATGAAACTAGACCACCAACTTACAACATTCACAAAAATAAACTCAAAATGGATAAAAGACTTACATGTAAGTCATGAAACCATAAGCATCTTAGAAGAAAACATAGTCAGTAAGCTCTCCGACATCTCTCACAGCGATATATTTGCTGATTTATCTCCACGGGCAAGTGAAATAAAAGACAGGATAAACAAATGGGACTATATCAGACTAAAAAGCTTTTGCACAGCTAAAGACAATATGAACAGAATAAAAAGACAAACTACACAATGGGAGAACATATTTGACAGTACGTCTGATAAGGGGTTAATAACCAAAATTTATAAAGAACTTGTAAATCTCAACACCAGAGAGGCAAATAATCCAATCAAAAAATGGGCAAAAGAAATGAAAAGACACTTCTCCAAAGAGGACATACAGATGGCCAATAGGCATATGAAAAAATGCTCAACATCCTAATCATTAGAGAAATGCAAATTAAAACCACAATGAGATATCACCTCATAGCAGTCAGAATGGCGCTCATCAACAAAACAACACAGAGTAAGTGCTGGCAAGGATGTGGAGAAAAGGGAACCCTCCTGCACTGTTGGTGGGAATGCAGACTGGTGCAGCCTCTGTGGAAAACAGTGTGGAGATTCCTCAAAAAATTGAAAATCGAACTGCCTTTTGACCCAGCCATCCCACTTTTAGGAATATACCCCAAGAACACCATAGAACGGTTCCAGAAGGAGAAATGCACCCCCATGTTTATAGCAGCATTGTTCACAATAGCGAAGATCTGGAAACAGCCCAAGTGTCCGTCAGAGGACGAGTGGATTAAAAAGCTTTGGGACATATATACTATGGAATATTACTCAGCCATAAGAAATGATGACATCGGATCATTTACAATAACATGGATGGACCTTGATAACATTATACGGAATGAAATAAGTAAATCAGTAAAAACTAAGAACTATATGAACCCATGCATAGATGGGACACAGAAGTCAGACTCAGAGACATGGACAACAATGTGATGGTAACAGGGAGTGGGGTGAAGGGGTGGGGAGGGGGCGAGGATGGAGAGGGAGGGGTGGGGTGAGGGTAGGAGCACAAAGAAAATCAGATAGAAGGTGACCGAGGACGATTTGACTTTGGGTGAGGGGTATGCAGCATAATCAAAGGTCAAAATAATCTGGAGATGCTTTTTTGGAACATATGTATTCTGATTTATCAATGTCACTGCATTTAAATTAATAAAAATAAGATAAAAAAAAAGAAATAAGAAAGATCTCAAGTAAACAACATAACATCTCATCTTAAACAACTATTGATAGAAAAAAAAGAACAAAGGCAATCCAATGTCAGAAGTAGAATATAAATAGTAGAAATTAGAGCAGAACTAAATTAAATAGTGAACAAAAATATACAGAAAAAATTGATACTTTCAAGAAAGAGCTGGTTTGAAAAGATCAATGAAATCAACAAGCCACTGGCTACACTCACTTAGAAAAAATAGAGAAGGAAAAGATTTGAAATAAAAGAGAAGAAATTACCACAGACCTCATAGATATACAAAGGATCATAGTAGAATATCATGAAAGACTATATTCCACCAAATTTAATAACCTAGAGGGAATGGATAAATTCTTAGAACTATACAATCTTCTTCGACTGAGTCACAAAGAGGTGGAAAACCTAAATAGACCTATAAGCAGGGAGGAAATAAAAACAACCATCAAAAACCTCCCCCAAAACAAAAGTGCAGGATCAGATGGCTACACTAGTGAATTCTACCAAAGATTCAAAGAAAATTTGGTACCTATCCTTCTCAAAATCTTCAAAAATATAGAAGCAACACTCCCTAACACATTTTATGAGGCCAATATAACCCTCATACCAAAACCTCGCAAGGACAACACAAGAAAAGATAATTACAGACCAATATCTCTAATGAAAACAGATGCAGAAATTCTAAACAAAACACTAGCAAATTGAATACAACAGCACATTATAAAAATAGTACATCATGATCAACTGGGATTTATTTCAGGAGCACAAAGATAGTCCAACACATGGAAATCGATCAACGTGATATGCCACATCAACAAAACAAAGAACAAAAATCATATGATCCCATCAATAGATGCAGAAAAGGCATTCCGTAAGATACAACATCCTTTTATGTTTAAAACACTCAAAAAATTGGAATTAAAGGAAAGGACTTCAACGTAATAAAGGTTATATACAACAAACCATCAGCTAATATACTAAATGGTGAAAAAATGAAGGCTTTTCCTCTAAAATCAGGAACAATACATAGTTGCCCACTCTCTCCAATATTCTTCAAAATAGTTTTGGAAGTTTTAGCCAGAGCAATCAGGCAAGAGATAGAAATAAAAGATATCCATACTGGGAAAGAAGAAGTAAAGGTATTACTTTTTGCAGATGACATGGTCCTGTATGTAGTAAAACACAAAGACTCCACTAAAACCTATTAGAAACAATAAACCAATACAGTAAAGTCACAGGATACAAAATCAATTTACAAAAGTCTATTGCTTTTTTATACGCCAACAATGAAACTTTGGAAAATGAATCTCCAAAACAACTCCTTTTTAATTGCAACAACAGCAAAAAAATAAAATACCTAGGATATAGGGACAAATCGTCTTTGACAGAGGAGCCAAAAATACACAATGGAGAACAGAAAGCCTCTTCAATGAATGGTACTGGGAATGTTGGAAAGCCAAATGTGAAAAAATGAAACTTGACTACAGTTTGTCCCCCTGCACAAAAATTAATTCAAAGTAGATCAAAGACCTAAACATAAGACCTGAAACTATAAATTACATAGAAGAAACCATAGGTACTAAGCACATGTACCTTAGCCATAGAGAGCAATTTATGAATTTGACACCAAAGGCAAGGGAAGTAAAGCCAAAGATAAATGAATGGGAGTACAGTGTATCAAACAAAAAAGCTTCTACACAGCAAAAGAAACTGACAACAAAGCAGCCAACTAAATGGGAGATGATATTTTCAAACAACAGCCCTGATATGGGGTTAATATAAAAAATATATAAAGGATTCACAAAGCTCAGCAACAAACAAGCAAACTAGTTAAAAAATGGGGAGAACACTTGAACAGGCTCTTCTCCCAAAAGGACATCCAAATGGCCAACAGATATGTGAAAAGATGTTCATCTTCATTAGCTATTTGAGAAATGCAAATGAATACTACAATGAGATAGACCTCATACCTGTTAATTTGCTATTATCAACAAGCCAGGTACTAACAAGTGTTGGAGAAGTTGTGGAAAAGAAGAAACCCCCTGGCCTGACCTGTGGTGGCACAGTGGCTAAAGTGTCGACCTGGAATGCTGAGGTCACCGGTTCAAAACCCCGGCCTTGCCTGGGTAAGGCACATATGGGAGTTGATGCTTCCTGCTCCTCCCCCTATTGTCTCTATCTCTTTCCTCTCTCAGTCTCTCTTTCTTTCTCCTCTCTCTCTAAAAGTGAATAAATAAAATCTAAAAAAAAAAGGAAAAGAAAAAACCCTCATTTACTGCTGGGGGGAATGCAAATTAGAACAATTATGGAAGAAAGTATGGTAGTTCCTCAAAAAATTAAGAATAAAATTACCATTTAGCCAAGCAATTCCTTTATTGGATATCTAACCCCAAAACTCGAAAATATTGGTATGTAAAGACACATGCAGCCCCATGTTCATTGCAGCATTATTCACAGTGGCCAAGACATGGAAACAACCAAAGTGTTTCTCGATAGATACTTGGATTAAGAAGATGAGGTACATATATACAATAGACTACTACTCAGCCATAAGAAATGATGACGATAGTGCCATTTATGACAACATGGATAAAACTTGAGAACATTATATTGAGTGAAATAAATAAATCAGAAAAACTTAAGAACTGTATGATTTCACACATAGGTGGATATAAAAGTGAGACTTATGGAGATAGATAAAAGTGAAGTGGTTGCTGAGAGGTGCAGGATATGGGGAAGAGGGAGAGGGGAGGGGATGGAGGTAAGGGTGTAAAAAGAGACAAATATAAGGCGAAGGAAAATGATTTGACTTTGGGTGATGGGTATACAACATAACAGTTCAAATGCTAAAGAAATGTTTACTCAAAACTTATGTACTCTTTTTTTTTTTTTACAGAGACAGAGAGATGGTCAGAGAGAGGGATAGATAGGGACAGACAGACAGGAAGGGAGAGAGATGAGAAGCATCAATCATCAGTTTTTCGTTGTGACATCTTAATTGTTAATTGATTGCTTTCTCATATGTGCCTTGACCGTGGGCCTTCAGCAGACCGAATAACCCCTTGCTCAAGTCAGCGACCTTGGGTCCAAGCTGGTGAGCTTTGCACAAACTAGATGAGCTCACGCTCAAGCTGGCGACCTCGGGGTCTCGAACCTGGGTCCTCTGCATCCCAGTCCGACGCTCTATCCACTGCACCACTGCCTGGTCAGGCAAAACCTATGTACTCTTATTGATCAATGTCACCCTGTTAAATTTAATTCTCTAAATTAAAAAACAAAACAAAACAGAAATAGTCTCCCAATTGGTGCTCATTGTTTCCTTATGTTCATATCTCCTTTCAAGTAATTTCACCAAAGGAGCCAGAATATCCTTTTTAAACCATATATTTCATCATATATCTCTCTCTATTTAAATAGTTCAAACGGCTTCCATTATACTTATGATAAAACAATAAATCCTGACTCTTTAACATTGACCTACCCTTTAACAAAGCCCTGCTTGTATCTCCCTAAGCTCATCGGGTATTACTGACTCCCTTACTATACTATTGCTGTCCTTTCAATCCTTTGAGCAGCTGTTCTCAACCTGTGGGTCGCGGGGTCACGACCCACAGGTTGAGAACCGCTGCCTTTGAGCAACAAACCTTTGTCCACCTCAGGACTTTCATACATGCTATTCTGTCTGTCTCAAATTCCTGTGTCTATTTATTCTTATGCATTGGCTGACACATCACTTTCTCAAGCCCTTCCTGAACTCCCTGCTAAATTTAGGATTCTTTTCTAAAGTTCATCATATATCTAAACACAATGTATAATTTTATTAGTTTACATAATAATTAGTTTAATAACATTCCCCACTAGCCTATCACTTTTTTAAATTATTTATTTATTCATTTTAGAGAGGAGAGGGAGAGAGAGAGAGAGAGAGAGAAGGGGGGGGGAGGAGCTGGAAGCATCAACTCCCATATGTGCCTTGACCAGGCAAGCCCAAGGTTTCGAACCGGCGACCTCAGCATTTCCAGGTCAACGCCTTTATGCACTGCGCCACCACAGGTCATAGCCTATCACTTCTAAAAGAACAGAGACTATGTCTACTTTTTAAAAATTCTATATAAGTGCCTAGCACTGTATACTTATTTTGAACAAATAATTGAGTAAGATAAGGTATGTGGAAGCATTCAGTACAGTGTCTGACATATAGACAATACTCAAGGTGATTTTACTTTTTTATTTTAAAACATTTACATATGATACTGCTCTTTCGTTTACTGGAATGGTAGGCCTTTTTTAAAGTCTGTATTTTAAATCTTTTGGATGGTTACAGTCATTCCACTAGATGGCAGGCTAACCTAAAACATTGCTTTAAAATTAAAGTATGACTCCAGTATTCAGTTGAGTTATGAAGTCTATATTTTCAATTTAATAGAGAAAGATAATTTAGATACCTTTGAGATTAAGATTGTGGTGCTCCATGATTGTATATTGAATATACAGGATATATTTCTTTTGTGCTATAGAGGCTAGTAGAGATTTTGGGTTCTTTATAAATAATTTGAACTCTATCAGAAGTAAAATATTTTTGAAATAAAAGATAATAGCAGCTAATATTTATTTAGCACTATATACATGCTATACACTTTGTTAAATGCTTAAATGTTTCATCTGATTTAATCTCAATAAGTTAGAAAAGTAACTCAAAGTATCTCAGTTAACAAAGTAATAGTATTACTAACCTCACTTTAAAAGTGGAGTTTAAAGAGTTGGAGTAGCTGTTATTAAACACTCTAAAAGAAATAGCATAACATAGCATAATCATTTACTTAGAAAAAAAGATATTTTAATAATGATAGACAGATGACGTCAGAGTAATGGCAGGGTAGGAAGCGATACCGATAAATCTCCCCCAAAACTCAACAAGATCTTCAACCAGAAACAGAAAAACCTATACTTGGAGCTTCCAGATGCTTCGCAATACACCCAAAGGTATGATTGAGTGAAAAATTGGCTAAATATATAACCAAACCCCGAAGGAAATAGGGAGTAAGAAATGCTCCGCCTTCCTCACTAACCTAAACAGGGCGGCTTTCTCTGGTAACTGTGAATATAGAAACTGAGGCGGGCAAAGGGGGTGAATACATCCAGGCAGCGACACAAACGGCCGAACCAGGCTGTGGCACGGAGATCCAAGCCGAGGAAAATCTGATCCTGTGGCAACCCGGGCAATACAAGCTAACACTCGCGCCAAACCCAAACAAAGAAAGACAAGCGGCGCGGCCATTTTACCCGTTCTCCTGGTTGGTGCGCAGTTAGTGGGCGAGAGATTTCTTCCTAAGCCCCGGAAGTGGGTGCCCGTGTTGCCCCACGGAGAGGCAGGGTCAGAGGCCTTTCTGTGGGCCGAGGGCAGAGTCTCTGGGCAGCCCCAGCGCCCTGGGAAAGCCACGCACGGGAGGGAGTGAGAACTAATTCCAACGGTGGAGATTTTCCGTACTGGAGGGTGTTTCACTCAGAGGCAAACACGGCCGGCCTCATATCCGGGTTTGCGCGCGCAGATAAGGAGTGAGCGATTCCTCCGAGTGCCTCGGCAGTGCGCGCCCGTGTTATCGCACAGAGGGGCAGAGTCAGGGGCCTTTGTGTGGGCCAAAGCGGAATCTCGGGCCGCCCCAGCGCCTTGCAAAAGCCGCGCACGGGGACGGAGCGAAACTCAATTCCAACGCTGCAACTTTTCCCTGCGGTTGGGGGTTTCACTCAGAGCGTGAGACTGCTGGCCGGATATCCTGGTCTGCGCGCGCAGCCAGTGAGTGAGAGTTTCCTCCAAGCACCCCGGAAGTGGGCGCCCGCCTGTGTTACCGGACAGACTGGCAGAGCCAGAGGTCTTTGAATGGCCGGAAAGCCCGCCTGATTATGCTAGCAGCTCTGACTGACTGAGCCTTACCCAGAGCCCTGTGCTGAGTGGAAATAGAGTGGGGAGTTGCCAGCTCTTTGAGCCTCTTACTATCCAGGCAGAGGCAGCAGCAACCCCATAGCTGGATTATCAGGCTACTAATTGAGGAAGGAAAGACTAGGAGAAAGGCTCCAGGAACACGGACTCTCTCACTGTCGGAGCCTATAAATGCTAATGAGCTTCGACTGCCAACGAGACTAAAGCACAATACATGACATTGCCATAGAGACTTATCAATTGCAAACCTCCACCAGAGCGTGCCAAAGGGGCAAAACCCGGGGTACAGAGTCACCGACCAGGAAGAGGGAGAGAAAAGAAAAAGCAAGAAGATAACCTCTCAAAATCAAGAATAATCTGCAGACTTTATAACCTATCCCATTTTATTATATTTGTTCATTTGTTTCTCTTATCTTCATTCTTGATACTTTTTTTTTCCTCCTCCAATTTGGCCGATTAACTCTCTACCGGTCTTACTCTCTCCTCTCCTTGA
Organism: Saccopteryx leptura; assembly: GCF_036850995.1. Taxonomy (NCBI): domain Eukaryota; kingdom Metazoa; phylum Chordata; class Mammalia; order Chiroptera; family Emballonuridae; genus Saccopteryx; species Saccopteryx leptura. Next base: position 161,986,927 of record NC_089505.1, on the reverse strand, counting down.
ACTACACTACCCATAAGTGTTACATCTCCCATTATCTTTTCTCTTCTCTTCCTTTCTCTCTATGAGGGTTGCACTCCAAAACCCTTAACTCTCTCTCTCTCTCTCTCCTTTCTTTTTTCTTCTTTTAGTGGTTCCCTCTTTTTTTCTCTCTCTCTCTTTCTTTTCTCCCTCTATATTAGTTTCTTCCTTTCTCCTTTACATCTCCTCTCATTCAAACCTCAATAACAAACAAATTATCTTATCTGGGACTCAAACTTATGTTTGTGGCATTTTGGGGGGTTTTTACTTCACCTTTTTAACTCACTAGCAGTGCTCCCATCCCTGGCTCTCCATATTATCTAGTTCTTGTTCCACTAAATACAATAGTAATTTTTTAATTTGTCCCCCCATTTTTCCATTTTCCTCTTAATCCTCTCATCATAACTCTTAGACAACCAACACCTAAAAGCAAATCATTTTATTCTTGACCCAAATTTTTTCCTTATTTACTTTTTGTGGGTCCATACGCTCTTTTTTTTTTTTTTGCCCCTTTATTACTTTTCCCCAATTCAGGCCCTCCATCACAGGCATTGTTTGTTATAATTCACAGTCCACCACAAGATTTTATCAAGAAAGAGGGGAGAGGAGAGGAGAGGAAAAAAGGAGGGGGGGAATAATTTCCTTTTTTTTTTTTTTAAAATTTTTATTTTATTTTATTTTTCTTTATTTCATTATTAATTTTTTTTAAAAAAACAACTCTTTTCGATTTTTTATTTTTTTTATTATTTTTTTAAACTTTTTATTCTTTATTAAATCTCATTAATACTATCAACAAAACCACCCTCAGATGCCATTAAGGAAGAGGAAATCGAATATCATGGATACAAAAGAAAGAGAGGTAACACAGCTAGATGAGGAAAAATCTATGGAGAAAAAATTTAATATATTGGAAACCTTGGAGCTAAATGACAGAGAATTCAAGATAGAAATCCTAAAAATCCTCCGAGATATACAAGAAAACACAAAAAGGCAATTTAGGGAGCTCAGAAAACAACTCAATGAACACAAAGAATATATGTCCAAGGAAGTTGAAACTATAAAAACAAATCAAACAGAGATGAAAAACTCAATTTACGAGCTGAAAAACGAAGTAACAAGCTTAGCTAATAGAACAGGTCAGATAGAAGAGAGGATTAGTGAAATAGAAGACAAACAACTTGAGGCACAACAGAGAGAAGAAGAAAGAGACTCAAAAATAATAAAAAACGAGATAGCCCTACAAGAATTATCTGACTCCATCAAAAAGAATAACATAAGAATAATAGGTATATCAGAGGGAGAAGAGAGAGAAAATGGAATGGAGAACATACTCAAACAAATAATAGATGAGAACTTCCCAAGCCTGTGGAAAGAACTAAAGCCTCAAGTTCAAGAAGCAAACAGAACTCCAAGTTTTCTTAACCCCAACAAACCTACTCCAAGGCATATCATAATGAAATTGACACAAACCAACAGCAAAGAAAAAATTCTCAAGGCAGCCAGGGAAAAGAAGAATACAACATATAAAGGAAGGCCCATTAGATTATCAGCAGATTTCTCAGCAGAAACTCTACAAGCTAGAAGAGAGTGGACCCCAATATTTAAAGTCCTGAAAGAGAGGAACTTTCAGCCACGAATACTATACCCATCAAAGCTATCCTTCAAATATGAAGGAGAAATAAAAACATTCACAGATACAGAAAAGATGAGGGAATTTATCATCAGAAAACCCCCACTCCAGGAATTACTAAAGGGGGTTCTCCAATCAGATACAAAGAACAAAAAAAAAAACAGAGCCACAAGTAAAAGCTCCAAGAAGAACACAATAAAACCAAATTTAAATTGTGACAACAACAAAAAGAAAGAGGGGGAGAAGATGGAGATTAACAGTAGCAAAGGACGATGGAGTGCAAAAGTACTCACAAAATAGTTCGCTACAATGAACAGGGTAGGGACCCTTTTCATTATTCAAAGGTAACCACCATTGAAAAAACCACCACAGAAGCACATGAGATAAAAAAGATAGCAACAGAGGAAAGATGTATGGAATACAACCAAATAAAAACAAAAGATAGAAAAACAAAAGAGAAGGATCAAACAAGACACAAAACTAACAGAAAGCAATCTATAAAATGGCAATAGGGAACCCACAAGTATCAATAATTACACTAAATGTAAACGGATTAAACTCACCAATAAAAAGGCACAGAGTAGCAGAATGGATTAAAAAAGAAAATCCAACTGTATGCTGCCTACAGGAAACTCATCTAAGTAACAAGGATAAAAACAAATTCAAAGTGAAAGGCTGGAAAACAATACTCCAAGCAAATAACATCCAAAAAAAAGCAGGTGTAGCAATACTCATATCGGATAATGCTGACTACAAGACAGGAAAAGTACTCAGAGACAAAAATGGCCATTTCATAATGGCTAAGGGGACACTGAATCAAGAAGACATAACAATTCTTAATATATATGCACCAAACCAAGGAGCACCAAAATATATAAGACAGCTACTTATTGATCTTAAAACAAAAACTGACAAAAATACAATCATACTTGGAGACCTCAATACACCGCTGACGGCTCTAGATCGGTCATCCAAACAGAGAATCAACAAAGACATAGTGGCCTTAAACAAAACACTAGAGCACCTGGATATGATAGACATCTACAGGACATTTCATCCCAAAGTGACTGAGTATACATTTTTCTCCAGTGTACATGGATCATTCTCAAGAATTGACCATATGTTGGGCCACAAAAACAACATCAGCAAATTCAGAAAAATCGAAGTTGTACCAAGCATATTTTCTGATCATAAAGCCTTGAAACTAGAATTCAACTGCAAAAAAGAGGAAAAAAATCCCACAAAAATGTGGAAACTAAACAACATACTTTTAAAAAATGAATGGGTCAAAGAAGAAATAAGTGCAGAGATCAAAAGATATATACAGACTAATGAAAATGACAATACGACATATCAGAATCTATGGGATGCAGCAAAAGCAGTGATAAGAGGGAAGTTCATATCACTTCAGGCATATATGAACAAACAAGAGAGAGCCCAAGTGAACCACTTAACTTCCCACCTTAAGGAACTAGAAAAAGAAGAACAAAGACAACCCAAAACCAGCCGAAGAAAGGAGATAATAAAAATCAGAGCAGAAATAAATGAATTAGAGAACAGAAAAACTATAGAAAAAATTAATAGAACAAGGAGCTGGTTCTTTGAAAAGATCAACAAAATTGACAAACCCTTGGCAAGACTTACCAAGGAAAAAAGAGAAAGAACTCATATAAACAAAATCCAAAATGAAAGAGGAGAAATCACCACGGACACCGTAGATATACAAAGAATTATTGTAGAATACTATGAAAAACTTTATGCCACTAAATTCAACAACCTAGAAGAAATGGATAAATTCCTAGAAAAATACAACCTTCCTAGACTGAGTCAAGAAGAAGCAGAAAGCCTAAACAGACCTATCAGTAGAGAAGAAATAGAAAAAACCATTAAAAACCTCCCCAAAAATAAAAGTCCAGGCCCTGACGGCTATACCAGCGAATTTTATCAAACATTCAAAGAAGACTTGGTTCCTATTCTACTCAAAGTCTTCCAAAAAATTGAAGAAGAAGCAATACTTCCAAACACATTTTACGAAGCCAACATAACCCTCATACCAAAACCAGGCAAGGATGGCACAAAAAAAGAAAACTACAGACCAATATCTCTAATGAATACAGATGCTAAAATACTAAACAAAATACTAGCAAATCGAATACAACAACATATTAAGAAAATAATACATCATGATCAAGTGGGATTCATGCCAGAATCTCAAGGATGGTTCAACATACGTAAAACGGTTAATGTAATACACCATATCAACAAAACAAAGAACAAAAACCACATGATCTTATCAATAGACGCAGAAAAGGCTTTCGATAAAATACAACACAATTTTATGTTTAAGACTCTCAACAAAATGGGTATAGAAGGAAAATATCTCAACATGATAAAGGCCATATATGATAAACCATCAGCTAACATCATATTAAATGGCACTAAACTGAAGGCTTTCCCCCTTAAATCAGGAACAAGACAGGGTTGTCCACTCTCTCCACTCTTATTTAATGTAGTACTAGAGGTTCTAGCCAGAGCAATCAGACAAGACAAAGAAATAAAAGGCATCCATATCGGAAAAGAAGAAGTAAAGGTATCACTTTTTGCAGATGATATGATACTATACATCGAAAACCCCAAAGAATCCACAAAAAGACTACTAGAAACAATAAGCCAATCCAGTAAGGTCGCAGGATACAAAATTAACATACAGAAGTCAATAGCCTTTCTATATGCCAACAATGAAACAACTGAGAAGGAACTCAAAAGAATAATCCCCTTCACGATTGCAACAAAAAAAATAAAATACTTAGGAATAAACATAACAAAGAATGTAAAGGACTTATATAATGAAAACTATAAACCATTGTTAAGGGAAATCGAAAAAGATATAATGAGATGGAAGAATATACCTTGTTCTTGGCTAGGAAGAATAAATATAATCAAGATGGCTATATTACCCAAAGCAATATACAAATTTAATGCAATTCCCATCAAACTTCCAATGACATTTTTTAAAGAAATAGAGCAAAAAATCATCAGATTTATATGGAACTATAAAAAACCCCGAATAGCCAAAGCAATCCTAAAGAAAAAGAAAGAAGCTGGGGGCATTTCAATACCTGACTTCAAACTCTATTATAGGGCCACGACAATCAAAACAGCATGGTATTGGCAGAAAAATAGACACTCAGACCAATGGAACAGAATAGAAAGTCCTGAAATAAAACCACATATATATAGTCAAATAATTTTTGATAAAGGGGCCAACAACACACAATGGAGAAAAGAAAGCCTCTTCAATAAATGGTGCTGGGAAAACTGGAAAGCCACATGCAAAAGAATGAAACTGGACTACAGTCTCTCCCCCTGTACAAAAATTAACTCAAAATGGATCAAAGATCTAAACATAAGACCTGAAACAATTAAGTACATAGAAGAAGACATAGGTACTCAACTCAGGGACCTGGGTTTTAAAGAGCATTTTATGAATTTGACTCCAATGGCAAGAGAAGTGAAGGCAAAAATTAATGAATGGGACTACATCAGACTAAGAAGTTTTTGCTCAGCAAGAGAAACTGATAACAAAATAAACAGAAAGCCAACAAATGGGAAATGATTTTTTCAAACGACAGCTCAGATAAGGGCCTAATATCCAAAATATACAAAGAACTCATAAAACTCAACAACAAACAAACAAACAATCCAATAAAAAAATGGGAAGAGGATATGAATAGACACTTCTCCCAGGAAGAAATACAAATGGCCAACAGATATATGAGAAGATGCTCATCTTCTTTAGCTATTAGAGAAATGCAAATCAAAACGGCAATGAGATACCACCTCACACCTGTTCGATTAGCTGTTATTAGCAAGTCAGGTAACAGCAAATGTTGGAGAGGCTGTGGAGAAAAAGGAACCCTCATACACTGTTGGTGGGAATGTAAAGTAGTACAACCATTATGGAAGAAAGTATGGTGGTTCCTCAAAAAACTGAAAATAGAACTACCTTATGACCCAGCAATCCCTCTACTGGGTATATATCCCAAAAACTCAGAAACATTGATACATAAAGACACATGCAGCCCCATGTTTATTGCAGCATTGTTCACAGTGGCCAGGACATGGAAACAACCAAAAAGCCCATCAATAGACGACTGGATAAAGAAGATGTGGCACATATACACTATGGAATACTACTCAGCCATAAGAAATGATGACATCGGAACATTTACAGCAAAATGGTGGGATCTTGATAACATGATACGAAGCGAAATAAGTAAATCAGAAAAAATCAGGAACTGTATTATTCCATACGTAGGTGGGACATAATAGTGAAACTAAGAGACATTTATAAGAGTGTGGTGGTTACGGGGGGGAGGGGGGAATGGGAGAGGGATAGGGGGTGGGGAGGGGCACAAAGAAAACAAGATAGAAGGTGACAGAGGACAATCTGACTTTGGGTGGTGGGTATGCAACATAATTGAACGACAAGATAACCTGGACTTGTTATCTTTGAATATATGTATCCTGATTTATTGATGTCACCCCATTAAAAAAATAAAATTATATATAAAAAAAAAAGAATAATAGATTTATTGATCACATTAGTAAGCAATAAATGCTAATTAATATGTACTAACATCATTGTTCTTATTGGAATATATGGTAAATAGAGGTAAGATATTGAGCCTACTTCTGTCAAAATGTTTGGTACATGACCTCTACCAATTATCATTGAGGAAAAGATTTTAAGATGTTAGTCGTTATTCATGATTTGTCTGGTCTTTATATGTAAGTGTAATCTAATTCTTTCATCACAGATATTCAACTCATATCACTGGGAGGAACGTGGTTCTCAAACAATGCCAGGGAAACCGCTGTATAACAAGGCCATGCAGGCGTGACTTCCATACAGGGCTGTATGAAGCAAAGTGTACATTTGTCCCAGATAAATTCCAGTCTACAAGGGAATCTATAATGTTTATGCAAGGTATTAATTCGGTAAGTATATTCTTTTACAAGTCTCACAAAGGAATTCTGAATAATTGAATAAGGAAGTTGAATTTTCTACTATGAAATTATGTTCACAACAATAGAAATGAGGGAAATTATTCAATGAACAGACATTTTCTCCAGCCTGTGTCAGGGTTCGTCTGGAAAATGTTCCATCTTTTCTTGTTAACCCATTTCTTTTTTTCAGATGTAGAACTGTAACCTTCTCTTTGGTGTCACATACATTCTTATAATGTCCCCTCTCTCATTTGACTCTGTAGACTTGTGACTAAAACTATAAATGAACCTGTAATCCTCTCTTCTAAATGTTACTCAGACTACTTTTCCAGAGTAATTCATTCTGTAGTTTTGGAAAGTACTAACATTCCAGATTTCAATTATCTTCACACTAAAGCCCACTAACCTATTGCAACTGATATTCAGGGAACATGTATAGCTCTGTCTCTATAGAACAGGTTTAAAGAAAAAAGTTCACTATCACCTACTGAACTACTTAAAAATTAACAACATAGTAATTCAACTTCCAAAGCAAATTTTGACTTAAAATATACAGTTTAAATGTATAAAGCTAAGTGCAAAGGACAGGTGCCTTGGAGTCAGATTAATTTGATATCAAAACCCAGTCTGTCATTTTCATGATGAGCAAACTGCTCAATCTGAGATTTAGCTCTCTCCACTTACAGTGTCATTGTTGTTAGGTTTCTATGGAATGTATTATCACTATGTTTAGCACAAGGTAAGTAAACAATAAAGTTTTAATTTTCAAAATTTTCAAAATATTTAGATAAATCAATTGTCTCTTTTCCTGAATAAATACAATCTAAATTAATGCAAACATTTCAGTTATCTCATGTTTCTAAACACGTAACCTTTGAAAGTTATCAAAAACAAGTCAAAATAAAGAATACCACCCTATATCTTAAGACTAACTTATTAAAAAGAAACAAATTTTCATATAACAAATCACTAGCAACAAATACTTCCAAAAGTGGAGGTTGTTTTTTTTTTTTTTTTTTATATAATTTTATTTTTTTAATGGGGTGACATCAATAAATCAGGATACATATATTCAAAGATAACAAGTCCAGGTTATCTTGTCGTTCAATTATGTTGCATACCCACCACCCAAAGTCAGATTGTCCTCTGTCACCTTCTATCTTGTTTTCTTTGTGCCCCTCCCCACCCCCTATCCCTCTCCCATTCCCCCCTCCCCCCCGTAACCACCACACTCTTATAAATGTCTCTTAGTTTCACTATTATGTCCCACCTACGTATGGAATAATACAGTTCCTGATTTTTTCTGATTTACTTATTTCGCTTCGTATCATGTTATCAAGATCCCACCATTTTGCTGTAAATGTTCCGATGTCATCATTTCTTATGGCTGAGTAGTATTCCATAGTGTATATGTGCCACATCTTCTTTATCCAGTCGTCTATTGATGGGCTTTTTGGTTGTTTCCATGTCCTGGCCACTGTGAACAATGCTGCAATAAACATGGGGCTGCATGTGTCTTTATGTATCAATGTTTCTGAGTTTTTGGGATATATACCCAGTAGAGGGATTGCTGGGTCATAAGGTAGTTCTATTTTCAGTTTTTTGAGGAACCACCATACTTTCTTCCATAATGGTTGTACTACTTTACATTCCCACCAACAGTGTATGAGGGTTCCTTTTTCTCCACAGCCTCTCCAACATTTGCTGTTACCTGACTTGCTAATAACAGCTAATCGAACAGGTGTGAGGTGGTATCTCATTGCCGTTTTGATTTGCATTTCTCTAATAGCTAAAGAAGATGAGCATCTTCTCATATATCTGTTGGCCATTTGTATTTCTTCCTGGGAGAAGTGTCTATTCATATCCTCTTCCCATTTTTTTATTGGATTGTTTGTTTGTTTGTTGTTGAGTTTTATGAGTTCTTTGTATATTTTGGATATTAGGCCCTTATCTGAGCTGTCGTTTGAAAAAATCATTTCCCATTTGTTGGCTTTCTGTTTATTTTGTTATCAGTTTCTCTTGCTGAGCAAAAACTTCTTAGTCTGATGTAGTCCCATTCATTAATTTTTGCCTTCACTTCTCTTGCCATTGGAGTCAAATTCATAAAATGCTCTTTAAAACCCAGGTCCCTGAGTTGAGTACCTATGTCTTCTTCTATGTACTTAATTGTTTCAGGTCTTATGTTTAGATCTTTGATCCATTTTGAGTTAATTTTTGTACAGGGGGAGAGACTGTAGTCCAGTTTCATTCTTTTGCATGTGGCTTTCCAGTTTTCCCAGCACCATTTATTGAAGAGGCTTTCTTTTCTCCATTGTGTGTTGTTGGCCCCTTATTCAAAAATTATTTGACTATATATATGTGGTTTTATTTCTGGACTTTCTATTCTGTTCCATTGGTCTGAGTGTCTATTTTTCTGCCAATACCATGCTGTTTTGATTGTCGTGGCCCTATAATAGAGTTTGAAGTCAGGTATTGAAATGCCCCCAGCTTCATTCTTTTTCTTTAGGATTGCTTTGGCTATTCGGGGTTTTTTATAGTTCCATATAAATCTGATGATTTTTTGCTCTATTTCTTTAAAAAATGTCATTGGAAGTTTGATGGGAATTGCATTAAATTTGTATATTGCTTTGGGTAATATAGCCATCTTGATTATATTTATTCTTCCTAGCCAAGAACAAGGTATATTCTTCCATCTCATTATATCTTTTTCGATTTCCCTTAACAATGGTTTATAGTTTTCATTATATAAGTCCTTTACATTCTTTGTTATGTTTATTCCTAAGTATTTTATTTTTTTTGTTGCAATCGTGAAGGGGATTATTCTTTTGAGTTCCTTCTCAGTTGTTTCATTGTTGGCATATAGAAAGGCTATTGACTTCTGTATGTTAATTTTGTATCCTGCGACCTTACTGGATTGGCTTATTGTTTCTAGTAGTCTTTTTGTGGATTCTTTGGGGTTTTCGATGTATAGTATCATATCATCTGCAAAAAGTGATACCTTTACTTCTTCTTTTCCGATATGGATGCCTTTTATTTCTTTGTCTTGTCTGATTGCTCTGGCTAGAACCTCTAGTACCACATTAAATAAGAGTGGAGAGAGTGGACAACCCTGTCTTGTTCCTGATTTAAGGGGGAAAGCCTTCAGTTTAATGCCATTTAATATGATGTTAGCTGATGGTTTATCATATATGGCCTTTATCATGTTGAGATATTTTCCTTCTATACCCATTTTGTTGAGAGTCTTAAACATAAAATTGTGTTGTATTTTATCGAAAGCCTTTTCTGCGTCTATTGATAAGATCATGTGGTTTTTGTTCTTTGTTTTGTTGATATGGTGTATTACATTAACCGTTTTACGTATGTTGAACCATCCTTGAGATTCTGGCATGAATCCCACTTGATCATGATGTATTATTTTTTTAATATGTTGTTGTATTCGATTTGCTAGTATTTTGTTTAGTATTTTAGCATCTGTATTCATTAGAGATATTGGTCTGTAGTTTTCTTTTTTTGTGCCATCCTTGCCTGGTTTTGGTATGAGGGTTATGTTGGCTTCGTAAAATGTGTTTGGAAGTATTGCTTCTTCTTCAATTTTTTGGAAGACTTTGAGTAGAATAGGAACCAAGTCTTCTTTGAATGTTTGATAAAATTCGCTGGTATAGCCGTCAGGGCCTGGACTTTTATTTTTGGGGAGGTTTTTAATGGTTTTTTCTATTTCTTCTCTACTGATAGGTCTGTTTAGGCTTTCTGCTTCTTCTTGACTCAGTCTAGGAAGGTTGTATTTTTCTAGGAATTTATCCATTTCTTCTAGGTTGTTGAATTTAGTGGCATAAAGTTTTTCATAGTATTCTACAATAATTCTTTGTATATCTACGGTGTCCGTGGTGATTTCTCCTCTTTCATTTTGGATTTTGTTTATATGAGTTCTTTCTCTTTTTTCCTTGGTAAGTCTTGCCAAGGGTTTGTCAATTTTGTTGATCTTTTCAAAGAACCAGCTCCTTGTTCTATTAATTTTTTCTATAGTTTTTCTGTTCTCTAATTCATTTATTTCTGCTCTGATTTTTATTATCTCCTTTCTTCGGCTGGTTTTGGGTTGTCTTTGTTCTTCTTTTTCTAGTTCCTTAAGGTGGGAAGTTAAGTGGTTCACTTGGGCTCTCTCTTGTTTGTTCATATATGCCTGAAGTGATATGAACTTCCCTCTTATCACTGCTTTTGCTGCATCCCATAGATTCTGATATGTCGTATTGTCATTTTCATTAGTCTGTATATATCTTTTGATCTCTGCACTTATTTCTTCTTTGACCCATTCATTTTTTAAAAGTATGTTGTTTAGTTTCCACATTTTTGTGGGATTTTTTTCCTCTTTTTTGCAGTTGAATTCTAGTTTCAAGGCTTTATAATCAGAAAATATGCTTGGTACAACTTCGATTTTTCTGAATTTGCTGATGTTGTTTTTGTGGCCCAACATATGGTCAATTCTTGAGAATGATCCATGTACACTGGAGAAAAATGTATACTCAGTCACTTTGGGATGAAATGTCCTGTAGATGTCTATCATATCCAGGTGCTCTAGTGTTTTGTTTAAGGCCACTATGTCTTTGTTGATTCTCTGTTTGGATGACCGATCTAGAGCCGTCAGCGGTGTATTGAGGTCTCCAAGTATGATTGTATTTTTGTCAGTTTTTGTTTTAAGATCAATAAGTAGCTGTCTTATATATTTTGGTGCTCCTTGGTTTGGTGCATATATATTAAGAATTGTTATGTCTTCTTGATTCAGTGTCCCCTTAGCCATTATGAAATGGCCATTTTTGTCTCTGAGTACTTTTCCTGTCTTGTAGTCAGCATTATCCGATATGAGTATTGCTACACCTGCTTTTTTTTGGATGTTATTTGCTTGGAGTATTGTTTTCCAGCCTTTCACTTTGAATTTGTTTTTATCCTTGTTACTTAGATGAGTTTCCTGTAGGCAGCATACAGTTGGATTTTCTTTTTTAATCCATTCTGCTACTCTGTGCCTTTTTATTGGTGAGTTTAATCCGTTTACATTTAGTGTAATTATTGATACTTGTGGGTTCCCTATTGCCATTTTATAGATTGCTTTCTGTTAGTTTTGTGTCTTGTTTGATCCTTCTCTTTTGTTTTTCTATCTTTTGTTTTTATTTGGTTGTATTCCATACATCTTTCCTCTGTTGCTATCTTTTTTATCTCATGTGCTTCTGTGGTGGTTTTTTCAATGGTGGTTACCTTTGAATAATGAAAAGGGTCCCTACCCTGTTCATTGTAGCGAACTATTTTGTGAGTACTTTTGCACTCCATCGTCCTTTGCTACTCTTAATCTCCATCTTCTCCCCCTCTTTCTTTTTGTTGTTGTCACAGTTTAAATTTGGTTTTATTGTGTTCTTCTTGGAGCTTTTACTTGTGGCTCTGTTTTTTTTTGTTCTTTGTATCTGATTGGAGAACCCCCTTTAGTAATTCCTGGAGTGGGGGTTTTCTGATTATAAATTCCCTCATCTTTTCTGTATCTGTGAATGTTTTTATTTCTCCTTCATATTTGAAGGATAGCTTTGATGGGTATAGTATTCATGGCTGAAAGTTCCTCTCTTTCAGGACTTTAAATATTGGGGTCCACTCTCTTCTAGCTTGTAGAGTTTCTGCTGAGAAATCTGCTGATAATCTAATGGGCCTTCCTTTATATGTTGTATTCTTCTTTTCCCTGGCTGCCTTGAGAATTTTTTCTTTGCTGTTGGTTTGTGTCAATTTCATTATGATATGCCTTGGAGTAGGTTTGTTGGGGTTAAGAAAACTTGGAGTTCTGTTTGCTTCTTGAACTTGAGGCTTTAGTTCTTTCCACAGGCTTGGGAAGTTCTCATCTATTATTTGTTTGAGTATGTTCTCCATTCCATTTTCTCTCTCTTCTCCCTCTGATATACCTATTATTCTTATGTTATTCTTTTTGATGGAGTCAGATAATTCTTGTAGGGCTATCTCATTTTTTTTAATTTTTGAGTCTCTTTCTTCTTCTCTCTGTTGTGCCTCAAGTTGCTTGTCTTCTATTTCACTAATCCTCTCTTCTATCTGACCTGTTCTATTAGCTAAGCTTGTTACTTCGTTTTTCAGCTCGTGAATTGAGTTTTTCATCTCTGTTTTATTTGTTTTTATAGTTTCAACTTCCTTGGACATATATTCTTTGTGTTCATTGAGTTGTTTTCTGAGCTCCCTAAATTGCCTTTCTGTGTTTTCTTGTATATCTCGGAGGATTTTTAGGATTTCTATCTTGAATTCTCTGTCATTTAGCTCCAAGGTTTCCAATATATTAAATTTTTTCTCCATAGATTTTTCCTCATCTAGCTGTGTTACCTCTCTTTCTTTTGTATCCATGATATTCGATTTCCTCTTCCTTAATGGCATCTGAGGGTGGTTTTGTTGATAGTATTAATGAGATTTAATAAAGAATAAAAAGTTTAAAAAAATAAAAAAAAAATCGAAAAGAGTTTTTTTAAAAAAAAATTAATAATGAAATAAAGAAAAATAAAATAAAATAAAAATTAAAAAAAAAAAAAAAGAAATTATTCCCCCTTCCTTTTTTCCTCTCCTCTCCTCTCCCCTCTTTCTTGATAAAATCTTGTGGTGGACTGTGAATTATAACAAACAATGCCTGTGATGGAGGGCCTGAATTGGGGAAAAGTAATAAAGGGGCAAAAAAAAAAAAAAAAAAAAAAAAAAAAAGAAAGAAAAAAGAAAAAAAAGAGCGTATGGACCCACGAAAAGCAAATAAGGAAAAAATTTGGGTCAAGAATAAAATGATTTGCTTTTAGGTGTTGGTTGTCTAAGAGTTATGATGAGAGGATTAAGAGGAAAACGGAAAAATGGGGGGACAAATTAAAAAATTACTATTGTATTTAGTGGAACAAGAACTAGATAATATGGAGAGCCAGGGATGGGAGCACTGCTAGTGAGTTAAAAAGGTGAAGTAAAAACCCCCCAAAATGCCACAAACATAAGTTTGAGTCCCAGATAAGATAATTTGTTTGTTATTGAGGTTTGAATGAGAGGAGATGTAAAGGAGAAAGGAAGAAACTAATATAGAGGGAGAAAAGAAAGAGAGAGAGAGAAAAAAAGAGGGAACCACTAAAAGAAGAAAAAAGAAAGGAGAGAGAGAGTTAAGGGTTTTGGAGTGCAACCCTCATAGAGAGAAAGGAAGAGAAGAGAAAAGATAATGGGAGATGTAACACTTATGGGTAGTGTAGTTCAAGGAGAGGAGAGAGTAAGACCGGTAGAGAGTTAATCGGCCAAATTGGAGGAGGAAAAAAAAAGTATCAAGAATGAAGATAAGAGAAACAAATGAACAAATATAATAAAATGGGATAGGTTATAAAGTCTGCAGATTATTCTTGATTTTGAGAGGTTATCTTCTTGCTTTTTCTTTTCTCTCCCTCTTCCTGGTCGGTGACTCTGTACCCCGGGTTTTGCCCCTTTGCCACGCTCAGGTGGAGGTTTGCAGTTGATAAGTCTCTATGGCAATGTCATGTATTGTGCTTTAGTCTCGTTGGCAGTCTAGCCTATTAGCATTTATAGGCTCCGACAGTGAGAGAGTCTGTGTTTCTGGAGCCTTTCTCCTAGTCTTTCCTTCCTCAATTAGTAGCCTGATAATCCAGCTATGGGGTTGCTGCTGTCTCTGCCTGGATAGTAAGAGGCTCAAAGAGCTGGCAACTCCCCACTCTATTTCCACTCAGCACAGGGCTCTGGGTAAGGCTCAGTCAGTCAGAGCTGCTAGCATAATCAGGCGGGCTTTCCGGCCATTCAAAGACCTCTGGCTCTGCCACTCTGTCCGGTAACACAAGCGGGCGCCCACTTCTGGGGTGCTTGGAGGAAACTCTCACTCACTGGCTGCGGGCGCAGACCAGGATATCCGGCCAGCAGTCTCACGCTCTGAGTGAAACCCCCAACTGCAGGGAAAAGTTGCAGCGTTGGAATTGAGTCTCGCTCCGTCCCCATGCGCGGCTTTTGCAAGGCGCTGGGGCGGCCCGAGATTCCGCTTTGGCCCACACAAAGGCCCCTGCCTCTGCCCCTCTGTGCGATAACACGGGCGCGCACTGCCGAGGCACTCGGAGGAATCGCTCACTCCTTATCTGCGCGCGCAAACCCGGATATGAGGCCGGCCACGTTTCCCTCTGAGTGAAACACCCTCCAGTACGGAAAATCTCCACCGTTGGAATTAGTTCTCACTCCCTCCCGTGCGTGGCTTTCCCAGGGCGCTGGGGCTGCCCAGAGACTCTGCCCTCGGCCCACAGAAAGGCCTCTGACCCTGCCTCTCCGTGGGGCAACACGGGCACCCACTTCCGGGGCTTAGGAAGAAATCTCTCGCCCACTAACTGCGCACCAACCAGGAGAACGGGTAAAATGGCCGCGCCGCTTGTCTTTCTTTGTTTGGGTTTGGCGCGAGTGTTAGCTTGTATTGCCCGGGTTGCCACAGGATCAGATTTTCCTCGGCTTGGATCTCCGTGCCACAGCCTGGTTCGGCCGTTTGTGTCGCTGCCTGGATGTATTCACCCCCTTTGCCCGCCTCAGTTTCTATATTCACAGTTACCAGAGAAAGCCGCCCTGTTTAGGTTAGTGAGGAAGGCGGAGCATTTCTTACTCCCTATTTCCTTTGGGGTTTGGTTATATATTTAGCCAATTTTTCACTCAATCATACCTTTGGGTGTATTGCGAAGCATCTGGAAGCTCCAAGTATAGGTTTTTCTGTTTCTGGTTGAAGATCTTGTTGAGTTTTGGGGGAGATTTATCGGTATCGCTTCCTACCCCGCCATTACTCTGACGTCATCTCAAATCTATTATTCTTGTTATGTCAACCTAAAGATGATAATTCCTGACTCAGAGGGATGTTGTGAAGATTAAATGAGTTAAGGAACACAGAGGAGTCGCTAGCTAGTGGGGAGGGGTGAATAAACAGTATGATTAAAATCTTCTTAAATTTTTATAAAAGTACACAAATACAAATACACACACAGTGATATATAGATGCATATATGTACGTATATGTATGTATACCATGCATACAAAACCATAGGTGGTCTTGTGTTTTCAGCAGTTTTTAAATTTTAAATTTACAATTAGATCAAAGGAAGCTAGACTGAAGAAAGAAATAAAAATAAACCCTGTGTGGAATTGCTTGTACATTCAATTATTCTTTTTTATTTTTTAGATTTTATTTATTGATTTTTAGCGAGAGGGGAGAGAGAAAGAGAGAGATAAAGTGAGGGAAGAAGTAGGAAGCTTCAACTTATAATAGTTGCTTCTTGTATGTGCCTTGACTGGGTGAGCCCAGGTTTTTGAACCAGCAACCTCAGCTTTCTAGGTCGGTGCTTTATCCACTGCACCACCACAGGCCAGGTCAACCACTCGTTTTTTATAAGATAATTGTCAAGTACCCATCAGGGAATGTGAGGTGAGGTATGTATACAAGATTCTAAAGAGTTCCTTTTTATCTGCCGAATTTACTTCCCTTCTGTATTAGCATTCAACTTTATAACATTGAACCACGTTAATAAATTTATCTGTGTTGTATGGATTAAAGGAGATGGTAAGTCATATTTCCAAGAGAGTTAGCTCCAAAGTAAGCCTAAGAGTTAAACACACTGCCTCAAACAAACTGCCTGGCACACAGTAGTAGCTCAATGAATGTTATTTTAGCTACTTGTTTTTACCAATATGTCTTTTTTTATGACTGACAAAGAAAATCATGTTTTTCATTGATTTATTAATAATCTGTTGTTTGATACATTCTTTGATTAGTTTTTATGTAGTTTCTGCCGGGCCCATGGCTGGGGATTAAAAAACAATCCTCAAGGATCTTGAAGTCTGTGTGTGGAGAAAATAAAATTACACAGGCAATTCCTGCCCAGTGTGAGGAAAGCCCATGCATATTCCTTTGGGAATACTGTCAAGGATATCTAACACCAAATTGAGGGAGAGAAAAGACACTTAGGGGAGAAATATTTAAACTAAGTCTTGAACAATATTGTTGAATGAGGGTGGTAGTTTTGAGAGTTGTGTGGGATGAGGTAGAGGAATGAGTGTCCTGGGTTGACACTTTAAGTAGCTCAGTAGAAATTAAGCAAGCAACACAATGGAGATGAGAAGAAGCATTTTTTTTTTACCATAGCTCTTTAATATGTTTTTTTTTTATCCTAAAGACTTATTTTCTGTTATACTGATTTCTTTTGTTCTTTAATATTTTTCAAATACTACATGTGCTTGATATTTTTAATTTAAATATCTCACCTTTTGATAAATAGGACTTGTCTAAATCTACCCAGATTTATATTTCTTATTTTTAAAAAAATTTTATTTATTGATTTTAGAGATATAGGAAGGGGGGGAAGAGAGAGAGAGAGAGAGAGAGAGAGAGAGAGCGTGTGCGCGCGAGAGAGCTGAATATCTATCTGTTTCTGTATGTGCCCTGGCTGTCAATTGAACCAACAACTTCTGAGCATCAGGGCAATGCTCAATCCAACTATATGACTAAGGCAAGAATAATATCTTAGGTTTCTGTTTTTTTGTTTGTTTGTTTTAAGTGCACATGTACATGCGCAGGAGAGAAAAAGAAAGAGACAAGAAGAGAGAGATGAAAAATATCCACCCATAATTGTGTCACTTTAGTTGTTCATTGATTGCTTCTCATACATGCCTTGACTGGGGGGCTCCACCTGAGCCAGTGACCCCTTGCTCAAGCCAGCAACCTCAGTCTCAAGCCAGAGACCTTGGGATTTAATCCAGCAACTTTTGGGCTCCAGGCTGTGTCGATGGGATCATATCTGTTTGCTGAAGCAGGTGACCCGTGCTCAAGCTGAATGAGCCTGTGCTCAAGCCGAATGAGCCTGTGCTCAAACCAGAGACCTCGGGGTTTCAAACCTGGGTCCTCAGCATCGCAGGTTGATGTTTTATCCATTGCACTACCACCTGGTCAGGCTAGAATCATATTTTTAAAATATAAGTTTACTTATATATTTTCTGAGCAGCATTTCTTTTCTTTAAGCTCCAGATTAAATAAAAATAAAATATCTTTAACATGAAGCTCTAGTAGTTGAATTGGTTTTAATGAAACAGATTCCACTTGAAGAGTTATGAATCCAATAGAATAAAAGATTGAGTAAGAAACTTTAATTCCAATACTTCAGTATCTTAAGTTTAGGCAACAGGATTTTCCTGTCTCCTCTGACAATAACATATTTTAGTAAATTGCCATGAATATTGGAATGATTCCCAATTCTTGACTGATCTTGATTTCAAGGTGGAATCCTAAGTAGTTGGACATGTACACGATGAGGAAAATATAGATTTACAGATGTGAGTGTGGGAAACAGAGAGTTTATTCTTATATTACTATTTATTAATTATTGTATGTATTCCATACAAACAACTGTAAACCTACATCTGCTCCACCCTGAACACAGTGGGGTAGGTTGGATATTGCAATTAACTGAACATTCAGCCACTGAGATAGCCTTTCTTTGCCTAGTACAAAAAAGTAAGAGTCACAGGTGGAAAATTTTCCAAAGAGATTTGTTCAATACAATACTACCTTGTTGCTTCAATAGTTTTCTTGCTGGAAATATAGAATGGCTGATCCACACTGTACTCATCAAATACTCCCCATCGGAGATGGGCCCATTCATGGACAAATACTCTGCCTATGAGAGAATATTAACACTTACAAATTTATATTTTAAATGTTTTTTTTCTTTTTTTAAATTTTTTTAAAATTTTTTTTACAGAGACAGAGAGAGAGAGTCAGAGTGAGGGATAGACAGGGACAGACAGACAGGAATGGAGAGATGAGAAGCATCAATCATTAGTTGCGCATTGCGACACCTTAGTTGTTCATTGATTGCTTTCTCATATGTGCCTTGACTGTGGGCCTTCAGCAGACCGAGTAACCCCTTGCTTGAGCCAGCAACCTTGGGTCCAAGCTGGTGAGCTTTGTTCAAACCAGATGAGCCCACGCTCAAGCTGGCGACCTTGGGGTCTCGAACCTGGGTCTTCCGCATCCCAGTCTGATGCTCTATCCACTGCGCCACTGCCTGGTCGGGCTATTTTAAATGTTTTAATTCAGTTTTCTTATGTTTTAAATCTCCCTGCCCCATATCCTCAACATAATTGAGTCAAGAAACTCTAGAAATTGACAACTTTCATTAAGCAAAAAGGGTGAAATGGGTTAGTATGATAAATGACAAATTATTATACACATTGAAAAAATACATAATTATTGATTTCCAACCAGAGGTATTAATTAATACCTATTTTTCTCTTTTAATAATATTTAAAAGTACCTTTAATCATAGTGTTATATTTGTTTCTAGTAGAAATAAATATAGAAGTATAAAATTGATACCTTACCTCGGGAACCATATATAGGCAAATAGTTGGTCAATAAAAAGTGTGGAGTAAAATGTATATATTTTGCTTTTTCTCCACATCGTCCATATTGAAGTGTGTAGGGATCATCTTCGTATTGTATGTAAGGATCAGCAACTATGACATCTGCCTAAAAAGCAGAACATGCGAACCAAAACAGATTTTAAGAGCAATAAAAATGAGGAATTTTTCATGAAAATTAAGACAAGTAACATTACTAATTTAATTATTAAAGCAGTGGCTAGTAATTACAAAAGTTTTATGAGTATTAATTTTTTTTATTCATTTTTTTTTTTTTTTTAGAGAAGAGAGAGACAGAGAGGGAAAGAGAGGAGAGAGAGTCAGAGAGAGAGAAGGGGGAGGAGCTGGAAGCATCAACTCCCATATGTGCCTTGACCAGGCAAGCCCAGGGTTTTGAACCGGTGACCTCAGCGTTCCAGGTCGACGCTTTATCCACTGCACCACCACAGGTCAGGCAATGAGTATTGATTTTTAAAAAGCAGAGGAAGTAGAAACATTTTAGTGGATACATAATGTATTGTACCTGGTCATATGATTCTCGTTTTGGCATTAAGTACTCAGATTTTGACTTCCAGGTCTCTGGAATTAAAATGCTTACATTCCTGAAATAAGTTCTTCGTTTGGTTGCTTGAAACAGGTAAGTAGAAGCTTCAGTTACCATTTCCTGACAAAATTTAAAAGACCTTGTGGTAACAATTTCACAATGAAATGAGAGTACAAATGTATATATAATACATACAAGAAGAGGCAAATCCAAGCTTCCTTTCTCCAAATATTTTGGCAAAGACTACTTGAAAAAATAGTTTGGATTTTACCTTATCTCTCTGGTGTGTGAATTCCTCATTTTCATACTCTCAATAATAACTCTATTTTTTTACCTTATACAGACCTGCATTCAGCATTACAGTTTGGAGGGGGCAGTGAGGTTGCTGGGCAAGATATAAAGGTGTCTAAGTGTACGGCCAGTAGTTGGCCATCACAGCTGTCGCTGCCAGGCAGGTGCAGATTCACATTAGATTTGGACAGACGGTAAAGAAACAGTCAAGCCAAAAACAGGTGAGCCATTCCTTTATTCTAGCCTCGCACCTGGAAGGTGAGAAAAAACACAGATGGAGAAAACACTTCCTTTTCCATTCAGGGCTCCCAAAGCCACTGACACATCTGGGTTTTCCTAGAATCAAAGGACTGCACAGCTCAGTCATCTCTAGTTCCCCATCTCCTTCCCTATGCACAAACTCTGCAAAAACATGGCCTCCTTCTTCCTCACAAACTTTTTAGCACAAAAACCCCTCCTCCAGCACACATTAGCATAACAAAGGCCCTTCCCAAGCAGGAAGGTAATTAGCAGTTTCACCTGGGCAGCATCATTCATGTGGGCAGTGGCCATTTTTTAAAAAAGGAGCATAAAGATCACATTTTACAAACTTATTTGCCCAACACTAAGACTGGGAGCCTATTGGTAAATTGGCTTGTTTAATCCAACAAAGGTGCTTCTAATTTGGTTCAAATTTTAAAATCTTGTAGATTTTGTACTTCTTAATTCAAAATAAGTTTGCTAGATTTATTTTGAGTTATCTTCTCATATAGAGTGTGTTCTTAAAAGGCAAACTTTTACCAACCAGTGATGGAAATAAATATATATATGTCTCATTGGTTTCAAGTCCTAGTTTTGCCATATATTGTATAACTCTACAAATTACTTTTCTTATTTACACAACACATGTAATTATTCTTTACTATCTCAGGGATATTGGGAGGATTGAAGAAGACAATATATGTTAAAGTGCTAGATATAAAGTTTTTTTAAAATTATATTAACAAAAATAAATCAACTTCAAAAATATGTACTACTTTCTTTAAGATCAAATATAAAAGAGTTTTGAGTATTTCAAAATTGTGCAAGAATGAACTGAAAATATGTAGAAGATACTGAACTTGTAGGGCTTAATTATTAGTTATTTAAACATTAGAAAAGTAATCTTATAAAGATAAAGTTTCTCCACTAGCTCTAGGATCTTTCTGTTAGTTTAATGAGTTGAAAAAATATCAGTAGTTCAGCCTTAAATAATTTACTAGGGGAATGACTAATATCTTAATATATAAAAAAATCATACTTAAACTAAGTAGAATTTAATCTTGAAAGTTCACATACATACTCTGTAAGTGATGAACATCATCAAAGCAATATTGGAAAGTTATAACGCTGTGTAATTGTGTATGCATGGTTAGACAAGCAGTATGAGTTGAAAATACTTATTGAAATATTTAAAAATAAATGGATAATAAAATTTTCTTTTTTACCTTTATTCTTTGAATGAGTTGTTTATCTTCTGGTACACTGGGGTTAATTGCAATGACAGTGCCATCATATCCATTATTATTCAGCGTTACCAGTGAACTTTTCACTCCAGGCAAGAGATATAAAACTAGAAACAGAATAATAGGCAGACTGAGCACCATTTTTGTACGTTGTAATAGATCTTTTGGAAATGTAAAGAGTATTTATAAACTGCTTAATTTGGGAATTTGATCCTAGACCAAAATATTTGCACTGATATAATAAATCACTTTGATGAACTTCCTCATCTTATACATTCTAATGATTTCCTTGTTAAATAACAATGGGGATTATGTGGAACACATTTGTCATAGTTTCTATGACAACTAAGGTGTTTAGTAGTCATTGAATTGAGCGGTTCTTTTAGACTGTGTAGTTATCATCATTGTATTGGTCCGTCTTCCTCTTCCTCCTTAGTCTGTTTATAGAAACACACTCTATGGAAGAATGTAAAATTAAAATGAAAAGCACCAGAAAGGAGCACATGAAAAAGACTTGTTTAAAATACAAAACAAAGGAAAGAAACAAAGAAATGGAGTGGGAGTGGCAGTGAATTACATGATGTATAGTTTTCCTTTAGATGGATGTAATAGAAGCACAATATTTGGGGACAGGTATAGGTCAAGGGGAAAAATGGGTGTTTTGGTTACCTTTTGTGATGAATACTTGTATATTTCAGTTTTCAAATAGCATTAAATATTTTAAGTCTTTATGTAAGTTGGAAACATGCTACAATTAAAATTTCTTTTTATGTATTAAGCAAAATCTTCTAATGTCTTTGCTTTAAGTAGTTGTACACATAAAATGTGAACTGGCTTTGGAATCAGATGAATCTAAACTAGACCCTTGCCTTGGTCTATAAAGAGTCACATGTTTCTTAGTAAAAGTTGTGTGACTCATTTTAGGTCTAGATTTTCTTCAGTGTTTTAAAAATATTTATGGATGTTTAAATGAGACAATCTACAGAAAACACTTCATATAAGACTCCTGGCACCATATGAGTACTTAATAAATATTATCAAGCATTATGTATTATGAATTATTAAGCATTATATATATATTATGAATAAAAGCTTACTGTAAATTTTTGCCTGCTAAATCCTAAATTATTATTGGTTTCTTTTACAAAATTTTTATTAAATTTCTTGGGGTGACATTGTTTAATAAAATTATACAGGTTTCAGCCCTGGCCAGTTGGCTCAGCGGTAGAGCATTTGCCTAGTGTGTGGATGTCCCGGGTTTGATTCCTGGCCAGGGTACACAGGAGAAGCGCCCATCTGCTTCTCCACCCATCACCCTCTCCTTTCTCTCTACCTCTCTCTTCCCCTCCTGCAGCCAAGGCTCCATTGGAGCAATGTTGGCTTAGGCACTGATGATGGCTCCATGGCCTCTGCCTCAGATACTAGAATGGCTCTGGTTGCAACAGAGCAACGCCCCAGATGGGCAGAGCACCCCCCCTGGTGGGCTTGCTGGGTGGGTCCCAGTTGGGCACATATGATAATCTGTCTCTCTACCTGTCTGCTTCTAACTTTAGAAAAATACAAAAAAAAAATTGTTCAGGTTTCAAGTGCAATATTCTACAATACATTATCTGCATATGGCATTGTGTGTTCACCAACTCAAGTAAAGTCTCCATACATCACTATCTGTATATACAAAATGCTATTCAAATATACAATTTATTATTCAACTCAAGTAAAGTCTCCATACATCTGGTGGTTCCTCAAAAAACTGCAAATAGAACTACCTTATGACCCAGCAATCCCTCTACTGGGTATATACCCCAAAACCTCAGAATCATTGATACGTAAAGACACATGTAGCCCCATGTTCATTGCAGCACTGTTCACAGTGGCCAAGACATGGAAACAACCAAAAAGCCCTTCAATAGAAGACTGGATAAAGAAGATGTGGCACATATACACTATGGAATACTACTCAGCCATAAGAAATGATGACATCAGATCATTTACAGCAAAATGGTGGGATCTTGATAACATTATACGGAGTGAAATAAGTAAATCAGAAAAAAACAAGAACTACATGATTCCATACATTGGTGGAACATAAAAACGAGACTAAGAGACATGGACAAGAGAGTGGTGGTTATCAGGGGTGGGGGGAGGGAGGACGCAGGAGGGAGGGAGGGAGAGAGTTAGGGGGAGGGGGAGGGGCACAGAGAAAACTAGACAGAGGGTGACGGAGGACAATCTGACTCTGGGTGAGGGGTATGCAACATAATTTAATGACAAGATAACCTAGACATGTTTTCTTTGAATATATGTACCCTGAATTATTAATGTCATCCCATTAACATTAATAAAATTTATTAAAGAAAAAAAAAGTCTCCATACATCACTATCTGTATATACAAAATGCTATTCAAATATATTATTTAGGATATTAAATGGAGAGCCCAGTACTAAAACCTGTGACTTAAACATTCTGAAAAACCAAAAGGGATGACATTGGGCAACTAATAAATGTTTCTGAGCTTCTGAATCTGCATCTTCACAGTGGTATAGTACTGATAGTCTGTAAAGTCCCCAGTATGAAAGCACTGTTATTTTGGGTGGTACATTATTATTAATCAATGGATAAAAATTCATTTAACATTCATGAATTTAACAGACTTTAATGTATTCCTATTATGTACAACATATTGTACTAGATATGAGGAGAATGATTTTAATTAATTCTGTAATTGTCAGGAAATTAATCTTTGAAATCTTGGCAACAGTTCTAAAATGATTGCTACTGTTCTGGTTTAAAACTTTTTTAACTTTAAATTAGTATTACCAAGTTAGTCTAAACATATATTCTGCAATAAATTTGCATTCAACATAGTTTTTTAAACATTTGTGAATGAGCAATGAAATGGGTACTCTCATATTTTTTTAGCAGAAGGGTAAGTTGGTAAAAACATTTTTGCAAAGAAAAAGGAAAATACACATTAATCAGTTAGTTTATCTATTATATTGGATTCATCAATCACATTTTTATGAATCTATTTTAAGGTAATATGCAACATTATATATGTAGGTACAAGGCTTTTCATGACACTATTATTCTAAAAATAAAAAATTCTGAATCATATAAATACCGATAACAGAAAGCTTGTTAAGCAAATTATTTTATATTTATCAGAAATATTGGGGAGTAAATAGAAACTGTGTTTCTAAATAATGTTTATGAAAACTGATCATAGAGTTTGATTCCAATTTTGTTTATATGTGGATAGAAGAAGTTTAGAAATAAATAAATAAAAACTGTATCATTTTCTACTTGTTTATTGGTATTACAATGGTCTATGATTTTCTTTATACTTTCCTGTATATATGGAAGTGGTTGAGAAATTTATGGTGGGAAATGAGGCCTTTATTTTGTCATCAGAAGGCAGGTATTGAGCAGTTTATTGCTCTCAAATTATATCCCATTCTACTTATTTTCAATCTGTTTTCCATGTTATTTGCTTTCATATTTTCTGTCTGAAGTGAGCAGGTGTAAGTTTAAGAGATTCCCAATGGTGGTTTCTCTTTATTGGGCTTTATGTTCAGAAAGTGTAAGATAATATTTTTCAGCCACAAACCTTTTAACAATAAGTGGGAAAAGAACAGGATCCTATGTAGATTTAACAGAGGTGTCTTTAGGCCTATATAAATATGAGATTACATTAATGACTATGAATCAAATTTTAATTATTTTGCCCACACCTGAACTCCAGTCTTGTAAAGTCCAAGTAGTTCTCCCTGAGAGATTGTGGGTCTTTCAGGCGTGTATCTGACACGGTATAAACTAAATCTTTCCTCTCTTCAATTTACTTTCTCTTTAGTCTCTAGAGGTGTTTCACTAGAGGTGCTGCTGAAGTTGTCAGCTCTTGAAATGACAGAATTTCAAGGACAGGATTTCAAATGACAGTACATATTTAAGGACTAAGCTTCGACCTCTTCTGTCAACTTAGACCATTTATGAAAAGTGGGCTGTATCTGGAGAGACATTTTAGATATTCCATTTCTCTGTTGAAATTCTCCACTTTTTCATTCATCTAACAAATTTGTAATTTTTTTTCTCTCAATTGTGGTTTACACTCTTCTGATTCTTTGTATGTCCACAGTTTTTTTGGTTGTATGATTGGCATTGTGCTCAAAACTGTTTGACAGCATGTACTAAAGCTTAACATTTTATAGCCTATGACCCAGCAATTCTGTTGCTAAGTACTTTTCAAACAGAATTGCACACAGATGTTCATTAAGACTACAAAAATGCTTGTGCCAGCACTATTTATAATAGAAAAAAAAGCTGAAAAGTATCTGATTGTCTATCAAATAAAAAAAAAAAGAAATCAGTGAAAAAAAAAAAAAAAAAAAGAAGCACTACAGAGATCGGAATAAGTATTGTTTATCCCGGGAAAGGCATGCCCTTTCTACTATATCAGGAGTCCAGCCAGTCTCCTGACAGTGCAGGCCCAATATACTTAGCCCTTTTCTTTCCAGTTTATTTGTCTCCCTTTCTCCATGTTTCTACCAGCATTTAACATGCTTAGGTCTCTCTTATTTTCAAACTCCACTTCCCCAAATTGTTGCATCACCAAAAACTGCCTCTATTAACTCTCACAACCGTATTACAGCCTCTGCCTTATTTATCTCCTTTTCATGTCAGTCAAATATCTTAAAAGAAATATCTTCCAATTAATGTCTCAGTATCTGTACCTCCCATTTACTTCTGAAACCACTCTAACATAGCTTGTTCCCCTACTCCACAGAAATTATCTCCTTAAGTGATTTCTCTTTCTTAACCTTTTACCATTTGTTGGTATTCTGTATCACTTCATCCTCACCTGTAATCATCATATATGTAGCATTTGTTCATCATTTACCATACGCCAAGCATTGTATCAAAAACTTTATGTATATTATTTCCTTCTGGAAATTGCTCTTCCTTTGGCTTCCATGACATAACACTCCTCTGACTTTCCTTCTACTTCTCAAATAGATATTCTGGTTTCTTTGTTCATCTTTATCTGCTTGGCCTTTATAATAGATAACACTCACCACGCCCTCATCTTTATTCCTCTAATCTTCTCACTTCATAGATAATTGCGTCCCTTTTTATACATCAATCTATAAACAGATGACTCCCAGTTTTATTTCATTTCATCTGTTACTATTTCAGCTTGCAAATCTTCAAAAGATAAATTTTTAATTATACATAACCACAATATAATTACCCTATTTAAAACAAAATGGATAATACCTAGTCAATGAGAAACCAATCTTTCTTTTTCTTTTTTATTAAGTGAGAGGCAGGGAGGCACAGACAGACTCCACATGTGCCCTGATCAGGATCTACCAGGCAAGCCCTCTGCCAGGTTCTGCTCTACCCCATTGGAGGTAGCTCCGATGCTCCTCAATTGAGTTATTTTAGCTCCTGCCGCTGAGGGCAGAGCTATACTCAGTGCTTGGGGCCAACTTAGCTTGAACTATTTGAACCATTGTTGCGGGAGGGGTGTGAACAAGTCCTACTGGGGGTGAGGATGACGGAGACGCAAAGACCAGACTCCGGGGACCAGGTTCAGTGACGTAGATAGACTTTATTCAGGACGTAAACTAGTTATATACATGGGTTCAGCCAGTAGGATGTTACAGCATGTTCTTCATAGCCAATGGCTGAAAAGATCAGGGAGCTGCGTGGTTGGCACTAAGTCACTTCCTTATTGCGGGTGAGCTCCCTTCCTGGGTATGCCCAGGAGGCTTCTGGGAGCTGGAGTATTTTCACAGCATTGCATCAGCCACAGCTGCTAGGAATGTGCTCTGTGCTCCACCCACAGAGAAGGAGAGGAAGAAAGAAAGATAGAGAGTAGAGGAGGAGGGGTGGAGAAGCAGATGGTTGCTTTTCCTGTGTGCCCTGACCGGAAATCCAATTTAGGACTTACACACGCCAGGCCTACACTGTTTGGCTAAGCCAATCGGCCACAATCATCTTGTATAGATCATTAAATTTTCTAAATTTTTAACATTTAGGTTCTAATCAAGTTACTCTTTTGAATGATTGCAAAGCTTTAGTGGTTTCTCAATATTCTTAAAATAAAAAACAAAATGTGTAACCTGTCTGATAGGCCCTGCATGATTGTCCGGGCTTATCTAGTCCATCAGGTCAATAGAACCAAATCCAGAGATGTAAAGTTTTTCACATCCATTACCTGGAGTTGACTATCAACTGAAGTAATTTTAAGTCAGCCAGGGAAATTAAACCATTATGGTGAAATTTGCATTTTTGTGGGTTTGTTCCTATTTTCAGTGCTTTCTTGTTCCTCATCCCTAGCTCCCTCTCAATATCCAATTCATCACCAATTTCTGAATCTTCTTTCACCATCTTGACAAACTTGCAAGGTGCATTCTTTGAGTCCAACAAGTGTTTTGTTTAGTGTGTAAGGTCGGTGGATAATAGAGGGATGGTCACGTAGGAACTCAGACCCACCCACTTTGGCTAGGACCGCCCACAATCAAGCCCGCCAAAGGAAGCTTCCCAGGAACCATTTGGAAAGAAGCAATCGTCTGCCAGCCAGTGAAATTTCACCACATCATAGTAGCTCCACTTCCCTAGAGGGACCCTTTAAATATCTCCCACGCGGTTTAATCCGTGCAACTTCTCTGGCCTCCATTTTTCCTTGGGGCCAGGGAACCTTGTCGGGCGGGGTGTGCGCTCTGTACTCAATAAAGCCGTTTATTATTCCACACTTTGCGGCTCCGGCCCTCTTCCTTTCTTCTCGGCGGGGAAAAATACCTTACATAGTGGATTGAAGAACAACCTCCAATTGATCTTCATTGTTCTCCCTTCATTCACATCTTCTTTTCAATTCATTTCACCATAGAAGCCAGCATGTTCTTTTTTAAACCATATATTTCATCATATGTCTCTTCCTGTTTAAATACTTCAAACAACCTCCATTATATCTATAAAAAAACAATAAATCTTGAATCCTTAACATTGACCTACCCTTTAACAAGACCCTGCTTGTACCTCCCTAAGCTCATCGGTACTACCGACTCCTTTATAGCTAGAGCCTCACTGTCCTTTCAATCCTTTTGGCAACAAACCTTTATCCACCTCAGGAATTTCATACATGCCCTCTGTTTCAAATCCTTGTTTCTGTTTATTTTTAAGCATTGGCTGACACATCACTTCCTCAGAGAGGCCCTTCCTAAACTCCCTACTAAATTTAGGATTCTTTTTTTTTAATTTATTATTTTAATTTGTGTTTACATAGATTTAGCATCCCACCTAATATATCTCCCCTCACCCTCTTATTCTTCCTTGGCCCCTCCTATACCCCTCCTCCAAATGCTTTCCCCCCTTCCCTCTAGGATTTGCTGTCCTGTTCTCTATAATGCTGTGTTATGTATATATAATTTCATTAATCTCTTTCCTTTCTCTGATCCCATATTCTCTTCTACTTTCCCTCTGACTGCTTTACCTCTGGTCCCTTTCATCCCGCCTCTGCCTCTGTTCCGTTGCTCAGTTCACATTGTTAATTGGATTTCTCATATGAGTGAGGTCATATGGTATTTTTCTTTCTCTGCCTGGCTTATTTCACTTAGCATAATAATCTCCAGGTCCATCCATGTTGTCACGAAAGGTAAGATTTCCTTTTTCAAGGCCATGTAGTATTCCATTGTGTATATGTACCACTGCTTTTTTTTTTTTTTGTATTTTTCTGAAGTTGGAAATGGGGAGGCAGTCAGACAGACTCCCGCATGTGCCCGACCAGGACCCACCCAGCACGCCCACCAGGGGGTGATGCTCTGCCCATCTGGGGTGTCGCTCTGTTGCAACCAGAGCCATTCTAGCACCTGAGACAGAGGCCATGGAGCCATCCTCAGCGCCCGGGCCAACTTTGCTTCAATGGAGCCTTGGCTGCGGGAAGGGAAGAGAGAGACAGAGAAGAAGGAGAGGGGGAGGGGTGGAGAAGCAGATGGGAGCTTCTCCTGTGTGCCCTGGCCGGGAATAAAACCTGGGACTCCTGCATGCCAGGCTGACGCTCTACCACTGAGCCAACCAGCCAGGGCTATACCACTGCTTTTTAATCCACTTGTCCACTGATAAACACTTAGGCTATTTCCAGATCTTTGCTATTATAAACAATGCTACAATAAACATGGGAGTGCATTTCTACTTTTAAATCAGTGATTTGGTATTCACAGGATATATTCCTAAAAGTGGGATAGCTGGATCAAAAGGCAGTTCAATTTTTAATTTTTTGAGGAATCTCCATACTGTTTTCCACAGTGGCTATACTAGTCTGCATTCCCACCAGCAGTGCAGGAGGGTTCCCTTTTCTCCACACCCTTGCCAGCACTTATTCTGTGTTGTTTTGTTAATAAATGCCATTCTGACAGGTATGAGGTGGTATCTCATTGTGGTTTTAATTTCCATTTCTCTAATGATTAGTTGAACATTTATTCATATGACTATTGGCCATCTGTATGTCCTCTTTGGAGAAGTATCTATTCATTTCTTTTGGCCATTTTTTGATTGATTTTTTATCTTCCTGGTGTTGAGTTTTACGAGTTTTTTATAAATTTTGTTTATTAATCCCTTATCAGATGTATTGGTAAATATATTCTCCCATTGTGTGGGTTGTCCTTTTATTTTGTTCATAGTGTCTTTTGCTGTGCAAAAGCTTTTTAGTTTGATATAGTTCCATTTGTTCATCCTGTCTTTTATTTCACTTGCCCATGGAGATAAATCAGCAAAAATATTGCTATGAGAGATATCAGAGGGTTTACTGCCTATGTTTTCTTCCAAGTTGTTTATGGTTTCACAATTTACATTTAAGTCTTTTATCCATTTTGAGTTTACTTTTGTGAATGATTTAATTTGGTGGTCTAGTTTCATTTTTTGCAGGTAGCTGTCCAATTTTTCCAACACCATTTGTTAAAGAGATTGTCTTTACTCCATTGTATGCTCTTATCTCCTTTGTCAAATATCAATTGTCCATATAGGTGTGGGTTTATTTCTGGGTTCTCTGTTCTGTTCCATTGATATATATGCCTGTTCTTATACCAGCACTAAGATGTTTTGAGTATGATGACTTTGTAGTATAACTTGATATCAGAAAGTGTGATACCCTCCACTTTATTCTTCTTTTTCAGGATTGCTGAGGCTATTCATGTTTTTTTTTTTTTTTGATTCCATATAAATTTTTGAAATATTGGTTCTATATCTTTAAAGTATGTCATTGGCATTTGAATAGGAATTGCACTGAATTTATAGATTGCTTTGGGTAATAGAGACATTTTAATGATGTTTACTCTTTCTATCCATGAACACGGTACATGTTTCCACTTGTTTATATCTTTCTTGATTTTCTTTATCAATGTTTTATAATTTTCCAAGTACAAGTCTTTAACTGCTTTTGTTAAATTTACTCCTTGGTACTTTATTTTTTTGTTGCAATACTGAAGGAAATTATTTTCTTAATTTCTCTTTCAGACAGTTCATTGTTGGTGTTTAAAAATGCCACTGATTTCTGTATATTGATTTTATATCCTGCCACCTTGCTGAATTCATTTATCAGGTCCAGAAGTTTTTTGACTGAGACTTTAGGGTTTTCTATGTACAGTATCATATTATCAGCAAATAATGATAGTTGTACTTCTTTTCCAATTTGGATGCCTTTTATTTTGTCTTCTTGTCTGATTGCTGTTGCTAGGATTTCCAGAACTATGTTGAATGAGAATGGTGAAAGGGGGCACCCCTGTCTTGTTCCTGATCTTAAGGGGAATGCTTTTAATTTTGCACATTGATTATGATGTTGGCTTTGGGTTTGTCATAGATGGCCTTTATCATGTTGAGGTATGATCCCTGTATCTCCACTTTGCTGAGAGTTTTGTTCATAATTGGGTGCTTATATTTTATCAAATGCTTTTTCTGCATCTATTAATATTATCATGTGATTTTTGTCCTTTCTTTTGTTTATATGTTGAATCATTGATTGATTTGCAGATATTGTACCAGCCTTGTTTCCCTAGAATAAGTGCCACCTGATCATAATGTATGATTTTTTTTCATGTATTGCTGGATCCGGTTTGCTAATATTTTGTTGAGAATTTTAGCATCTAAGTTCATCAGGGATATTGGTCTATAGTTTTCTTTTTTTGAAGTGTCTTTGTCTGGTTTTGGTATCAGTATTATGCTTGCCTCATAAAAAGTATTTGGAACTCTTCCCTCCTCTTGACTTTTTTGAAATAGCTTGAGAAGGACAGAAGTTAGTTTTTCTTTGAATATTTGGTAAAATTTGCCTGTGAAGCCATCTGGCTCAGGACTTTTGTTTGTTGGGAGGTTTTTGGTAACTGCTTCAATGTCATTTGATGAAATAGGTCTGTTTAAGTTTTTCTCATTTCTCTATATTGATTTCTGAAAGATTATATATTTCGAGGAATTTGTCCATTTTATCTAGGTTGTCTAATTTTATGGCATACAGTTCTTTATAGTATTTTCTTACAATCTTTTGTATTTCTGCTGTGTCAGTCATTACTTCTTCTCTCTCATTTCTAATTTTATTTATTTGAGTTCTCTCTCTTTTTTTCTTGGTGAGTCTGGTTCAAGGTTCATCAATTTTTACCTTTTCAAAGAACCAGCTCTTGGTTTCATTGATCTTCTGTATTGTTTTTTTTAGCCTCTATGTCATTTACTTCTCCTCTGATCTTTATTATTTCCTTCCTTCTACTTCCTCTGGAGTTTACTTGCTGTTCTTTTTCTAGTTCTTTTAGATGCAGGGTTAAATTGCCTATTTGAGCTTTATCTAGCTTCTTAAGGTATGCCTGTAGTGCTATGAACTTTTCTCTTAGGACTACTTTAGCTGTGTCTCATAAATTTCGAGTTGTTGTATGTTTGTTTTCATTTGCTTCATGAAAATTTTTTATTTCTTCTTTGATCTCATATTTAACCCATTTGTTAGTTAATAACATGCTATTTAGTTTTCAAGTGTTTGAATGTTTTTCAGTTTTTCTGTTGTGGTTGATTTCTAATTTCTTGTCATTGTGATCTGAGAAGATACTTGATATAATTTCAATCTTCTTAAATTTGTTGAGACTCATTTTGTGTCCTAGCATGTGGTCTATCCTAGAGAATGTACCATGAGCACTTGAAAAGAATGTATATTATGCTGCTTTAGGGTAAAAGGTTCTGAAGATATCTATTAAATCAAGTTGATCTAGTGTGTCCTTTAAGTCTGCTGTTTCTTTCTTAATTTTCCTTCTTGAGGTTCTATCCAGTGATGTTAGTGGAGTATTAAAATCCCCTACTATTATAGTATTGCTGTTGATCTCGCCCTTTATGCCCATCAAAATCTGCTTTATATATTTAGGTGCTTCTATATTAAGTGTATAGATATTTATAATGGTTGTATCTTCTTGTTGGATTGCTCTCTTTATCATTATGTAGTGACGTTCTTTATCCCTTACTATAGCCTTTGTTTTAAAGTCTCTTTTGTCTGAGATAAGTTTTGCTACCCCAGCTTTTTTTTTCATTTCCATTGACATGAAATATTTTTTTCCATCTCTTTACTTTCAATCCATGTGTATCTTTTGTTTTGAGGTGTGTCTCTTGTAGACAGCATATGGACAGGTCCTGTTTTCTAATCCACACAGCTACCCTATGTTTTTTGATTAGATCATTTAATCTATTCACATTTAAGGTTATTATTGATATGTAGTTGTTTATTGCCATTTTATTCTTTAAATCTGCATTCCACTTTTACTAGATCCACCCCCCCCCCTTTGTTCTGTTATAGCAGGCCTCTTAACATTTCTTGTATCATTGCTTTGGTTGTAATGAATTCCTTGACTTTTTCTTAATGTCTGGAAAGCTTTTTATTTCTCCTTCAATTTTAAATGATAGCCTTGCTGGATAGAGAAGTCTTCATTGTAGGCTCTTGTTTTGCATTATTTTGAATATTTCTTGTCATTCCCTTCTGGCCTATAACTGTTGTGTACCATAAGTGGCAAAAAGTCTTTATAGATTCAAGGTTTACCTAAAGGCTAAGTTCTCCCCCCTCCATCTCCTTATTTGGATATTATGCTGAATATTTGCACCCACTTCACTTGCTTCCTTAAGTTGCTGGAGGCAATTTATGTGCCCTTCCTCTTACTCTTTGTTTGTTCAGATGTTGGTTGATTTCACTTATGCATGGTGGGGGGATTTCTGTTTATGCTTTGGGAGAGTTCCTGTTTTAGCCTTGGATGTGTAACTTTGTATCAAGGACTTCCTTGATTTGCATATGGCTATATAATAAAGCAAACTGGAGCTATAGGGCACTCAGATATTGCCACCAGCATTTGATGAGTCTTCCTGGTCCCATCTTTTTTTCTTAATAAGTCTGTTTTATTAATTCTGTACTGTTATTAGGAGCTGCGCTGGTCCGCGGCATCTAATGTTTCTGTTGAGAAGTCAGATGTCATCCTTATGAAGGCTCTTCTGTAGGTAATAGAGTGCTTTTCTCTTACAGCTTTTAGTATTCTTTCTTTATCTCTTAATTTTTATATTTTAATTATGATGTGTCTTGGTGTTGGCCTTTTGGGTTCATCTTTAATGAAACTCTCTGTGCTTCTTGAACTTGTGTGACTTTTTTCTTCATAAATTTAGGGAAGTTTTCAGCTATGATTTCTTCAATCAGATTCTTTATCCCTTGTTCTTTCTCTTCTCCTTCAAGAACTCATATGATGTGGATGTTATTTCTCTTCATATTGTCACAGAGCTTTCTTAGAGTTTTCTCATACTTTTTGAACCTCTTCTTTTTGCTTCTCTGCTTCTGTGCTTTTGTTTATCTTGTCCTCTAACTCACTGATTCTATCCTCAGCTTCATCCATCCTACTTTTAAAATCTTCCAGTGTGGTCTTCATTTCTAATATTGAATTTGTCATTTCTGACTGATTCTTTTTTATTATTTCAATGTCATTTTTTATACTTGCTATTTCTTTATTTGGGTGCTTGTTATGTCAATCCATTGTTGCTCTAAGATCTTTAAGCATCCTAATAATCATTATTTTAAACTCTGCATCTGGTAATTTGGTTATTTCTATCTCATTCAAATCTTTTTCTGGGGATTTCTCCTGTTGATTCATTTGGGTTGCATTTCTCTGTCTTCCCATTTTGTCTGTGTATAAGAAGGGTGTGGCCACAGGAGTCTGATGGGTGTGACCTGTTTGTTCCCTAGTTGTGGTCTGTCTCAGGTCCATGACCCCCTTTCCTGCTGCCTCGGGCATTTGGGCATGGGCGTTGCTGCAGTTTCTGCCTTGCATTCGTGGGTGGGACTGTTTTTGCATGCCTGGGCTGTAAGCCTTGGCCTACCCGGCCTCTGCACCTCCCCCATGGGTGGGGCGTGCTACTGCACCCAGCCACAAGGCTCAGCCAGTTACCTGGCTTTTGCTTTGCCCGTGTGGGTGGGATTGCAGGTGGAATCACTCTTGCATACCCAGTCCGCAGCCATGGTTGGACCGCTTTTGTGCACCCCTTCTGCTGCTGGGGCTGTCCTCAGCCTCCACCCACTCCAATGAGACTGCGCTTCTGCATCCCACCGCCACCCACCCTCTGTTGAGCACTCAGCAGTGTGGTGGTGTCGATGCACCTCAGACCTTAGCACTCAATACTGTGTCTCTGATGGCTCCCTGCTTCTAAGCAATTCTTTGCTCTGACATCAGCAGGAAATCTTCTGTTTTGCTGATGACCTGCTTCTCTTTGCTGGTATTGCTGATTCCAGGAAAAATATTCACTTTAGATTTGAGGAGTGACTCAGCCCAGAGGTTAAGGTAGCTGTTTCTCTAAGTGTTTCTCCCTTTGACTCCTGGATTACACTCTCTTCCTGCTACTCCAGTCCTCTCAGCTCTCCCCATCCCCTGAAGCCCTGGATGAATGGTTGTGAAAGAGGTTTTCCGCATGGACCCTTTAAGACGAATCCTGGGTCTGAGTAATCTGTCTCTTTCTTGCAAACAGTATCCTGGCTTATTTCACAGCTAAATACTGTCTGTACACCTCTTCTAGGCTCTGTGGCTGCAGGCTGGGGTTTTGTTCCTGGGGCCCAGGACCCTATCCTCTTCGCTAAACTCATTTCCTGCCATGCGAGTCCCTCTGGGCTGCTGCTTGCTCCTGGGAGCTGGGCAGTCCTCTCCGTATTTCTGCTTTTCCTACCAGTCTCAGTGTGGCTTCGTTAGTGATCCTTGATTAAAGCATCCTCTTAGTTTAGTCCAAAGTTGCTTTTTCCAGATTATTGTTCTTAAAATTAAATTGTAATCCACTTTGGTTCTGGGAGGTGGAAGTTGGTATATCTGCCTAATCCATTGCCATCTTGCCGCCTAAATTTAGGATTCTTTTTTAAAGTTTTTCATAGATCTAAACAGAATTTATAATTTTATTAATTTATATAATAATAGTTTAATAACATTTCC
Organism: Saccopteryx leptura; assembly: GCF_036850995.1. NCBI lineage: Eukaryota > Metazoa > Chordata > Mammalia > Chiroptera > Emballonuridae > Saccopteryx > Saccopteryx leptura. Next base: position 161,951,049 of record NC_089505.1, on the reverse strand, counting down.
CACTTGTCTATGAACTCCAAAAGAGCAGGGATTATATCTGCTTTTTAAAAATTCTGTATAAGTGCTGTGTACTTATTTTGAACAAATAATTGGTACAAATAATTGAGTGAGATAAGGTATGTGGAAGCATTCAGTACAGTGCCTGACATATAGACAATACTCAAATTGATTTTATTTTTTTATTTTAAACATTTACATATGATACTGCTCTTTCAATTACTGAAATGTTAGTGGTTTTTTTTTAAGTGTGTATTTTAAATCTTTTGGATAGTTACAGTCATTCCATTAGATTTCAGACTAACCTAAGCAATTAATTGCTTTAAAATTAAAGGATGACTCCAGTATTTAGTTGTGCTGTTAGCTGAAGTCCACATTTTCAATTTAATAGAAAAAAAATTGTTTTAGATAACTTTGAAGTTAAGATTGTGGTGCTCCATGATAGTATATTGAATATTGAGGATATAATTCTCTTGTACTGTAGAAAGTAATAGAGAATTTGGGTTCTTTATCAATGATTTGAACTCTATTAATAATAAAATATTTATGAAATAAGTGATAAAAGCAGCTAATATTTATTTAGCACCAAGTACATGCTATACACTTTATAAAATGCTTAAATTTTGATTTGATTTTATCTCAATTAACTAATAATTTAAGACAATAACTCAAAGTATTCCAATTAATAAAGTAATCCTGTGCAATAAATAATATTACCTCATTTTGAAGTGGAGTTTAAGGAGTCGAAGTAACTGTTATAAATAGTCTAAAAGAATTAGCATAACATACCATAATTATTTACTTAAAGATAAAGGTAATAATGGGAAGCTTGTCAACATTTACTGTCACTTGGAACTCAGGATTTTGTTTGTGTTAAGTAAGTGATGTCATTTAGTAGAAGAGAATAGGATGGTGGTGGAAGAGCATAGATTTGGATCTAAGCACACCCTGGTTTGCATTTCAGTGTCACCATTTATAAGTATTAGTCTGATTAGGGCAAGTTATTTTATAACTTTGAGCATCAGTGCCCTTACTAGTTAAATGGAGATGCAATAAAATTCCTGCCCTTACAGTACTGATGTAAAGGTTATATAGGAAAATGTATGGAAAGTGCCTGCTAGAATGACTGGTATATAAATAGTTATAGTTTAATAAATAATAGTCTATTATTTTTGTTATAAATGTCTCAATGTAAGAAAAGCAGACATGGATATTATAGGTAAAAAAACCCTTATATTTTGTTCATGATAAATGAATATGCAAAATAGCAATGTCCAATTCATACCTCAATGACAAAATTTCTCTAGAAAATTCACACTCAAAGATTAATTATTTTACTTTTTTTAAATTTGGGGAATATTTTCCATTTGAGGAAGTAAAAATTAAGCTCACTTACACTCTGGCTGGATAGCTTTGTTATTTAGAGCTTCATCTCAAACCACAGAGGTTGCTGTTTCAATCACTGGTCAGGGCACATACAGAAACAGATCTATGTTCCTCCCCCCTCTCTCTTTTACTTCCTTTCCTCTCACCATCTCACCCTTTTTCATTTCATATAAAATTAAAAAATAGGCCCTGGCCGGTTGGCTCAGTGGTAGAGCATTGGCCTGGTGTGCAGAAGTCCCGGGTTCGATTCCCTGCCAGGGCACACAGGAGAAGCACCCATCTGCTTCTCCACCCCTCCCCCTCTCCTTCCTCTCTGTCTCTCTCTTCCCCTCCCGCAGCGAGGCTCCATTGGAGCAAAAGATGGCCCGGGCGCTGGGGATGGCTCCTTGGCCTCTGCCCCAGGCGCTAGAGTGGCTCTGGTCGCAACAGAGTGATGCTCCGGAGGGGCTGAGCATCGCCCCCTGGTGGGCAGAGAGTCGCCCCCTGGTGGGCGTGCCGGGTGGATCCCAGTCGGGCGCATGCGGGAGTCTGTCTGACTGTCTCTCCCTGTTTCCAGCTTCAGAAAAATACAAAAAATAAATAAATAAAAATAAAAAAAACTACATATTTTGTACATAGTCATTATTTTTTAAGTACCCCCGTCTCTTGGATATGATAATAAAGGAAGAGATGTGATTCACTTCTTTTTCCTTGTTTATTACTACTTATCATTTATTTATACTAATACGTTACTTTGTACTTAGATCCAATTACTAGCCTCAAAATCATCTTTCTATTTCAGTCCTTTTACACAGTTTGAAAGATGAATACTCCTAAGAGTGCAGCTCAAACCATACCACGACTTGCTCAAGCATCTGCAGTTTCCATTGCCTACCAAAGTAAGTATAAACTAGTCTTGTTCAGAGTCGTGTTGTTTCTCTCATTTTTAATATGGTATGCCCTTGTATATACCCAGAGTTGGATCAAGATACGTAGCATACAAATGAATGTCCTTAATTCAAGTTTATATTTTTAAAAATTTATAATTTTATTTAATGAGTCTGGAGTGAATATATTTTTGTCCTATACTAAAAAAATTTTTTTAAATTTAAGATAATACAAAAAATGGTCTGACAATATTCTTATTCCTGTGGTATAGAATTAGACATTGTTAATTGTTATCATATCTTGAATTTTTTTTAAAGTACTGAAACATTGCAGTTTTAGATTAAGCCCTAGGGAACTAAAACAACACCCCCTCCCCCAAGTCTCATTCACCTTCCTGTTCCCCATGAAGCTCTTTCTGTGAAGAGTTTAATGTATCTGCTGACCAAATAATTTGAAAAATAGTTTTATTTTATCTATGCTTATCAATATTTTGTATGGCTTTAATTTATACATGATAACTTTATTTGCAGGTTTCTTTAATATTATGTATTTTAAATCTGTTTAATATAGATCGAGATAGATATAATCTATTTATTTCAGCTGTTGTATAGATCCATCTCTTGAATAAACCACATTTTATTTGTCAAGTACCCTACCACTGGACACATATTATTTCCTATGTTCACTCTTAAAAACTGTGCTGCTGTAAATGTCTTTATCATCCTGGAACACAAATATGAGGTTCTCTAAGGAATCTACCTGTAAGTGTATGCATTTTATTTTATTAAATACAACCAAATTGATTTCAGCAGAAAGTATCTAGTTCCTTCCATTTCACTAAACCTGGATAGATGTTATGATTGGGTAGAAATAAGTATCTTTTATTAAAATCTGCTTTTCTCTGGTTATTTTCAAGATTAAGACTTTTTGCCTAACATGATAGGCCTTTCACATATTTTTTTCTCTGTACAATGGCTTTTCATGATCTTTGTCCATTTTTTTGATAACTTACTGACATTTTCTTTCTCACCCAGCTGTTTTTAATTGAGTATGAAAATATCTGCTTTGTATTTGTTGTAAAGATAATATTTTTTGTGTGTATATGTGTGTGTCAGAGAGAGAGAGAGATACAGAGAGAGATAGAGAAAGAGAGAGAGAGAAGCAGAGATTGACAGAAAGGGAGAGAGATGTGAAGCATCAACTTGTAGTCATGGCACCTTAGTTTTTCATTAGTTGCTTCTTATACATGCCTTGACTGAGGGGCTCCAGTCAAACCAGTCACCCCTTTCTGAAGCCAGCCACCTTGGGCTTGATCCAGCGACCATGGCGTCATGTCTATGATCCCATGTTCAAGCCAGTGATCATGTGCTCAAGCTAGTGAGCCTGGGCTCAAGCCAGTGACCCGGGGGTTTTGAACCTGGGTCCTCAGCATCCCAGGTTGAAGCTCTCTCTATCTTCTGTGCCACCAGCTGGTTAGGCTAACCTTAGTATTAAAAATTTTTTTCTTTCATTAAGCTATCTTGAATCTATATATAATCAAAATTCAAAGAATTGAAATCATAATATTAAGTATTTAAATACATGAATGTGATCAATTTTGTCATTTAGAGTGATCTTTAAAAATGTTTTTTATTAACATTTTATAGTTTTCTGTGTTTTAGTTTAGATTTTTTCCCTTAGGTATCTTATAGTTTTATTTCTATTGTGGAGAGAATTTTTAAAATTAGTATTTCTAATTTATTTGCTTATAAATAAGAAAATTATTGAATTTCATATTCCTATTGTTTTGCTTAGATCTCAAGATTTTCTGTGAAGATGATTATGGTTTTCAAATAACAACAGTATTGCCTGACCAGGCAGTGGTGCAGTGAATACAGATTCTGCCTGGGATGCTGAGGACCCAGGTTTGAAATGCCAAGGTCGCTTCCTTGAGTGTGGGCTCATAGACACAACCCGTGGTCATTGGCTTGAACCCAAAAGTCACTGGCTAGAAGCCCAGGGTTGTTGGCTAGAAGGAGGCACTGGCTCAGCTGGAGGCTCAAGGTAAAAGGACATATAAGAGTGATCAATGAACAACTAAAATGTCACAACAAGTTGATGCTTCTCATTTCTCTCCTTTGCTGTCTGTCCCTGTCTATCTGTCTCTCTCTTGCTAAATAAATAAATATATAAATGAATGACAGTTTAGTCATTTTAAGACTCTCATACTTATTATCTTGTGTTTTTACATTGATTAAGGCTTCCAGCATAATATTGTTTAGTAACATTGCTGATGGATATCCTGGTGTATTCCCAACTTTAAGGCTTCAGTTTTCTATAAATTACTATGCTTGGTATAGAACTGTCTAAGGTACTTTTTGAAGTTCTGTTCAAAACCAAGTTCTGCATGTTTTTTTTGTTTGTTTGTTTGTTTTTTTTAAAAAACACCAGGAATGGGTACTTGAATATATCAAGTGACTATTCAGCATTTGTAGAGATACTTATTTTTCTTTTTTAATGTGCTATGGTAAATTGCATTGAGAGGATTTCTTTATTGTTATTACTAGTTTTAGGTTTTTATTATTATCAATTTGTTCATTTTACTTGACACTTAGTTATAGAATTTGATTCATAATTCTTTTCAATTAATGGTACACTATTATCATTAGTCCATGGTTCTTCTATTGTACCATTACACTTATTTTTATTTTCACTATCCACAACCCTATTCCATTTCTCCTGCCTTCAAAGCCTTTAACTTTAGTGTGTTTGTTATGTATCTGTAAAATACAGTGTTATTATTTGTGTATTCTTAATGTTGACTTATATAAATGGTGTTGTCTTAGAAATCTTACTATGTTTCAATTTTTTTCACTCAACAATACATATTTAAGACTTATTTTATTGCTGTAAATGTGTCTACTGTGTTGTTTCTAAAGGTAGCACAGTATTTCAGATTATATTCACTTATCTATTTTTTGAAGCTATGAAGACATATGTAAATTTCAACTTTCTGGAACTACAAAAAACCACTGTGATAAATTTCCTCATGGATGTTGCTTTTTGATATGTGTACTAGTTTCTTTGGTGTTTATCGCCAGGTTTGTGATTTTTGGAGCATGGGACAATATGTGTGTTGAATTAGTAAAGTACCATCAAATTATTTTCTATAATACTACTTCAGTTATGCTCCTGCCAGAGGAGGATAAGAAATATTGTTTCTCTACTTTCTTGTCTATATTTTGTATTATCTGATATTTAATTTTCATTATCTGATAGATGTTAAGGTGTATCTCAATGTTATAACGATTGGCATTTCTTTGATTCTGTTGCACATCTCTGATTTCCACACTTATTTGCCAGTGGGCTTCCATTTAAATGATTTGCCTACAAATATTCTTGGCCTGTTTTTCTATAGAGGTTTTCTGTCCTTTTTTATTCATTTATATCTGTTCTTTATGGATGCCATATATTAATTCCTTAGCAGGTTTTAAACACTGTAAGTCTCACTCTAATCTGTCAACTGTTTATTTTACCTCTGATTTTCTATATGAACTGACATTTTCAATTTTGATGTATAAAATAAACAGAGGAATTGCTGCTTTTCTTCTCTTTTAATAATTTCATTTAGAAAATTAACAGAGTGACATTGATCAATAAAAGTACACAGGTTTCAGGTAAACATTTCTACAGCATATGAACTGTTGATTATGTTGTTTACCCATCGCCCAAAGTCAAATCCTTTTCTGTCACCTTCTATTTGTCCCTCTTTAAACCCTTCCCTCTCCTGACAGCTCCCCATGGTAACCACTTCACTTTTATCTATGTCTATGGGTCTAAGTTTCATACATACCTATGTGTGAAATCATGTAGTTCTTAGCTTTTTCTGATTTACTTATTTCACTCAATATAATGTTCTCAAGGTCCATGCATGTTGTTGTAAATGGCACTATGTCATCATTTTTTATGGCTGGGTAGTAGTCCATTGTATATATGTACCACATCTTCTTTATCCAATCCTCCATCAAGGGACAGTTTGGTTGTTTCCATGTCTTGGCCATGTTCATCTGCAATGAACATGGAAATACATGTGTCTTTACATATCAGTGTTTTCAAGTTTTGGGGGTAGATACCCAGTAGAGGGATTGCTGAGTCATATGGTAATTCTATTCTTAATTTTTTCTTTTTTTCTTTTTTTTTTTTACAGAGACAGAGAGAAAGTCAGAGAGAGGGATAGACAGGGACAGACAGACAGAAACGGAGAGATGAGAAGCATTAGTCATTAGTTTTTCGTTGCGCATTGCGACACCTTAGTTGTTCATTGATTGCTTTCTCATATGTGCCTTGACTGCGGGCCTTCAGCAGACCGAGTAACCCCTTGCTCGAGCCAGGAACCTTGGGTCCAAGCTGGTGAGCTTTGCTCAAACCAGATGAGCCCGTGCTCAAGCTGGCGACCTCGGGGTCTTGAACCTGGGTCCTCGGCATCCCAGTCCAACGCTCTATCTACTGCACCACCGCCTGGTCAGGCCTATTCTTAATTTTTTGAGGAACCACCATACTTTCTTCCATAATGGTTGTACTAATTTATAATACATTCCCACCAGCAGTTAATAAGGGTTCCTTTTTCTTCACTCCAAAACTTGTTATTACCTGGCTTGTTGATAATAGCCAATTGAACAGGTGTGAGGTCGTATCTCATTGTAGTTTTGATTTGCATTTCTCAAATAGCTAGTGAAGATGAGCATCTTTTAATATATCTGTTGGCCATTTATATGTCTTCCTGGGAGAAGTGTCTGTTCAGGTCCTCTCCCCATTCTTTTTAATGTTTTTCTGAAGTGAGAAGCAGGGAGGCAGAGAGACAGACTCCCACATGCACCCCACTGAGATCCACCTGACAAGCCCACTAGGAGGTGATGCTCTGCCCATCTAGGGTGTTGCTCTGTTGCAACCAGAGCTATTCTAGTGCCTGAGCTGGAGGCTATGGAGCCATCCTCAGCGTCCTGGCCAACTTCACTCCCATGGAGCCTTGGCTGTAGGAGGGGAAGAGAGAGATAGAGAGAAAGGAAAGGGGGAAGCATGGAGAAGCAGATGGGTGCTTCTCCTGTGTGCCCTGGCTTAGAATTGAACCCAGGACTTCCATATGCTGGACTGACACTCTACCACCAAGCCAACCAGCCAGGGCCTCTCTCCACATTTTAATTGGACTATTTGCTTGTTTGTTGCTGAGATTTGTGAGTTCTTTATATATTTGGATATTAACCCCATATCAGAGCTGTTGCTTGCAAATATCATCTCCCATTTAGTTGGCTACCTATTTGTTTTGTTGTCAGTTTATTTTGCTTTGCAAGAATCTTTTTTGTTTGACATACTCCCATTCATTTATTTTTGCCTTTATTTCCCTTGCTTTTGTGATCAAATTCATAAATTGTTCTCTACAGCCAAGGTCGACGAGCTTAGTACCTATGTTTTCTTCTATGTAATTTATAATTTCAGGCCTTATATTTAGGTCTTTGATCTACTTTGAATTAATTTTTTTTTTTAGAGACAGAGAGAGACAGTCAGAGAGAGGGATAGACAGGGACAGACAGACAGGAACGGAGAGATGAGAAACATCAATCATTAGTTTTTTGTTGTGCATTGCGACTCCTTAGTTGTTCATTGATTGCTTTCTCATATGTGCTTTGACCGTGGGCCTTCAGCAGACCAAGTAAGCCCTTGCTCGAGCCAGCAACCTTGGGTCCAAGCTGGTGAGCTTTTGCTCAAACCAGATGAGCCCACGCTCAAGCTGGCGACCTCGGGATCTTGAACCTGGGTCCTTCCGCATCCCAGTTTGATGCTCTATCCCAGGGGTCTCAAACTTGCAGCCCGAACAATTTTGTGCGGCCCGCAGACCAATCCACGAAGTTCAAAATATTTTGGATAAAATTAAGTAAGCCTAGGGGCCTACTTGTATTTTTCATTTCTCTAGCATCCTAGCTAGATATTAGCTTAGTTAACAGCAGTTGTGATGCGAACTACAGTTTCTGGTCGTTTTGTGACACTGAGTAAACTGCATGTACGATTATGCTTGTTGTACTGATTTTTTTTTGTTTTCAACCGCAGTGAGAAAAGTGTTGCGTAACAGTTGCCTTTTGTAGACCTAGTGCGGCCTGCCAAACGGCTGTGATCTTGCTCTGCGGCCCACATGCTGAGTTGAGTTTGAGACCCCTGCTCTATCCACTGCATCACCGCCTGGTCAGGCTACTTTGAATTAATTTTTGTGCAGGGGAATAAACTGTAGTCAAGTTTCATTCTTTTGCATGTGGCTTTCCAATTTTCCCAGCACCATTTATTGAAGAGGCTTTCTTTTCTCCATTGTGTGTTTTTGGTTTCTTTGTCAAAAATGATTTGTCCATATGTGGTTAATATGTGGTTTTTATTCCTGGACTCTTGATTCTGTTTTATTGGTCTGTGTATCTGTTTTTCTCTCAATACCATACTGTTTTGATTATTGTGGATCTACAGTATGATTTGAAGTCAGGTAGTGTAATACCTTCAGCTTCATTATTTTTCCTCAGGATTGCTTTGGCTTTTTGGGATTTTTTATGGTTCCATACAAACCTGGTAATTTTTTGTTGTATTTCTTTAAAAATGATGTTGGGATTTTTTGGGGGAGATTTACATTAAATTTGTATATTGCTTTGGTAATATGGTCATTTTAACTATGTTAATTCTTCCAAACCATGTACATAAAATATTTTCCTATTTCACTGTGTCTTCTTCAATTTCTTTCAATAATGTTTTGTAGTTTTCAGTATATAGGTCCTTCACAGCCTTTGTTAAGTTTATTCCTAGGTAATTTATTTTTTTGTTGCAGTTCTAAAAGGAGTTGTTTTGGGGGGTACATTTTCCATAGTTTTATCTTTGGCATATGAAAAAGCAATAGACTTTTGTACATTGATTTTGTATCCTGCAACTTTACTGTATTGGTTTATTGTTTCTAATAGGTTCTTGGTGGAGTCTTTGGGGTTTTCTAGATACAGAATTATGCCATCTGCAGAAAATGATACCTCTATTCTTTTTCCCCCAATATGGATGCTTTTTATTTCTTTCTTTTGCCTCATGATTTTAGCTAAAACTTCCAGAACTATTTTGAAGAAGAGTGGAGAGAGTGGGCAGCCATGTCTTGTTCTTGATTTTAGAGGAAAAGCCTTCATTTTTTCACCATTTAGTATATTAGCTGATGGTTTGTTGCATATGACCTTTATTATGTTGAAGTCCTTTCCTTCAATTCCAATTTTATTGAGTGTTTTAAACATGAAGGGATGTTGTATCTGTGGACAAGTCCTGCCAGGGGTGAGGACGATGGTGAAGCAAAGACCCGACTCCGGGGACCAGGTTCAGTAACGCAGATCCACTTTATCCAGGAAGTAAGCTAGCTTATATACACAGGTTCAGCCTATAGGGTGTTACAGTGTTTCCTTCATAGCCAATGGCTGAAAAAATCAGGGAGCTGTGTGGTTGGCGCTAAATCACTTCCTTGTAGTGGGCAAGCTTCCTTCCTGGGTATGCCCAAGAGGGTTCTGGGAGCTAAAGTATTCTCACAGCATTGCATCAGCCACAGCTGCTAGGAATGCATTCTGCACTCCACCCACAGAATCTTACGGAATGCCTTTTCTGCATCTATTGATAGAACCATAGGATTTTTTTTCTTATTAAGTGAAAGTCAGGGAGGTAGAGAGACATACTCCCACATGTGCTCTGACTGGGATCCAACCAGCAAGCTCCCTATGGTATGATGCTCTGCCTACCTTGGGCCACTGCTTCATTAGTTGGCAACTAAGATATTTTAACACCTGAAGCAAGGTCATGATGCCATCTTCAGTGCCCAGGGTCAACTTTTTTCACTGATCCATGGCTGTGGCCTGAGGAGAAAGAGAGAGAGAGAGAGAGAGAGAGAGAGAGAGAGAGAGAGAGGGAGGGAGAGAAGGGGAAGGGTGGAGAAGCAGATGGTTGCTTCTCCTGTGTGCCCTGACCAGGAATTGAACCTGGGACTTCCACACACCAGGCTGTTGCTCTACTTCTGAACCAACTGGCCAGGGCCAAAAATTTTTGTTCTTTGTTTTGTTAATGTACTGTATTACATTGATTGATTTCTGTATGTTCAACCATTCTTTTGCTTTTAGAATGAATCCTAGAAGAAACGGATAAATTCATAGAATGATACAATCTTTTTAGACTGCGTCACAAAGAACTGGAAAACCTAAATAAACATATAAGCAAGGAAGAAATAGAAACAACTATCAAAAACTTCCCAAAAAACTAACATCCAGGACCAGATGGCTACATTAGTGAATTCTACCAAACATTCCAAGAAGATTTGGTACCCATCCTTTTCAAAGTCTTTCAAAAAATAGAAGCAATACTCTTTAACACATTTTATGAGGCCCACATAACTTTCATACCAAAACCTGGCAAGGACAACACAAAAGAAGAAAACTACAAACCAATATCTCTAATGACTACAGGCACAAAAATCCTAAACAAAATACTAACAAATCAAATACAACAACACATTAAAAAAATTATACATCATGATCAACTGGGACTCATTCCAAGAGCACAAGGATTGTGGGTCTTTTTTCAACACTTTAAATCTGTCACCCCACCTTCTTGTTTGCATAGTTTCTGAAGAAAAGTCTCCTGTTATTCTTATCTTTGTTCCTGGTTTTTAACTCTCAAGCTCAGCTACACCAAGCCTCTGGCAATTCATCCTTTAAAGCTTGAGCTCCTACTGGCACTGGCTTCATGGGCAGACTTCTGCTCCTGGTAAGCTTTGATTCTCTGTATTTGCCTGTCCTTCTAATTTTGCACAAAAATGTGTGACCTGAATTCTCTGATGGAAGTAAAAAGAATTGTTGCTGTTCAGTTATTCAGATTGTTCCTTGTTGTGAAGATGGAATGATGACATTGAAGCTCCTCACATATCAGACTGGCACTGTTGATTTTTGTAAATTGATCTTGTGCCTGATGGCTTTGCCTGAATTCATTTTTCTTTTTAGTTTTAATTATTGTTAATTCCATTGCATTTTCAATATCACCTGCAAATAGCTACAGTTTTGTATGATTATTTCCAATTATTGTATCTTCTGTTTCTTTTTTTTTCTTACTGAATAAGAATCTTACTTTCCTCAGTGACTGCTAAAGCTCTGCATCATTTCTCAGTATAGTGGCCATATTGATGAGAATGCATTATCTTGAGACCTTTTGCATCATCATCAATAATATTTAAAAAAATGATTTATAGAGTCTTTAGTAATTTATTTTCTTAGGAATTTAGAATTTTCCTTCTCTGGAATTTAGTATTTCATTCCTACTTTAAGATTGAATTCCCTTATTAATTTTATTCGTTGCTCTTTTTAATTTTTATTTTTTTAGTTTGTGTTGACATGGTTTCAAGTGTTCCACTTTATATAACACCCTCTACCTTTTGCATCATGACCCCATGCCCCATGCAAAATTTTTCTCCATTCCCATTTCACCCTCTTTGCCTCCCCTCTCCATATCTCCAACACCGCTTTCCCTCTGGGAATAGCTACCCTGGTATGAGTATCTATCTATGCATTATATATATATATATATATAATTTTGCTAATCCCTTCACTTTCTTTGACCTCATTCCTTCTTCTCCTTTCCCTATCACAGCTGTGCATTTGTTCCCTTTGACCTTACCTCTATTTCTATTTTGTTACTCTGTTTATTGTGTTCATTAGAATCCACATATAAGTGAGATACTATGATATCTGAATTTTTCTGCCTGGCTTTTTTCACTTAGCATAGTAATCCCCAGGTCCACCAATGCCATCTCAAAAGGTAAGATTTCCTTCCTTTTCATGGCTGTGTAGTATTCCATCTTATAAATGTACCATTGCTTTTTTTTATCTACTCATTCACTGATGGACACTATGGCTGTTTTCATATCTTGGTTATTGTAAACAATGCTGCAATGAACATGGGAATGCATATCTTCTTTTCAATGAATGCTTTGGGATTCTTAGGATATATTCCTAGAAGTGGGATAGCTGGGTCATAAGGCAGTTCCATTTTTATTTTTGAGGAAACACAGTGCTGTTTTCCACAATGGCTGCACATGTCTTTATTCCCACCAGCAGTGTAGGAGGGTTCCCTTTTCTTCACAGCCTCACCAGCAGTTATTGTTTATTGATTTGTTAATAAAAGTCATTTTGGCAGGTGTGAGGTAGTATCTCATTGTGGTTTTAATTTGCGTTTCTCTAATGATTAGTGATATTGAGCATTTTTTAATAAGCCTATTGGCCATCTGTTATGTACTTTTTGGAGAATAGTCTATTTAGATCCTTTGCCCATATTTTTATTATTTTTATTTTTTGGTGTGTAACTCCATTTATTTAAAGTTCAAAAAGAAGGCAAAGCTAAATAAAGTGTAGGGTTTAGGGAGTGCAAGCTTAGGTGGTAAATCTGAAAACAGGCGAGAAGGTGATTATTATCCTTAGGTGAGGATAGTAATCCTCCGCGGAGGGTGGTTAGTGCTCCAGCAGTAGACAGGTCAGAGGCTGTTGGGATAGTGACAGCGTTTACTTGTAGATTATAGTAAGATTCATCTTCTGTTTGTGATACTTTCTTAAATTCTACATTGTTATTTTGTGCATGCAACTGTTATATTTCACAGAAGAAAAAAAATCATAAAAGCACAACCCATGCATAATTTGAGTTCTACTGCACAACAGAATGAAAATATAATCAAAGTTTACTTTTGAAAATGTAAAAAAGATAAAAAACATATATAAAGATAAATTTAAAAATTATTGATGATATTTTGTTGTATTTATGCTTAAATTATTAAATAAAACATGGTTTTTATCTGCATTAGAAACATCTTATTGATTTTTTTTATAAATAAATTTTTATTTTAATGGGGTGACATCAATAAATCAGGGTACATATATTCAAAGAAAACATGTCCAGGTTATCTTGTCATTCAATCCTGTTGCATATCCATCACCCAAAGAGTGATTGTCCTCCGTCATCCTCCATCCAGTCCTCCCTGTACCCCATCCCTCCCCCTCCCCCTCTCCCTCCATCCCTCCCCCCGCCCCCTGTAACTGCCACACTCCTGTCCATGTCTCCCAGTCTCCTTTTTATGTCCCACCAATGCATGGAATCCTGCAGTTCTTGTTTTTTTCTGATTCACATATTTCACTCCGTATAATGTCATCAAGATCCCACGATTTCGTTGCAAGTGATCCGATGTCATCATTTCTTATGGCTGAATAGCACACCACGGTGTATATGTGCCACATCTTCTTTATCCAGTCCTCTATTCTTTATTTTTATTACAATGGTTAAAGAATTTAAGCAAACTCTTGGCCAATACAACAAGAATCCATAAAAGAGTAGTGTCCTTAACATGTTCACCAAGTCCAAGTTGGCCCCAACACCATGCCAAATCCCTGAAAAATGCAACCCAACCCCAGTTCAGTCTGTTAAGAGCTGTCACAAGGAGCAGGACTCCAGGAAAAGTCCACATCCAGGAAAGGTCCGCATGGCACTGAAATTGTCACAATTCTATACTTTGCAGCTCACATCCAAGTCCCAATGACCACTGCTTCTAGCTGGTAATGATTCAGGTAGACTGGAAAAGCCATCTGCAGCATGTGTGGATATAGAGCTTCTGTTCTCCTCGGCCTGGAGAGATGAGATCAGGTTGCTTTTCTCTGGAACTCTGCGACTGTGGCTTGGTAAAGAGAACTTTGGGATACACTAAGCTGGGTGGCAAAGGTAGATTCATAATAAAAGTTGGAAAAAGGGGGAAAGAGAGCTCTAAATTAGGAGTAGGTCCCAGCCTGAAATATGAGTGGGGCATTGAGGTAGGAGGAGTAAAGGAAACACTATATATTAAACAAAGCAGCAGAAAATAGAACTATCAACAACCACAACAGAGATCTTCGAGGGAAGAATAAAAAACCTGACTATTCAGGCAAAACATAGTTAAGTGGCCCTTGTGCAAATGAGATCAGTTTACCTGCTTCTTGGAAGAAATACCCTAGGCTCGTCCACAGTGTCATAGATGGGGCCGACAGCCCTGGGCACCTTCAGCCTTCAGTGGCAAACCCCAGCATTCTGGGCAAGGTTAGATGGCTGGAGCAGGGCTGGAAGAGACTGAACCCTCCCTTAGAGGAGTGAGAGGGAAGCCTACCTTCCAGTGTCCTTGTTTCCTCACAGCAGAGGCATGTAAGTCTAGCAGGCTTTAGCTCAATGACCTCCCTTTCCACTATTGAAGAAGGACCCAGATGGAATCCTATGAGACCCCTTTGGGGCATTGGAGCCTTTAAGGGCGTATCCTAAAAGCTGGTAGTTCCCCTGATCTCTGGGCTTTTTCTGCCTCTAGGAATCTTAAAAGCCATGCTCAGAAGATCTTGCTGAGGGGTTTGAGGATCCCCATCTGCCTATATAAATCTTTTCCATATATCTGGAGCTATTTGGAAAAAGACAAAACAGTGTTATTAGCTGGATCAAATAAAGAAGGTAGTAGTTTGCAGGTAAAAAAGATATGGTGTCTCCTGTTCATCAGCATTCAAAAGAAATTTAAAAAAAATTTTTTTAAGTAAAAAGCATGATATGGTAGACCCATAGGAGTTCCAGGATATGACTACCCCCTTTTAAATTTTTTTAAATTGACCTTAAAATATTTGCTGGCCCTGGCCGGTTGGCTCAGCGGTAGAGCGTCGGCCTAGCGTGCGGAGGACCCGGGTTCGATTCCCAGCCAGGGCACACAGGAGAAGCGCCATTTGCTTCTCCACCCCTCCGCTGCACCTTCCTCTCTGTCTCTCTCTTCCCCTCCCACAGCCAAGGCTCCATTGGAGCAAAGATGGCCCGGGCGCTGGGGATAGCTCTGTGGCTTCTGCCTCAGGCACTAGAGTGGCTCTGGTCACAACAGGGCGACGCCCAGGATGGGCAGAGCATCGCCCCCTGGTGGGCAGAGCATCACCCCATGGTGGGCGTGCCGGGTGCATCCCGGTCGGGCGCATGTGGGAGTCTGTCTGACTGTCTCTCCCTGTTTCCAGCTTCAGAAAAGTGCAAAATATATATATATATATATTTGCTGGGTACACTTTAATAATACCTTAACTTTAAAGATTGTAAAATAAAAAAATACAGTAAATGCTTTTGCCATATGCAGGAGCATTTTCAGTTTAACCAGTTTAGGAAATCCAATAATAGAACAATGCATACAGACAATGAGCTATAACATGCTTAGCAGCCTCTCCTGTTCTGACAGAGGTTACTATAAATCCAGAATATGTATCCACTCTAACGTGGACATAGGACTGTTTGCCAAATGAAGGTATATGAGTAACATCCATTTGCCAAAGTTGTCCTGGTATGGGTCCTTGAGGGTTAACTCCAAATGAATGGGCAGATTGTAGTATAGGGCCCCTTGGACAGGATTTCCCAATCTGCCATGCTGCTTCCCGAGAAAGTTGAAACTGTTTACACAGGGCTGCAGTGTTCTGGTGATGAATAGTATGAGATTGAATTGCTCGAACTGTCATAGTTGCTCCAAATAATTTTCTTTTGGGTAGTTTGATCAACAAGGGCATTCCTAGGCCCTGGCTGCTTGGCTCAGTGGTAGAGCATCAGCCTGGTGTGCAGGATTCCTATGTTCGCTTCCCGGCCAGAGCGCACAGAAGAAATGCCTATCTGCCTCTCCACCCCTCCCCCACTCCTTCCTCCCTGTCTCTCCCCTCCCCTCCCGCAGCCAAGGCTCCACCAGAGCAAAGCCACTCCGGGCACTAAGGATGGCCCCGTGGCCTCTGCCTCAGGTGCTAGAATGGTTCTGGCTGCAACAGAGCAACACCCCAGATGGGCAGAGCATCCCCCCCTGGTAGGTGTGCCGGGTGGATCCCGGTCGGGCTCATGCGGAAGTCTGTCTGACTGCTTCCCCATTTCCAACTCCAGAAAAACATAAAAACAAAAAAACAAAAAAACAAAAAAACAAAAAAAGGAAGAAAGAAAAGAAAAAAGAAAAAAAAGGAAAAGAAAAAGAAAAGAAGGACATTCCCTTGTGCTAAAGCTCTAGGGAGCATAGAGTGAGCTTGAGTATGTCCTATGAAACATGGAGCTCTATGTTGACATACAAGTCTTTGAAGAAGGAGGAACTGCTGAAATAGTTCATCAGCATTTGTCCCTACGACAGCAGTCTTTATAGTGGAAACACCATAAGTAAATATTTGCTGTCTGTATATAGATTATAGGGGGAATATGGCAAATGCTGAAACACCATGATAATGGCATATAATTCTAGACTTTGAGCTGATTTTAACTTGAGAGTTTCAGTATAAAGTTGTTCATTGATTTGTAGGAGCGATTTGCCATTTAGTGGAATTTTCCCAGAGCCATTGTTGTTGATCCTTTGAAAAAAGGGAACAACAATAATTCTGAGGCTCAAAACCTATAAGCTGTAAGGGTCACCTATGCCCCTTGATAATCCTGAAGACTACAAGATCAAAATATGGAAGTGTATTCCATGGGCTATTAGATGGTTCAATGTGCCCAAGCTGTAGCTGCTCTTGTAGCAATTGAGCAGCTGTCCTAAGTTTCTCCTGAGAAAGGGGCAATTGGTCTACCCATACAGGATTATCTGATTTCCAAGTAATTGGTTCTGCACAATGCATTATTGAGGTAGCAGGAGCTACCAAGGCCCCTATGCTAAATTTGGATATCCTAATCCACACCTTCTGGTATTGGGTGCCACTTCTATGGGGGTGAGAATTCCTCGCTGTTCTTTCCCTAGACCCTTGGTGGGCAAAAATCCCTGATCAAGCATCTGAGTACTGACTAAACCATTAAGACTGACAAGCAACACTCCCATATTTTTCAAAACATCTCTATCTCACAAATTAATTGGCCATCCAGGGAGCACATAAGGCTTAAAAAATCCAGAATGACCTTAATCTTCCCAATGTAGGAAACTAGAACTTTGTTGAGGGAATTTACTCTGCCCTAAACCTTGTAATTCTGTGGCTGCTGCATGAGTGGGCCAGGAAGGAGGCCAATGTAGCTTAGCAATAACAGATACATCAGCTCCAGTATCTAAAAGTCCTTTAAATTTATGCTCATGTATTGTTAGTTCCATTTCAGGGCGTTCCTGACCTATTTTTTAAAAAAATCCAATTGGCAAAATCAGAGAAGCCAAATCTCCAATTTGCTCTGGGCCCCTTTTGCAGGATGTGGCCTGAGAAGCAGAATTAGCATCCATATACTATTCTTCTAACTGTCTGAATTAGCAGAGAGACACTTTTTTTTTTATTAATTTTGATGGAGTGACATTGATGAAATTGTCTTTTGTCACCTTCTAACTGGTTTTCTTTGTGCCCCTCCCCTCCCCCCACCCTGTAACCCCCATACTGTTGTCCATTTCTCTGAGTCTCATTTTTATGACCCAACTATGCATGGAATCATATAGTTCTTAGTTCTTTCTGATTTACTTATTTCGCTCAGTATAATGTTATCAAGGCCCATCCATGTTGTTGTAAAAGATCCTATGTCATCATTTCTTATGGATGAGTAGTATTCCATAGTATATATATATACCAAAGCTTTTTAATCCACTCGTCCTCTGATGGACATTTGGGCTTTTTCCAGATCTTTGCTATTGTGAACAATGCTGCCATAAACATGGGGATGCATTTCTTCTTTTCATACAGTGCTATGGTGTTCTTGGGGTATATTCCTAACAGTGGTATAGCTGGGTCAAAAGGCAGTTCGATTTTTAATTTCTTGAGGAATCTCCATACTGTTTTCCACAGTGGCTGCACCAGTCTGCATTCCCACCAGCAGTGCAGGAGGGTTCCCTTTTCTCCACATCCTCGCCAGCACTTATTCTGTGTTGTTTTATTGATGAACGCCATTCTGACTGGTGTGAGGTGATATCTCATTGTGGTTTTAATTTGCATTTCTCTAATCATTAGTGATGTTGAGCATTTTTTCATATGCCTATTGGCCATCTGTGTGTCCTCTTTGGAGAAGTGTCTATTCATTTCTTTTGCCCATTTTTGGATTGGATTGTTTGTCTTCCTGGTATTAAGTTTTACAAGTTCTTTATAAATTTTGGTTATTAACCCCTTATCAGACGCATTGTCAAATATATTCTCCCATTGTGTCGTTTGTCTTTTTATTCTGTTCTTATTGTCTTTAGCTGTGCAAAAGCTTTTTAGTTTGATAAAGTCCCATTTGTTTATCCTGTCTTTTATTTCACTTGCCCGTGGAGACAAATCAGCAAATATATTGCTGCGAGAGATGTCATAGAGCTTACTGCCTATGTTTTCTTCTAAGATGCTTATGGTTTCACAGCTTACATTTAAGTCTTTTATCCATTTTGAGTTTATTTTTGTGAGTGGTGTAAGTTGGTGGTCTATTTTCATTTTTTTACAGGTAGCTTTCCAATTTTCCCAACACCATTTGTTAAAGAGGCTGTCTTTACTCTAATGTATGCTCTTATCTCCTTTGTCAAATATCAGTTGTTGAGAAAAGTGTGGGTTTATTTCTGGGTTCTCAGTTGTGTTCCATTGATCTATATGCCTGTTCTTATGCCAGTACCATGCTGTTTTGAGTACAATGGCCTTATAATATAACTTGATATCAGGAAGTGTGATACCTCCTGCTTTATTCTTCCTTTTCAAGATTACTGAGGCTATTCGTGTTCTCTTTTGGTTCCATATAAATTTTTGGAATATGTGTTCTATATCTTTGAAGTAAGTCATTGGTATTTTAATCGGTATTGCATTGAATTTATAAATTGCTTTGGGTAATATAGAGATTTTAATGATGTTTATTCTTCCTAACCATGAGCATGGTATATGCCTCCACTTGTTCGTATCTTCCCTGATTCCTTTTATCAATGTTTTATAATTTTCCGAGTACAAGTCTTTATTCTCCCTGGTTAAATTTATTTCTAGGTACTTTATTTTTTTGGTTGCAATGGTAAAGGGGATTGATTCCTTGATTTCCCTTTCTGACAGTTCATTGTTAGTGTATAAAAATGCCTCCGATTTCTGATTATTGATTTTATATCCTGCCACCTTACTGAATTCATTTATTAGGTCTAGTAGTTTTTGACTGAGATTTTAGGGTTTTCTATATACAGTATCATATCATCTGCAAAATGATAGTTTTGCTTCTTTTTTTCCAATTTGGATGCCTTTTTATTTTTTTTTCTTGTCTGATTGCTGTGGCTAGGACTTCCAGGACTATCTTGAATAAGAGTGGTGAAAGGGGGCACCCTGCCTTGTTCCTGATCTTAAGGGGATTGCTTTTAATTTTTGCCCATTCAGTATTATATTGGCTGTGGGTTTGTCATAGATGGCCTTTATCATGTTGAGGTATGTTCCCTGTATTCCCACTTTGCTGAGAGTTTTGATCATGAATGGGTGCTGGATTTTATCAAATGCTATTTCTGCATCTATTGAAAGTATCATGTGGGTTTTCTCCTTCCTTTTGTTTATGTGATGAATCACATTGATTGATTTGCAAATATTGTACCAGCCTTGCCTCCCAGGAATAAATCCCACTTGGTCATGGTGTATAATTTTTTTCATATATTGCTGGATCTGGTTTGCTAATATTTTGTTGAGGATTTCTGTATCTAAATTCATCAGAGATATTGGCCTATAATTTTCTTTCTTTGTGTTGTCTTTGCCTGATTTTGGAATCAGAATTATGCTCGCCTCATAAAAGGAGCTTGGAAGTCTTCCTTCCTCATGAATTTTTTGAAATAGCTTGAGAAGGATAGGAGTTAGTTCCTCTTTGAATATTTGGTAGAATTCACTTGTGAAGCCATCAGGCCCAGGACTTTTCTTTTTTGGGAGTTTTTTGATAGCTGTTTCAATCTCATTTGTTGTAATTGGTCTGTTTAGGTTTTCTGATTCTTCCAGATTGATTTTTTGAAGATTGTATGTTTCAAGGAATTTGTCCATTTCATCTAGGTTGTCTAGTTTTTTGGCGTACAGTTCTTCATAGTATTTTCTTACAATATTTTGTATTTCTGTTGTGTCAGTTGTTATTTCTCCACTCTCTTTTCTAATTTTATTTATTTGAGTCCTCTCTCTTTTTTTCTTGGTGAGTCTGGTTAAAGGTTTATCAATCTTGTTTACCTTTTCAAAGAACCAGCTCCTCGTTTCATTGATCCTCTGTATTGTTTTTTTAGCCTCTATGTCATTTATTTCTGCTCTGATCTTTATTATTTCCTTCCTTCTACTAGCTCTGGGCTTTACTTGCTGTTCATTTTCTAGTTCTTTTAGATGTAGGGTCAAGTTGTTTATTTGAGCTTTTTCTAGCTTCTTGAGGTATGCCTGTGATGCTATAAACTTCTCTCTCAGTTCTGCTTTTGCTGTGCCCCATAAATTTTGAGTTGATGTATGCTCATTATCGTTTGTTTCTAGGAATTTTTTTATTTCCTCTTTGATCTCATTGTTAACCCATTTGTTATTTAATAACATGCTATTTAGTTTCCAGGTGTTTGAATGTTTTTCAGTTTTTCTGTTTTGGTTGATTTCTAGTTTAAAGCCATTGTGATCAGAGAAAATGCTTGATATGATTTCAATCTTCTTAAATTTTTTGAGACTGCTTTTGTGCCCTAACATGTGGTTTATTCTAGAGAATGTACCATGAGCGCTTGAAAAGAATGTATATTCTGCTGCTTTAGGGTGGAAGGTTCTGAAGATATCTATTAAATCGAGTTGATCTAATATGTTTTTTAAGTCTGCTGTTTCCTAATTTTCTTTTTTGAGGATATATCTAATGATGTTAATGGGGTATTGAAATCCCCTACTATTATAATATTGCTGTTGTTCTCACCCTTTAAGTCCATCAAAGTCTGCTTTATATATTTAGGTGCTCCTATATTAGGTGCGTAGATATTTATAATGGTTATATCTTCCTTTTGGATTGCTCCTTTTATCATTATGTAGTGACCTTCTTTATCTCTAACTATGGTCTTTGTTTTAAAGTACATTTTGTCTGATATAAGTATTGCTACCCCAGCTTTTTTTTTCATTTCCATTTGCATGAAATATTTTTTTCCATCCTTTTATCTTCAGTCTGTGTGCATCTTTTGATTTAAGGTGTGTCTCTTGTAGACAGCATATGTATGGGTCCTGTTTTCTTATCCACGCAGCTACCCCATGTCTTTTGATCAGATCATTTAATCCATTTACATTTAAGGGTATTATTGATATGTAATTGTTTATTGCCATTTTATTCTTTAAAACTGTATTCCTCTTTTGCTATATTCTTTTTCTCCTTTGATCTGTTTACAACATGTCCTTTAGCATTTCTTGCAGCCTTGGTTTGGTTGTAGTGAATTCCTTGAGGTTTTTTTTTTTTTGTCTCTAAAGCTTTTTATTACTCCTTCAATTTTAAATGATAGCCTTGCTGGATAAAGTAGTCTTGGTTGTAGGCTCTTGTTCTGCATTACTTTGAATATTTCTTGCCATTCCCTTCTGGCCTCAAGTGTTTCTGTTGAGAAGTCAGAAGTCATCCTTATGGGGACTTCTTTGTAGGTGATAGTCTTTTCTTCTCTCGCAGCTTTTAATATTTTCTCTTTATCACTTAGCTTTGGTATTTTAATTATGATGTGTCTTGGTGTTGATTTCTTTGGGTTTCTCTTTATTGGAGTTTTCTGTGCTTCCTGAACATGTGAGCTATTTTCTTGCCTTAATTGAGGGAAGTTTTCAGCTATGATATATTTGAACAAAGTCTCTATCCCTTGTTCTTTCTCTTCTTCTTCAGGAACCCCTATGATGCGGATGTTATTTCTCTTCATGTTGTCACAGAACTCTCTTAGAGTTTCCTCAGACTTTTTGAGTCTCTTTTCTTTTTTCTGCTCTGCATCCGTGCCTTTATTTATCGTGTCCTCTAACTCACTGATTCAATTTTCCGCTTCATCCATTCTGCTTTTAATTCCTTCCATTGTATTCTTTATTTCAGATATTGTATTTGTCATTTCTGACTGATTCTTTTTTATTATTTCAATGTCCTTTTTTATATTTGCTATCTCTTTATTTAGGTTTTTGTAATGACCATCTATTGTTGTTCTAATATCGCTGAGCATATTAACATTTGTTATTTTAAACTCTGCATCTGGTAATTTGGTTATATCTGATTCATTTAGGTCCTTTTCTGGGGATTTCTCTTGGTTCATTTGTGTTGCATTTCTCTGCCTCCGCATTTTTTCTTCACGAGAGTGGCTGTGATCATGTGCTCGGTGCACAAGCCTTGGTGGCCTTGGCCTTTGCCCCGCCCCCATGGATGACGTTATGCTCGGTCCTGAGGGCACTGGTGAGCACCTTTGCTCAGCTGTGGGTCTCCGCCTATTTCCAGGCTTTCACCCTGCCCTTGCAGGAGGAGCCTGCTCGTGGAACGGCTGCTAGCCTTGGCTCTACTGGCTGGGCAGAACTGCGTGCCCATGCTCAGCTCAGTAGCGGAACTCTGCCTGTTCTGGGCTTTTGGCTCCCAAGTCAGGCCACAAGCCTGGGTTGCATGGGCAGGGCAAGGCTGTGCTCCTGCGCCCTTGCTCAGGGGCTGGTCTCCACCCTTTCCGGGGTTCCTGCCCTTCTCCTGCAGGCTGGATTACAGGCTGCTGGCAGCTGGGCTTTACCGCTTTTGCACGCCCCCTCTTCCTCAGCCGGGCAAGACTGAGCTCACACCTGAGCCCAGTGGTGGCCAGCCGGCTTCTGCCCCTGCCAACAGAACTGCACTTCCATCTCCAGCTGTCGCCTGCCCTCTGGCGAGCCCTCAGCCGTGTGGGTGCGGGCACTGCAGCTCAGACCCTAACACACACTACTGTAGACCCGAAAGCTCCCTCCTTCTAAGCAACTCTGCTCTGAGTGCTGCGGGGGGAGCTTATTTGGCTGCTTTCCTGCTTCCCTTTGCTGGTATTGCTGTTTCCAGGGGAAATATTCACTTCAAATTTGGGGAGTGACTCAACCCAGGGGTTAGGGTGGCTATCTCCCAAAATGTTTCTCCCTGTGCCTCCTAGATTACACTCTTTTCCTGCTACTCTGGTATTTTCCTCTCTCCCCATTCCCTGGAGCCCCGGGTGAGTGCTTGTGAGAGAGGTTTTCTGCGCGGTCCCTTTAAGAAGGATCCTGGGTCTGAGAAATCAGTCTCTTTCTCACAAACAGTATCCTGACTTGTTTCCAGCTAAATACTGTCCTTACGCCTCTTCTGGGCTCTGGGGCTGTAGGCTGGGGCTTTGTTCCTGGGGCTCAGGTCCCTCCCCTCTCTGCTAAAATCACTTCCCACCACGCAAGTCTCTCCCGGCTGCTGTTCGCTCCGGGAAGCTGGGCAGCCCTCTCCGCGTTTCCGCTTTTCCTACCAGTCTCGGTGTGGCTTCTTCAGTGTTCCTTGTTTGACGTGTCCTCTTAGTTTAGTCCAAAGTTGGTTTTTCCAGATGATAGTTCTTTAAGTTAGTTTGTAATCCACTTTGGTTCTAAGAGGTAGATGTTGGTACATCCGCCTACTCCAGTGCCATCTTGTCTCTCCTTTGCCTATATTTTTTAATTGGATTGTTTACCTTACTGGTGTTGAGTTTTAGAAGTTCTTTATAAATTTTGGTTATTAACCCCTTATCAGATGTACCAGTGAATATGTTCTCCCATTGAGTGAGTTGTCTTTTTGTTAATGGTGTCTTTTGTTATGCAAAAGCTTTTTAACTTGATATAGTACTATTTGTGTACTTTGTCCTTTATTTCACTTGTTCATGGAGATATATCAGCAAAAATATTGCTAGAAAAGATGACTGACAGTCTACTGCCTATATTTTCTTTTAGAACTTTCATGCTTTTGCAATTTACCTTCAAGTCTTTTATCCATTTTGAGTGTGGTTTTATGAATGATGTAATTTGGTAGTCTTGTTTTATTTTTTTCTGCACTGTACCAGCTTTGCATCTCTGAAATATATCCCACTTGATAATGATGTATGATCTTTATAATGTATTGCTGGGGCCCTGACAGGTTGTCTCAATTGTAGAGCATTGATCCGGTATGTAAAAATTTAGGATTAGATTCCTGGTCAGATCACACAGGAGATTTGATGTCCCCTCCCCCTCACTCTTCTCTCTTCTCTCTGTCTCTTCCCCTCCCATAGCCATGGTTCAATTGATTCAAGCATATTGACTCTGTGTGCTGAGGATGGTTTTGTGGAGCCTCTGCCTTAGGAGCTAAAAATAGCTTTAGAGTGAACATGAGCCCCAGATGGACAGAACATTGGTTCCAGATCAGTGGTAGCAGAATGGATCCTGATTGAGGTACATACAGGAGTCTATCTCTCTATCTCACTTCCTCTCACTTAAATAAAAAAAATTGTATTGCTGGATCCAGTTTTGTAATACTTTGTTGAAAATTTTAGCATCTATATTTATCAGGGATATTGCCCTATAGTTTTTTTTTTCCTTGTGGTGTCTTTACCTTAGAATTAGGATAGTGCTTGACTTTTCAGATGAACTTGGATGTCTTCCTTCCTTTTGATTTTTTGAATAGATTAAGAATAGGTGTTTGTTCTTTTTTGAATGCTTGGCAAAATTCACCTGTGAAGCCATCCAGTCCAGAACTGTTGTTTGCTGGAGTTTTTTTTTAATTTTTTTATTTTTATATATAGAGAGTCAGATAGATAGGGACAGACAGGAACAGAGAGAGATGAGAAGCATCAATCATCAGTTTTTTGTTGCGACACCTTAGTCGTTCATTGATTGCTCTCTCATATATGCCTTGACCACGGGCCTTCAGCAGACCGAGTAACCCTTTGCTCAAGCCAGCGACCTTGGGTCCAAGCTGGTGAACTTTGCTCAAACCAGATGAGCCTGTGCTCAAGCTGGTGAGTTTGGAGTCTCGAACCTGGGTCCTCCGCAATCCAGTCAGATGCTCTATCCACTGTGCCACTGCCTGGTCAGGCTGCTGGGAATTTTTTGATAACTGTTTCAATTTTATTTGTTGTAATTGGTCTGCTCAGGTTTTCTGACTCTTCCAGATTCAGTTTTGGAAGATTATAGGTTTCTAGGAATTTATCCATTTTGCCCAGGTTGCCTAATTTTTGGCATATAGTTCATCATAGTATTTTCTTACAATTATTTTTCTTTCTGTAATGTCAGTTGTTACTTCTCTTTCATTCCTAATTTTATTTGTTTGTGTCATCTCTATTTTTTGATGAGTTTTGTTAAAGGTTTCTCAATATTGTTTACCTTTTTAGAAAACCAGTTCTTGTTTTTATGTTTTTTTAAATCTTTTGTATTGTTTCTTTATTTTAGCCTCTATGTGATTTATTTCTATTCTGATCTTTATTATTTTCTTTCTTCTACTTCCTATGAA
Organism: Saccopteryx leptura; assembly: GCF_036850995.1. Taxonomy (NCBI): domain Eukaryota; kingdom Metazoa; phylum Chordata; class Mammalia; order Chiroptera; family Emballonuridae; genus Saccopteryx; species Saccopteryx leptura. Next base: position 161,925,438 of record NC_089505.1, on the reverse strand, counting down.
CTTTATTTATTGTTCTTTTTCTAGTTCTTTTAGATTTGTGGTTAGGTTGTTTTTTTGAGCTTTTTCTTGCTTCTTAAGGTATATATGTCACGTTATGAACTTCCTTCTCAGGATGGCTTTTGCTGTGTCCCAAAGATTTTCTTTATGTTTATTTTCATTTCTTTCAAGAAAATTTTTTATTTCTTCCTTCATCTCCTTGTTAACCCATTCATTATTTAATAACATTTGGAGTGTTTGAATGTTTTCCAGTCTTTTTATTGTAGTTGATTTCTAGTTTCATGCTGTTGTGGTCAGAGAAGTTGGTTGATATGATTTCAATCTTCTTAACTTTGTTGAGACAATTTATTATTGTTTTGTGTTTTGACATGTGGTTTATCCTAGCAAATGCACTATGTGCACTTGAAAAGAATGTATATTCTTCTGATTTAGGGTGAAAAGTTCTGAAGATATCAATTAAATACAGTTGATTTAGTGTGTCATTTAAGGCTACTGTTTTTGTTGATTTTCCTTTTGGAGGATCTAGCCATTGATGTTAATGAGTGTTAAAATCTACTATTATTTTATTTCTGTGGGTCTTACCCTTATGGCCATCAAAATCAGCTTTATATATTTAGGTGCTCCTATATTGGATGCATATATATTTATAATGGTTATATCTTCTAGTTAGATTGCTCAGTTTATTATTAGGCAGTGGCTTTTGTCCATTATATAGCCTTTGTTTTAAAGGCTATTTTGTCAGATATAAGTATTAAAACCCCAACTTGTTTTTCATTTCCATTTGCATGAAATATTTTTTTCTTTCTTTCATTTTTAGTCTATAGTCTATGTGTTTCTTTTGTTCTGAGGATGGTCTCTTGTACTCAGCACATATACAGGTCTTGTTTTATTCATGCAGCTACTTTATGTCTTTAGATTGGAGCATTTAATCTATTTACATTTAAGTTTATTGATATGTGCTTATTTATTGCAGTCTTATTCTTTAAATCAATACTCTTCCTTCTCTAGATTTCATTTTTTTTTTTTTTAATTCTTCTAATAAGAGGCCCTTTAACATTTCTTGCAGTACTGGTTTAGGGATAATGAACTCCTTGAAGCTTTTTTTTTTTTTTGTATTTTTCTGAAGCTGGAAACGGGAAGAGACAGTCAGACAGACTCCCGCATGTGCCCACCGGGATCCACCCGGCACGCCCACCAGGGGCGATGCTCTGCCCACCAGGGGGCAATGCTCTACCCCTCCGGGGCATCGCTCTTTTGCGACCAGAGCCACTCCAGCGCCTGGGGCAGAGGCCAAGGAGCCATCCCCAGTGCCCGGGCCATCTTTGCTCCAATGGAGCCTCGGCTGCGGGAGGGGAAGAGAGAGACAGAGAGGAAGGAGAGGGGGAGGGGTGGAGAAGCAGATGGGCGCTTCTCCTGTGTGCCCTGGCCGGGAATCGAACCCGGGACTTCTGCACGCCAGGCTGACGCTCTACCACTGAGCCAACCTGCCAGGGCCCTCCTTGAAGCTTTTTATGTCTAGGAAGCTCTTCATCTCTCATTCAATTTTAAATGATAGCTTTGCTTGATTGATAACAATAGGCTCTAAGAAACTCACACTTTGAATGTCTGTGCTCTAAGCCTCTTTTCCTCCTCTTTGTAGAACTTAACCCAGTGGGACAGGAGGTGGACCAACTGACTGTGAAGCTCTACCTCATCCAATGCATGTAAGCTGTGCAGGTGTTAACCCCAGAAAGCAGAATTTGTCTCAGCTGGGTTTGGTGACTGACAAGTTCTCCATTTGGATATGTTGCTAGAAAGACTAGTTGATCTTATATGTAGTCAGTAGCTGGCCACTGGATGTGCTGGCTCTGGGGCTTTTTGGAGGAAATCTGGTTCAGACCAGTGTAGGATACTGCCTATGACTGGCCCTTAGCAACCTTCTTTGCCCTACAAGCAAATGAGAGTTTGTGGCTGCCTCTGCTGGGCTTAGGTGCACATAGAAGGAACAAGCTATGCACCCAGGCTGGCTTTTACCAGCCTTGGGCCTGGGAGCAAGTCAGCAAAAGGCTGAAGATTCTGTGAGACTGCCTCTTGCTGCCTCTGTCTGCTAGCTCTTTTTTGGGCTTGGCCAATGAAAGATACCTTTGGTAGTGTCTAGAGCCTGCGGCAATTCAGAGTTTAGGATAGGTGGTAGGTATGACTTTCACCCCATGGCCTCAGGTGTCAGACTGTCCTTTTTTTCACAGACCTCAGTAGAATGTAGGCACTAAGAGTCTGGTGGGTGTGACCCTGAAACTCAGCGGGTTGGTCTGCCCACAGTTTGGACAGTTTCTATTGAATGTCCCATGAAGTAGAAGCACCAGTCATATTCTTGGGAGAGTGGGGTGGGGGAGCTTCAGGCTCAATGCCAGATAACTGATTCCCTGCCATGTCCCCTGCTTCCTGGCTAAGGTTGCTTACTTCTCAGCAAGGCTTAATCCCCTAGGATGGGCCAAGAGAGCTTCCCAAGGGTGGGGCAATTGCTTTCCCCAAAGTTGATGCTGCACCAATGGGACTGCTCCACCCAAGAAAGATGGTGACTGCAGTATTAGGGAATGGCTCAGCCCAGAGTTATAGTTGTACCTTACCATGTCTCTTCCCGGACCACATAATTCACACTCTTCTCATGCGACTTCAGTCCTCTCAGCCCCCCTTCCACTGGGGCTCAGGGTAAATGGTTCTGAACAAAATTTCTGCGTTGGTTTTTAAAGAAGGTACCTTTGTCTCTGAGAACACCCATCTCTTTCTCGCAGACAGAAATCTTGTACCTTTTTATTGCTAAGTGCTGTGTGGGTAACCTCTTCTAGGCTCTGATGCTTTAGGTTGGAGCATCCAGACTGGGGCTTAAGACCCACACCACTTAGAGAAAATCTCCCCACAGCTGAGCATCCCTTCAGACCCTGCGCCACCACCCACTCCTGGGAGTGGGTGTAGCCCTTTTCGTGTCTCTGCCCTTCTTATCAAGTCTCGATGTAGCTTCTGTGATCCTTCGTTATGGACTCCTCATTTAGTATGAAGTTGGTTTTCAGGATGATTGTTCTTAAATTTAGTTCTAAGTCCAGTTTGGTCCTGGGACACAGCAGTTGAAATATCTACCTGCTCTGTCACCATCTTGGAATACCTCTCCCCTTTAAAATTTTTAAATGATAGGGTTTGTAAATTAAAGTTCATGATATCAGGTTAATAAAGTTTTTAAAGGTTTCATTTTTAATGACGAATAGTGGTTGAATTATAATATACTTTGACACATTTTGAAATAATAATTTTTCTTTTTAATCTATTAATGCGGTGAATTACACTGATTTTCTAATGTTACACCATCTTTGGATTTCTATGATAAATCCAACTTTGTCCAAATATATTATATTTTTTGTATTCTTCTGAATTTGATTTACTGTTTTATGATTTTTTTCTGACCTTTCCAGATATATTAGGTAAGTGCCTCTTTTTAGACATTCAAAGAGTTCCTGAAATCTTCCTTTCCTGCTTGTAAACAAAGCATTTTCCTGTCTCTATCTCTCTCAGAAAAAAAGAATCTCTCAATTGCTATATTAATAGCTTAATTTATATTTTATTAGTTAACAAATTCTGGATGACATTATATAGTTAATTTTCTAAAATGCTGAGTTCATTCAGATCACTGTTATTAAGTGGTTAATTTTTATTATATCAAGTCCTCATATTACCATGAGCACATCATATTTTATAATGTAGTGGGTCAAATTTTGTTTTCTTTGATGGTATGAAAATATTCATTACTTTAACAAATATTTATTGAATATATAGTATGCATCAAGTAGTATCTTAGAAACTGGAGATAGAAATAAAGAAAGATTCTTGCCCTGATGGAGCATCTTGGTGAACTCTGAGGACCCAAAAATGATCTCAGAATGTAAATGGGACTTCTTCAGATGGTGCACAATTTATACAAAAAAGTATTTTTGCTCTCTAATAGTCATTTCATGCCTGGAGTCAAAACTTTGACATATCACATTTAATCAGTGATAACAAAGAAATATGACCTCCTTACTGCTTTAGACCATTTCTCATTGAAAAGTTACCTTTATAGTTTTTTGTATTATAGTTCATGTAAACATAAAATATTCATTTTGAATTAAAAATATAATAATTTTACAATAAAATTACTTCTGTTGTGGATATGTAAATATTTTTCAAAAGCTCAGATAAATTCTCATTTTGTTAATATACCCAGTGAATTTGTAGCACATTCTAAAATTGTTTCTTAAAAATCCTACAAGAAGAGCCTGACCAGGCAGTGGCACAGTGGATAGAGCATTGGACTGGGATGCGGAAAACCCAGGTTTGAGACCCCAAGGTCGCCAGTTTGAGTGCAGGCTCATCTGGTTTGAGCAAAAGCTCACAAGCTTGAGCCCAAGGTTGCTGGCTCAAACAAGGGGTTACTTGGTCTGCTGAAGGTCCGCGGTGAAGGCACATATGAGAAAGCAATCAATGAACAACTTAGGTGTTGCCACGCACAACGAAAAACTAATGATTGATGCTTCTCATCTCTCTGTTCCTGTCTGTCTGTCCCTGTCTATCCCTCTCTCTGACTCTTTCTCTCTGTCCCTGTAAAAAAAAACATCCTACAAGAAGATACAAATATGTATCTTCTTTTTATGTTGTGTTAATAAATTTATTTTTCTAAGATAAGAAATAGTATTCTTATTTTGATATACACTTAGCAACTAATTAGTATTAATGAAGTCATGTAATTAGGTAATACTTTTGTACTTTCACTTAAAAATTTTTATTGACTTTATTAGGGTCACACTGGTTAATAACATTATGCAAATTTCAGGTGTATGGTTCTATAATACATCATCTGTATATGGCACTATGTGTTCACCACCCCAAGTCATCCTTCATAACTACCCCCCCTCTACCCTCCTCCTCCTTCCCTTTTAAAGTATTTTATAAGAAAGTATAGCAAATTAAATTCTAAATTAATATCTAACAAAGGTGTATAACATTGAATTTTAGTTCTAATATAATTTCTATTTTAAATTATAAATAAAATCACAGCTAATCCTAAAATTCCCAAATTGATAGCTGAAACCTTGGTGCCCAGATCAGGAATATACTTGATTAGTTGTGCAATGTTAGAGAGTTCTGAGGTGAGATTGGCTTTACTGATGGCTTTAACTGCAATAAAGACTTTGGTGCCATTTTCTATTTTCAAAGCTTCTGGTTTAAATTCAAAAATTTCTGTTGAGCCAGCCTCCTTAGGTGTCAGGCTAGAGGTGTTCACTAGAGTAGCAATGTCAAAATGTTCTTGGAGCTTCAGGAGATACTTATCTATTCTTATAATGTAGCGGTTGGCTGAAAAACAAATAGACATTTCATGTATATTAAAATCTCTGTGATGCTGTACTGCCAACACACTGCCTTACATTTAGGGCCTTATCAGAAATGCACACTGGGTTTTGTTTATGAAAATCTCAGTTGTAGCTATTGTCTGGTTATTCTGTCTTCCATATTTGAAGGACAGATATGTAAACACTTTTTATTTAGTTATCTAATTACAAGAAATTTAATTGAAAATTATATAATTAAAAGCAAAATCTCAATTTTTCTAGAACTATAAAGAACTGAATCCATTTTTAACTTAGAACAAGGAACACAATAATGTTTGAATATAGTAAAGACATTCAGACCCCACATCTGTATTGTTTCTCGATAAATTGAGAGAGGGATTAATAGGAGGGGAAAATAAGAGAGCAGATAAATAGAGTGGAAGACAAGCAGTAAGGATAAAGAGCAAAGGGAGGCAGAGAGCGAGCGTGGAATGTGTGCTCATTTCTATGTGCTTAGGAGCTAGGCAGACTTTGTTTAGCACCTTAATTCTATAACTTTCTAGCTGTGTAACAAAAAGTAATTTATTAAACCTTTTTAAACTCAATTTTCTTATCTGTGAAATAAAGATTCAATTCATTCAATGAGTATACTGAATGCTTACTATTCTAGTGTTCAGAATTATATATGATAATGTAGGAAAAGTATTTAGCACAAGTTTGAGGAGTTAATAAATGTTTAACATATTAGCTATTATAACTTATTTTATCAAGAAAGGAAAGAAAGATGCTGACATAAATGTTTAATTCCAAAATGCTACTAGAAATCCACCAGAGCAATCAGTGTAAAGATACAGTCTCACATTCTGAAATGCCAGGTATGGAAACTGGGGTATAAGCAAAAGTCAAGTGCCCTTTCTGGATGTGAAGACATTTTGTTGTCAATGATACGTTTAAGGTATTTTAAGTGTGTGGAGAATAACTTTGATTTAATTATTTTGAAAAAATTCAAGCCCTTTGCCTTATCATTCTAGTTTTTCAATAAATGGGTCTTCTCAATCTATACTACTACTCTTCATACACACTCTGTGTTTCATTGATATGGGTTTGTTTATCTCTATCTTCTATCATCTATCTATCATCTATCTTCTATCTATCTATCTATCTATCTATCTATCTATCTATCTATCTATCTATCTATCTATCATCTATTTATCTATCATCTATCATCATCATCTATCTATCACTACTCAGTTTATTATCCCTCTCTTGCTCTTACTTTAATTTAAATATTCCATTGTGAAATTTTGCTTTCTTGACCTTGATCATATTATTTTGTTCCTTCTCGCTCTGTCATGACTACTTGAAGTGTGACTCTCTTTTCATATCTGTGCAAGTTTTACTAATTTCTCAAAGTTCAAAAGAGGCCTAACCTCTTCATGAAGTCATGTTCATGTATTAATTCATCCTGATGACTCTTCTTATTGCACAAAATGGAGTTTTGTAGATTTTTTTATTGCAGGAAATAATTTTCTAAATTTTTTAAATTGAGGTTCAATTTATCTTTTTGAATAGATCATTTTATTATTGAGGGAAAAACCTATGATTTAAATGTTTTTTTCTTCTATCAATTGGAGTATGTGGTACTGTTTTGGGCACATATCTGACTTACTAAATTACTTGTTGGTCAACAACATAGTTATTAAGTTGATGCTCCAAATGATGGAATAAGAGAATCATAAAATATTAGGATTACCTCTAAATGTTTTAGTCATTTAGACCAATTAGCATATTTATGGATATGAAAATTGGGTTACAGAGAACTTAAGTACTTCACTTGAGATTATATAGATATTCATTTATTCTTTGGGATACTGCTACCACATTGTTTTGCAAGACAGAGCAATATTTGATAGTAACTTCAAGCTTTTATTTGTCACCAAAGAGCCTGCCTATCTTAGACATTTGTGGTTAAACACAGTGAAGTTCTTCCTTTCTCAGTGCCCAAGTATAATGCATTCTTCATTCTTTTAGTTTGTATAATCAGAATAAAGGACATTTAGTATGAACCCAATCTTGAACTGAAGTGTTGGCATTGACTGTAATTTATAACTAAATATTTGGTCAGGCAAATTTATTTGAGACTTTACTAGTGGAACTCTCTTTTTTTTTAATTCTGCTATTTATTTGTGGGTCATATTAAAGAAAAATAATGTATTTCAGAAGTTGTTATGATGAGTTATTCATACTGAAGTAGAAAAGAGCTCTTCATGGGTAGTCTATGTTTTCTTTGGTTTAGAATTTTTTTTTTGTATAATAATGATAAAAAGAATATAGCTTCCAAAAATGCTATATAGAAAATGAAAGATTAAAAAGCATATTTTCTATTGAGAGTATTCAATGAGGATTTTATTGTAACCTAAGAGAAAGAGTACTGAACATGTGGCTTTTTAGCACTGACAGCTCATGAGATACTGTGTATTTTGATAATGCATGTTGTTTTCATTTTAATTTTCTACCTTTAAAGGAAAATGGAGAGATTGGATTTATCTCATATGAATCTACTAGTCTAGCAAATACTGGAATAGGATAGCCATTCAATACATAATGAAACTCAAGTAAATTGAAAGTGATGGTGAAAATGATTAAATCTTTTGAAATGAGGCAATTTATTGTAAGAGACTTTGAATGAATGAGATATTTGGCCTTGAACTTTATTCAAACTCCATGGCTTGAACTTCCAAACTAGTTGAGTTTCTCTGCCTAAGATCCTCTCTTTTCAAAGGGATATCTTCAATTAACTTGGCTAATTGTCCTCATCTTCAACTCTTAGGTCATGGGTAGACTTCCTTGGAAAGCTGTTTAAGATATACTCTATGGTCCTACCTACAACCAGGAATTTGTAGTCTTTCAATGTGCTGCCATATCCCTCTGTGCTTTTATAATACATGTCACTTATCATGTTCTGTAAAGTTATCTATTTACTTGTATAAATTGTCTTCTGCACTCACCTGAATGTTGAGAGTAGGGATTAACTCTTAGGAATTCTGCTTTGTTTGAAAATTCAAACAAATCAATAAATGAATAAAATTGTACAAGAAAAACTTGTTAGAGAGAAAAGAATGAAACAGAAAGTTATTAACTATTTTCTTAAAGTTATTTCTAAGATGGTTCATATTGTGAGAGAGAGTTTGACCCAAGAGAATCAGACAGGAGTGGGTGAGACTTGTTAAGTTATTAAATATAGAAAAAATCAAGGGCAGTTAATTATCTTGTAAAGTTTCAATTTCACACCTGAAAAATAAGTGAATAATTTTTCATAGTAGACACTCCACACATTATTTATAAATAGGACAGTAGATAATTCTTAGCAAGTGAAAGACAATGGGGTTTCTATTAGTATATTTTAAAATATAATATCAAAATTACCTTTTCCAAAAAAAAAAAATTACCTTTTCCTAAATCAAAGACATTGCCAGGAGCAGTCCATGAAAGTTGAATAAAATCTTCTTTAAATTTAGCTGTGAGGTCTGTAATTTTGCTGGGTGGAAATATCTGAGTATGATCACCAGAAGGAGGAATTTCAGACAGAACAAAGGAGCCTCCAGAGGTTACTCTGTTAAAGTCTTCTACTTCTGCTTCTTCCATGTCATCATCATCCTCAGGTCTGGGAGGGTTCAATATAATTATACCTGATAAAAATAGTATTTTTGTAACTTATTCCATTGCCATATCTATTCTTATCTTGTAATCTCATCTTGCAATGTAGAAGGCTAATATTTATAGCTTTCAGTGAAAAAAATACTTGTATATTGTTGAATGTTAAAGTTGGTGAAGAGACACACAATGTTAGAAAGATCTTTTAATCTACTTTTACTCTTTACCACTTAAATGTAAATTCTTTGAGAACAAGGGTGATGTCTTATTTCCTATCTCTGTTGCTCGAGCATTTAGCACAATGCTTGCCACATAAGAGAGGCTCAGTAAATTTTTTTCAATGTAAATGAAATGAACTGAAGGGGTATAAGCACATCATGTTGGAAGCATAGCTCAATGCTAGGTCCATTGTATAACTATGGTTTTGAAACATGCATGATTTTATAGCTGTTACTTAGGTTCTCCATAGTACATTATATTTTCCATGCTTGACACGTTATTCACCTTAACAAAGAATATGTTTCTATTTTAAGACCACTTACCATTTTCTGTGTAACCTGGTACATACAGAGCTTGGTTGTGTCGTTGTCTTAAACTTAGCCTACCCATCTTTTTTCTTGCCTGGGCACGTACTTTTAAACTGTATCTACCATTTCCATGGTAATCTATAAAATATCTTGAGTAGATGCCATCATTTTTTACAGTATCAGCTCCTTGATATTGAAAGGCAATAATCAGTCATTCAACAGAGTAAAAATGACAATTCTAATTGTTTACAAACCTAAACTGGAGAAAGCATATGCAAAACAATGACACTAATAAAAATGGAGAAACATTCTACTCTCAAATTCCATGGGAAAAATAAATTGTTCATAAAATTTAAAGAAGATAATGTGCTTATTTCTACATCTAGTCAAGGTAACTGAGTAGGACATCTCAAAAGCATTAACATTTAATTGAATTCACTTAAAAATATGATTCATTAGCATGCACAGGAAATACTGACTGCTAATTGATTGGTAGTAAAACTGTAAGTTCAGTGGAAGTGGATGCAGATTCTTATTACCTGCACCGTTGTCCCAAAGTTCCAACGTTACTTGATGTTCATCTTTGTTTTCTATAAAGGCTGTTACATTGGCTCCCAGAACAGGCAAAAACCCTTGACTGATTCGTGCATAAACAATCATTGGGCTGGTGTAATTTGCTGTATTTCGACTCATGTGAGCTGTTGCAGTTATTGGGAGTAAGGTAGGACTTCTTGCTCGAGTAGTCACAGTCACCGTTACCGTTTGAGGTTTGATATGTTTATTTAAAAGGCTGTAAGCCCAAGTACCCGTCTAAAAAAGAAAAAACCTATTTGAGAGATTTTGTAATATTTTTTTACCTTGTTGGGGATATAAAATTATTTAGACATTTAAGAAGAGTAATAGTAATGATTTAAATGTATGATTTTTATAAGCTAGTAAGTAGTATGGATATTAATTTCTAATTTTTTTCTAGGTGAGAGGAGGAAAGATAGTGAGACTCCTGCATGTGCCCCAACTGGGATTCACTGGGCAACACCATTGAGGGCCAAGGCTCGAGTACTGAGTCATTTTTAGCACCTGAGACTGAGGTGCTCCAATGGAGCTATCCTCAGTGCCTTGAGTCATGCTCAAACTGTTCGAGCCACTGCTGCAGGAGCGGAAGAATAAATGTGGAAGAGGGAGGGGTGGGTAAAGTACATCGTCACTTCACCTGTGTGTCCTAACTGGGAATGGCACTGGGACATCCATATACTGGGCCTGCCGCTCTATCCACTGAGCCATTGGCCAGGCCAAAGCTCTAATTATTTTATTTGTTTTCCTTTTATGACAGATACTGTTTAAATATTGACAATACTTAAGATGTTTGATTGATATAGAATGGAAAAAATAAAAGAATATTCTTACCTCTGCACTACCTGGTATTCGAAGACGGGCAGATCGAATATTTAATTTATCTTCTTTAAAATCTAAGGTTTTATATTTCTTTCCTTTTGGGTCTTGGAGAAGAATTACTGGCTTTTGTATTGTCCAAGTGACAACAAAAAAGGTGTCATTTCCAATTGTACTATCCACAGGCACCGTACCATTTATCCATTTCCCTCCCGTAATTCTTAAGGCTTTACTTTCCAGCTGTCACATCAAAATAAAAGACACATAAAACCATTTGTTACTATAGATAATAAAATCACAAAGTTTGGTCAGTTTAGAAGAATTCTGAATTTACTTTTAGAATTTCAATTAAAATTACTAAGAATTATTTTGAAATATTTTGTCAATAGAAAGCATTTATAACTAAGAATATAGAAGACAAAAGAAAAAGTAGCTGTAATTGTTCCACAAAGACAAATTCAGCGAGGATATTTTTCCCTCTGCACACTTGAAATATTTTCAGTCAAAAGCATTTTTTACTTTTTAGTATGATAGAAGTTTATTACAAATGTGAAAAAGCAAGGAATCATTCTGTAATACAGACCTGAATTGCTTGCTGAGTGATGCTCCCACTTCTAGATGAAATTGTACTGAAAACATCAATAAGGCTATTTATGTCTTTATTGGCAAAAAAACGATGTCCTCCTAAAAATGGACATAAATTTAATTTTATAATACTAATTTTAAGTGGGCTCTTCATATTTTAATTGTGCTATTATTAGTATACTTTAGGATATATTTTTAAATTTCATTTTAAAAATTATCAAAGATGAATTTCCCAGAATATTAGAAACTTTTGTACTTCAGTATCAAGATATAGTACTATAATAACTAGAACTTTGCTCAAAATAAGTTAAAATGAAGAAAATGTAAGGAACTGGCCATATATAATTGTTTTTACATCAATCATGTAGCAAGAACCTGCCACATTAGTAAAGATGATGTAATAACTAAATAATATGGTAAAAATAAAATTTAAGACAAATTTCTGAATCTCCAGCTTATTTTCTAGTTGTGTTTATGATATACCAAAAACAATTAGAAAATTACAGTTTAGAATAAAGTACAATAAATAAATAAATGTTAATGAAGAGAGAGATTACTTAGGTGTGAAGAGTTAGAAAAGAATGGGTTGCAGAAGGCAAGATTTATTATCAGGATTCTAACTACATATAACCTCGTATTCTTTAGGTTTCCATTTTTATGTTTCTCTTTTCTGTAGGTCTGAGCAGGACTGACACTGAGGAAGAATTTTGGAATTGCAGTTGAGTAAGTCATTAGGAACTATTTGGGAAGAAGTTTCAATGTGGATTTATTGATAGAAAATGGTAAGAAATGAATAAAGACAACAAATGCTGACTATTATCAGAAGAAATCAGTATAGGTAGAAATAGAGAGAAGTGAGGGGGGAGAAAAGATAAGATTAACTTGAAGAATAAGGACAAAGTGACAAAGATGATTTTTTTTTTTTTGTATTTTTCTGAAGCTGGAAATGAGGAGAGACAGTCAGACAGACTCCCGCATGCACCGACCACCAGGATCCACCCGGCACGCCCTCCGGGGCGTCGCTCTGCCGCGACCAGAGCCACTCTAGCGCCTGGGGCAGGGGCCAAGGAGCCATCCCCAGCGCCCGGGCCATCTTTGCCCCAATGGAGCCTCGGCTGCGGGAGGGGAAGAGAGAGACAGAGAGGAAGGAGAGGGGGAGGGGTGGAGAAGCAGATGGGAGCTTCTCCTGTGTGCCCTGGCCGGGAATCGAACCCGGGACCTCCGCATGCCAGGCCGACGCTCTACCACTGAGCCAACCGGCCAGGGCCGAGATGAATTTTTAGGATAGGAAACTTTTGAGCAGTTTTGTAGTTTAAGAGAAAGAGGCCTTAAAATGGGGGAGACTGAAAATGTATTTTCTATTCAATTATGTTCCAAAGTTTTACCTGTCATATCTGAAAGGATCTCCAGTTCTTTGGCAGCAGAAGGCCCCAGAGCAATGGTGTGGATGATTGCCTCACTTTGTTTCACATCTTCAAAGCATGAGCTTATTTGATCATCTTGCCCATCTGTCAATAATATGATTTCAGAAGCAGAAGTGCTCTGGCTACTTTGGATAATTGCCTGATAGGGAAAAACCAAACTATCAAATGGAGAAGATCATATCTAAATAGATTTAAACTAAAAATAAACTTATTCTTTACTCTTAGAGAAGTTTTAGGCCTATGCATCAGAGTAGGCAAAATAAACTACTGTCATTCCAGGCTGAGTTGGTATGGAAATGAGTATAATGCCCAATGATCTTGTAGGCTTCCAAAGATAAGGTGTTAATAGATCTCTTCTTTTTAAATATACTCAAACTACCAAAGAAAGGAAAAATAAAACACTTAGGACAATGCCTAGCACATAGTAAGTACTCAGTGTACTACTATTATTGTCCTAAGAGATACTGTGGTAGAAGTATATGACCAAGGCAGATTTAGAAGGCTGCTGACTAGACAGCATTTGCAAATTTATGCCTAAAGGCACGAGTGCAATGTTAAATGATGTGGCATCTGCCTGTAGGGATTCCAGTTGATCATTGAAGAATCTCATGATTTCCTGAAAAAAACACTGACCTATCATGAAGAAGGAAGTTCATACATTAATCAAGTATCACATTGTTATTATTTTTTTTGTTTTTTCTTGACTTCTTCCAAGAGTATTGGCTAAGATCTTTAGTCAGACATATTGAGGGTAAATTCCAGCATGGCCATTGGCTGAATAGAAGAGCTAGTGTTTAGTCAGCCTTCTTTCTGTCTCTCTTTTTCTCTCTCTCTCTCTTTGATATATGATAGAGTTCAATAAATAGCTCTGTGTGATAATCAACTTTTTAGACTTTGGAGTAAGATAAAACAGGTTTTGGGCCCTGGCTAGGTAACTCAGTTAGTTAGTGTGTCATCTCAATTCTCCAAAATTGTGGATTCAATCTTTGGTCAGGACACATGCAAGAATCAACCAATGAATGCATAAATACCGTTAAGTGGAACTGCAAATTGATCTCTCTCTCTCTCTCTATCTTTCCCCCCTATTCTCTCTTTAAAAATTAATGAATTAATAAATTAGAAAAAGATTAGGTTTTGAATCCACAATATGGCTATTAAATATGATCTTGAGAAAGATATTTCATTACCCTGAGTATAGTTTCCTTATGTGCAAAAAGTGCATTTTAATAGTCTCCAACTGAATAAGAAATGGTAAAGATAAAATCAGATCATGAGTATAAAGCATTTAACATAGTTAATGTAGAATATGCTCAATATATTTTAGTTATTCTTGCAATGATTATGTAAGTGAAATGCTTATATATTAATATGGTTTTATTACATAAGTAATTAAATAGGTATTTATAGCTTTGAATGTGATTTGACAGATCTACTCAACAATAGACTGTAGTCAAAATATAAGATATCAAAGTATATTAAGAGAAACATGTATAAACCATTATGTGCAAAGACACATTTTGAATATGTAGTACTGTAATATTTTCAGTGAATAGACATATAGCATGGGACAGAAGTAGATTTACAGTTGTTTGTATGAACGATAATATAATAATTAATAGTAATACAAGAATATATTCTTCCATATTTATAACTGTAAGCCTACTTTTGCCACACCCTATATATATATTTAATAATAATTATGGTTATTACAATAACAGCAATTCTTCTTGAGCACTTACTTATCTTACATAATTGTCACAATTAAATGAGTTAGGTACTATTATTTTCCACATTTCCTTGGTTGAGGAAATAGAGTTTCTGAGTTGAGTATCTTATCCAAGATTATTTAACTAATAAATAATAGAGCCAGAGTTTCAGATTTCTCTGAATCCAGAGCCTCATGCTTTCTTAAACCAATATAATTTACAAAATGTAGACATCATGAAGAAAGCTAAAAAGTGTCAATCAGTGGTGTAGATAAGAGTAACAACCTCTACATTTTAGCTGAGGCAATTTAAAGGAACAATGAAGGACAGCAGTTTACTGTTTTGTGACTTAAAGAATGACAATAAGTAAGCTTAAATATAGGCTAATTTTAGTTTGGAAAAAATTCAAATGAGTACCAGAGGTTCAAAAGTCACTCCCAAGTTTTGATTTCACAGTTTCATTTCATTAAACCTCCACCCGTGTGTCTTGGGTTTGGCACTATATTGCTTGAGGAACTACCTCTGTGTTTGTGATTATTAAATATCAATTTAACTTGATAAACTGGGTTTTTCTTATTCTGTAATACAGAGATATTACTGATTATTTTCTTTCACAATCCCCTTAACAGAATATTTTCTACTCCCACAGATTCATACTTTGGAAGTGTTAAAGAAATGGGGAATTCCTCAGTGAAATCATAATGACTGTGTACACCCGGGGTTTTTTATTCCCTCGCTTAACCACTCCCCAGTTTAACACAGAGAGGCTCCAGCTTAAACAACAGATGTGCGAGAGTAATTTTTAAAAAATATATTTTAAATGAAGGACCTGTGAGCTCATGATCCTTGTTCAAATATGGTTGGAAAATATTAAAATCTAATAGGAATGACAAACGATATTTTATAAAGCATCTAAAAATTTTACCTGGAATGCAGCTGTGAGGCCTCCGCAGATTGAAGTTCCTCCCTCAGCTACTGGAGGCAGATTCGCAGTGATACTTCGGTAAGCAGTATCATTGGTTATTTTTGTAAGATAATTTTGGATTGTAGCCGTACTATCAAATGTGACCATCCCAACCAATGATCCCATTTCAATAATTTGAATCAAGTATAGTTCTGCTGCTTGATTCATTCGAAAGAGACGGTCATCCTGTAAGAAAAGTATGAACAATTCCAGAGTCTCCTCAAATCTTGGCATATTGTTGAAAGACCAAGTTGTTTGTGTGCCGAAATCATAATAATATTTGATTACTATATTTTAAATTATTTATTTATTTATTTTAGAGAGAGAAGAAGGGAGAGAGAAATAGACAAATAAGAACATTGATATGTTCCTGTATGTGATCTGACAGGAGACCGAAGTGCCAAACTACACGTTAGAACGATGCTCTAACCAACCAAGCTATCTAGCCTGTGCAGTTTGCTATGTTTTAGAATTTAATTTTTTTACTTATTAAATAGAAATAATATTAAAGAAAAAGTTTAAAAATCAGGAGTGTTCTCATTGAAAAAGCCATAAAAATCTATATGTTTTTAAATATTTCATAGTTTTAAATTCAGGAATTTCTGCTAAGGAAATATTTTCATAATGCATACAGTAATATTCATGGCAACATAATTTTTATCAATAATTTGAAGTTATCTAAAATATTCAATAACAGTTCAATAATAGTTGACTAAATTATGGTA
This sequence comes from Saccopteryx leptura, assembly GCF_036850995.1. Lineage (NCBI taxonomy): Eukaryota > Metazoa > Chordata > Mammalia > Chiroptera > Emballonuridae > Saccopteryx > Saccopteryx leptura. The sequence goes on along the minus strand of NC_089505.1, from coordinate 161,909,134 downwards.
TATGCATATGATAAAATCATTAAAAAATAGTGTTATGGAATTATTTTTCTTCCTGGGATGTGTTTAAGGTATAGTAAGTAAAAAATATTCATATTATAAAACATACAAAATGTAATCACATTTCTGAGGTGGAGCAATAAATGGCACAAATTGAAAAATCACTGTAATGACATAATGCTTAATGCTGGAATTATGGATGATTTAAAATTTTACTTTTTCTTCAGTTATATTATTTATTTGTTAGAACCAAAAATTTAAAAGTAAACATTATTTATAAGTCAGTAACCTTACTATAACAATTACTTTTTTAAAAATCTCTTCTTGTCCATATAAATTACTACAGTAAAGTTTATTAATAATAAATATATATTTCAATTTGTTTAGTAAAGCTAAATTAAGGTTAAACTATATTTCTATTAGCTTAAATACTTAATTTAAGAGAGCTAACAAATAAATGCCTTACTGAACTCATGCTTCCAGATTTATCGAGTACCAAACAGACTACTCGTTGTTTGGTCCTGAGCAAAGAAAATGTAGGAGGAGGTGGTGGATTCTTTCCTTTCATGGGAGATGCATTCTGAAAATCATCAGAGCCCTTGATTACATCCCATGTGCTTCTGTGGTTGCAGATTTTGTTTTGTAGGTTTGGAGCTTCTGTATTGTGTGTTTCTGCTGTACAAAATTCAGTCACCTGGGGGGAAAAAAAAACGGTGAGAAGATGATATTATGGTGACTGGTGAGGTATTACCTTCCTTTCCAACCATTCAGCAATTACATACTCCACATATTTTATCTCCTGACAATTAAAAATAATTTCATAATCTAACATCTGACATGTATTTTGCATATTTGAGTGGAGAGGAAGCAAAGTAAAACCGTGAATATGCCCTGGAATGCTTCGGGGGATTCTTTCAGGTATAGGTAGATCATGGCAGTGTGGGGTGGCGATGGCTGGCACAACTGCTTAAGTTAACTTCTAAGTTTCCCTTCTAGACCCTTGGAGGACTCAAGCCTTGAATGAAGTTTAATGGGAAAAGGGACAGGATTTGCAGTGTTTTCTAGTTGCCCCTAAAAGTGGGATAAAAATGGCCTTCTTTAGTTGCCTAAGGATTTTCTATCTCTTTATAGTTGTTCGAAAAACTTGAAAAGAGATATTCTCACAGCTAGCATTCTTATTGGCTGTGGTGAACACTGACATAAGTTAAACAATACTCCTGTAAAGTAATGGAAATGCAGGGAAAAAAATGAGGAAATATGATTGTGTCTCTTTCTGTTGCAACGGTGAGTTTTATCCAGGAATTCTGCTAAATGATGTCTCATTACTTAGAATCTGTGAAAGTCCTCAAGTTAAAAAGACTTAGTAACTTGGAAAAATGCTCCCATAAGCTAGTGTAGCATTCAGGAAAAAGTTTATCTTGCAGTAAGTTTCAGCTTATATGAAATACTGTACTTATAGAAATGTCGTTTCATTTTTAAAAAATGTCTTTGCAATATTAAGTCTTCAGAAGTAAACTCAGATTTAGAACTAAATTATTAAATTTGGATACATTTTCTTTAAGTTTTAAGAATTTGCTTTCCTTCTGGTATGGTTCTGATTTATATTTTCCAGAAAGCATTATATTGGATGGTGAAAAAAGTGTAGTTTTCAATAAGAACAATGATTCATAATCAAGTCTTTCTGATAGAAAATGCCTCTCAAATTCGGTCTTTCTGCCTTTGCCTCTGCCTTTATTCAGGGATTCAGGCCTTCTGGTCTCTTATCTGCTTATTGCCATGGCCTGCCAACTGGCTTCCCTGCCTCCACTACTCTCTCACTCCATTTTGTCCTTCACAATTGGTAGATATATCTTCTGGAACAATTGAATTGATTTCATTTTCAGCTTGAAGCTGATAATTTAAAATCTGAACCCATTAGTTTTAGTCAGAATTTCTTGTTTCAGTTTCCTTTCTTGCTTCTTGCTCGCCATCCTTTGCTTGTAGCAGCACAGTTAGTGTTCTTCTGGACAAGATGTGTGGTTAAAGTAGAGTATTTATATCTGAGTCATATTTTATATAATTAGTTCCCTTCTTTGATAGGGGAAACTAAATGTTATAAATTGGACTTCAGGAATAGTAGCTTTTAGTTATAGTGATAGGGGATTATGTAAGGGATTAAATTACAATAATTTCTTGTAAGAGTTCAGACAGGCCTTCCTGCTAGGAGGTAATGCACTGTAGATAACTAAAAGCTTAGTTAACCAACCTTGATCTTTGTTGCCTAAGAATACTGAGAATCCCTCTTGCAAAAGCAAAGAATCTCTTGTGGATGGTTCCCAGAACCCCTGCCAGACCCAAGCTTTTGTGGAGCAACATCAAAGATGCCAGATAAACCCGTGTCTGTGTCAGAAGGACATTCTGGGTAGGCATCTCTGTATCTGGACTCCCATCTCCTGCACACTGCTATGTGATTAACAGCATGCTCTGTAATGAATTACTAACCTCCCCCAAAATATACAAACCCGCCAGTCAGCTAGACTGTTAAGGCTGTTTTTCAGACCTGAGTTCCCTGCCTTCTCAAATTGCTGGCAATTTGCATTAAAGACCCTCTTACACCTACTCAGTCCCTGTGTCTCATGAATTGGCTGAAAGGGAAAGGCAACATTAGTCCCAGTTTGTTCCGAAAATAACTCTATTTCAACTACATGATATTCTTCATTATTATATATCTCCCAGGTAGGCAGCATAAGTTATGTTCTAATTGTCCAATGCTTTTGGGATTTATAGTTTACTACAGACAGTACATATTCCAATTATCTTCCTTTGTAACATGATCTGATGTCTATTTGAATGCTGAATTATTTGGCTAATCTTTGCTGATGTCGATTCAGCAGTTAACATGAGTTTTCTTAACTCATATTTCAAATATTTCCAGATGGGAGCTTTAGTTGGCTGGAAAATCATTTCTACTTTAATATCTAATTGAATCTATTTAAGAATTTTAGAAGAAAATATCAAGTCTATATTTTACCTGAGACCTTCACCTTTAATGTCTTACATTTCAAAATGATTTTAAATTTTATTGTAAACAATAGATTTTTTAAAAAATCTTCACTTAATGGGAGTATTTGTTGGCAGAGATTTGTTGACAGTGATTTGGTATATGAAAATTTGCTTCTTTTTATTTAGTCATATTTTTACTTGTTTTTGATAATTTTCATCTGTTTCATATTAAAAAATATTTTAACATGTTTAGAAATTTTTTTTAGATTACTGTACTGTTTGCATTAGTTTAGATTGGATTTATTCAAGGAAAGAGACAATTGACCATTATCCAAATGTTTTATAAATTTAAAAAATTAAATATTTATTTTTTATTCACCTTATGCTAACTAAGCACAGTGATAATACTTATATACCTAACAATGACACTGTGAACCAAGTATTATAATTCCCATTTAAAAGATGAGAGAACTAAAACTCAGATTTAATAGTTTGCTCATCATGACACAGCTTGAAGATGACAGAGTTTTTTCTTTTTTTTTTCTTTTTACAGAGACAGAGAGAGAGTCAGAGACAGGGATAGACAGGGACAGACAGACAGGAACGGAGAGAGATGAGAAGCATCAATTATTAGTTTTTCATTGCAACACCTTAGTTGTTCATTGATTGCTTTCTCATATGTGCCTTGACCAGGGGGCTACAGCAGACTGAGTAACCCCTTGCTCGAGCCAGTGATCTTGGGTCTAAGCTGGTGAGCTTTTCTCAAACTAGATGAGCCTGCGCTCAAGCTGGCGACCTCGGGGTCTCGAACCTGGGTCCTCCACATCCCAGTTCGATGTTCTTTCTTTTTTTTTTTTTAAAAAAATTTTTTTTTATTTTTTATTTTTTATTTATTCATTTTAGAGAGGAGAGACAGAGAGAATGGAGAGACAGAGAGAGAGAGAAGGGGAGGAGGAGCTGGAAGCATCAACTCCCATATGTGCCTTGACCAGGCAAGCCCAGGGTTTCGAACCGGCGACCTCAGCATTTCCAGGTCGACGCTTTATCCACTGCGCCACCACAGGTCAGGCCAGTTCGATGTTCTTTCCACTGTGCCACCGCCTAGTCAAGTGATAGACTGAGTTTTAATATAAAATTTATCTGACTTCAAGTCACCTGTTCTCATTCACTGAGCTTTATACACTTAAACCAGATATTTCAGGTCAAAATTAGCTTTGGAACTTGAAATATTGTGTTGTTAATTTTTAATTGGTCAGGTAGGTGATTGTGAATATTTTTTCTTTAAGTGTTCCTTAGAGACAGAGCTGTATATGTTTTCACAATATCATTTGCAATAGGTTGTTGTGGTTTAGTGTAAAGATAATGGAAAATCTGCAATGTTAATGCTTTTCAAAACTACAGAATGAATTACTTTGTAAAAGTAGTCTGAGTAACATTTAAAAGGGAGAATTCAGTTGTAGTTTAAGTCAGAGGTCTACAGAGTCAAATGAGGGAGGGAATGTTATAAGAAATTATGTGACACCAATGATAATGGTACAGTTTTACATCTGAAGAAAAGTAATGGGTTAATAAGAAAGGACAGGATATTTTCCAAACACCTCTTGACACAAGTTGGTGAAAGAAGCTGTTAATTGAGTAATTTCTTTCATTTCTATTGGTGTATACATAATTTCATAGAAGAAAATCCAGCTTCCCTAATCAATTTTTTCCAAAGAGTTCCTGTGTGAGATTTGAAAAATAATGTACTTACAGAATTGAGACTTTGCATAAACATTATGGATTCCCTTGCAGACTGGGATTTTTCTGGGATGAATTTACATTTTGCTTCATAGAGCCCTGTTTGTGAGTCATGTCCACATGGCTTCGTACAGCGCTCTCCCCGGCATATCTTTTCAACCTTGTACGTTCCAGTAATATAAGTTGAACATCTGTAATGAAAGAATTAGGTTACATTTATATGTGATAATTAAACAAATCATGAACAGCCTAACGTGTTAAAATCTTCATGTCCATGACAAAAGCTCTAGGTCATGTACCATTTTGACAGAAGTAGGCTCAGTGTCCTACTCCTACTTTCCATTGAATTCTACAAGAACAGTGGTATTAGTTCATATTTATTAGTGTTTGTTGCTTATTAATGTGATCAATAGATATATTATTCTTGTTATGTTAAGCTAAAGATGATAATTCCTAACTCAGAGGGTTGTTTTGAAGATTAAAAGAGTTAAGAGATACAGAAGAACTTCTTCCTAGTAAGGAGAGGAGAGTCAACATTACGATTAAAACCCTCTTAAATTTTTATGGATATTACACACATACACATATATATGTACACACACATATTACTATATAGGTACTATATGTACATGTATGTATGTATACCATACACAAAAAATCATGGGTGGTCTTGTGTTTACAGCCTTTTTAAATTTACAATTTGAAAACTGCTGAGCTAGATTGAAGAAGAAGTAAAAATAAACCCTGCTTTGAAATACTTGTGCATTCACCATTCTGTTTATAAGATAATTTTCAAGTGCCTGTCAGGGAATGAGAAGTGAGGTATGTGTACAAGAGTCTAAAGAGTTTCTGTTTATCTGCAATATTTACCTTCATTTTGTGTTAATGTTAAACTTTATAGCATTAATTCTCTATTCAAAGTGCCTGGCACACAGTAGGAGCTCAGCAAGTGTTATTTTAGTTACTTGTTTTTACTAATATGTCTCTTTTATTGACAGATAAGGACACTTATTTTTTATTCATTCATTAAAAATTTGTTGTCTGATACATTCTTTGTTTACCTTTTACATACTTTGTGCCAGGCCCATGGCCAGGGGATTAAGCAAAATATCAGTCCTCAAGGATCTTGAAGTCTATGGGGAAAAATAAAATTACACAGACAATTCCTGCCCAGTGTGAGGAAAGTCCATGCATATTCCTTTAGGAATACTGTCAAGGATATCTAACACAAATGGAGGGAGAGAAAAGATATTTAGGGGAGAAACATTTAAACTGTGTCTTGAAGGGTGAATAATAATGTTGAATAAGGAAGGTAGTTTTGGGAGAAGTTGTGTGGGATGTGGTCGAGGAATGAATATCTTTGGTCGAGACTAGTTCATATGAGACTCTAAGCTGCTCAGTAGAGATTAAGCAAACAACACAAAGAAGATGGGAATAGTCATTTTTCTATTACAGCTTTTTCCTCTAATATATATACTGCATACAGATATTAGGGGATATTTTATCGCTTCATATGTATATTTTTTATCCCAAAGGCATTTTTTATTATATCAATTTCTATTGTTCTTTAATATTCTTTAAATATTCTATGTGTTTATAATTTAATTATCTCATCTATTAATAAATAGTACCTGTATAAATCTACCCAGAATTATATTTCTTTAAAAGATCAATTTTCTTACTTATCCCCTTGAAAAGTACTCTTTTTTCTTTAAGCTCAAGATTAAATAAAAATAAATATCTTTGACATGAAGCTCTAGTACTTCAACAGATTTCAATGGAATAGAATCATCTATTGGAATAAAAAATTGAGTAGAAACTTGAACTCCAATTCTTCAATATCTAAAAGTTTAAACTACAGATTTTTCCTTTTTTTTCTGTGTCAGTAAAATATTTTTGTACAATCCTCATGAACATTACATTTATTCCCAATTCTTTATTGATTTTAATTCCAAAGTGGAATTCCCAGTGGTTAGACATCTCCAGTGGAGTAGGTTGGATATTGTAATTAACTGTATGAGCATTCAGCCACTGAGATAGCCTTTCTTTGCCTAGTATAAAGAGTAAAAAGTCACAGGTAAAAATTTTTAAAACTTATTTGTTCAGTACAACAATACCTTGTTGCCTCAATAGTGTTCTTGCTGGAAATATAGAATGGCTGATCCATATTGTACTCGTCAAATACTCCCCATCGAAGATGGGCCCACTCGTGGACAAATACTCTGCCTATGAGAGAATATTAACACTTACAAAATTTATATTTACAATGTTGTTTTAATTAAGTTTTCTTATTCTGCCCCATGTCCTCAACATAATTGAGTCAAGGAACTCTAGAAATTGGCAACTTCCATTAAACCAAAAAGGTTGAAATGGGTTAATACCAGTAAATCACTAATATTTTTATAAACACATTGAAAAATATAGTTAGGTTGAACATAACTAGTATATCTCAAAGTATTAAGACCTATTTTTTTCCTTTCAAAATCTTTGAAAATACCTTTAATCCAGTGTTATATTTGTTTCAGGTGGAAATAAATATAGAAGTATAAAGTAGATATCTTTACCTCGTGATCCATAGATAGGGAAATTATTAGTCAACAAAAATTTTGGAGTAAAATGTATGTATTGTCCTTTGTCTCCACATTGTCCATATTGAAGTGTGTAGGGATCATCTCCATATTTTAGGTAAGGATTAGCAACTATGACGTCTGCCTAAAAGGCAGAACAAACAAACCAAAACAGATCTTAAGAGCAATAAAAATAAAGAATTATTTATCTAAATTAAGACAAGTAATGTTATTAATTTAATTACTAAAGTAGTGATTAGTAATTAATAAAATATTATGAGTGCTAATTTTTAAAAAGCACAGGAAGTAGAAATATTTTAGCAGCTAGATAAAATACCCTACCTGGTCATATGATTCTCGTTTTGGCATTAAGTACTCAGATTTTGACTTCCAGGTCATTGGAATTAAAATGCTTACATTCCTGAAATAAATTCTTCGTTTGGTTGCTTGAAACAGGTAAGTAGAAGCTTCAGTTACCATTTCCTGACAAAATTTAAAATACCTTGTGGTAACAATTTCACAATGAAATGATCCTAAAAGTGTATATACAGTATAGTACATACAAGAAACACAAATCCATCCTCCGTTTCCCCAAACATTTTTTTAAAGACTAACTGAAAAATAGGTTGAATTTTACCATATCTCTCTGGTATGTGAACTTTTCATTTTTATATTCTCAAAAATAATTCTTATTTTTTAATTTACACAGACCTGCATTCAGCATTACAGTTTGGAGGGGGTGGTGAGGGTGCTGGGCAAGATATAAAGATGTTTAAGACTGGGAGCTTATTGGCAAATTGTCTTGTTTAATTAAATGAAGGTACTTGTAATTAGGTTGAGATTTTAAAGTTTTGTAGATTCTGTACTTGCTCTTAATGGAAAGTAAATCTGCTAGATTTATTTTGAGTTGTATTCTCATACAGAGTGTGTTCATAAAAGGCAAACTTTTACCAAGCAGTGATGAAAATAAAAATATATATGCCTCTTTGGTTTCAAGTCCTAGTTTTACCATTTATTGTATGACTACAAATCACCTCTCTCATTAATACAAGGGTAATCATCTCTGTTCTTGACCATCACAGGGATATTGGGAGTATCAAAGAAGATAGTATATATTAAAGTGTTAGATATATAGTATTTTATTATGCTGGATAACACAAATAAAATGAGGAAGTAAATCAACCTCAAAAATACATAATATTTTCTTTAAGATCACATACAAAAGAGTTTTGAGTATTTTGGAGTTAAACAAATATGAACAACTGAAAAAATGTGTAAGATATAGAACCTCTAGGGCTTAAGTGTTAATTATTTAAGCTTTATAAAAGTAATTTTATAAAGATAAAATTTAAAAATAATTCTCCAGGAGCTTTAAGGTCTTTTTGTTAGTTTAATTTATTGAAAAATACATTAGTAGCTTGGCATTTAAATAATTCATTAAGGGAACGACTAATACTATCAATAGATGAAAAATCATACACTAAGCAGATATTAATCTTGACAGTTTTGATACTCTGTAAAACTGTCATGAATGATGAGTACTGTCAAAGCAATTTTGAAAAGTTATAACTGTATGAGTGGTGTGTTTGTGACTAGACAGCCAAAATGAGTTGAAAATAATTATTGAAATAAAAATAATAAAAAATTTTTTCTTACCTTTATTTTTTGAATGAGTTGTTCATCTTCTGGTACACTGGGATTAATTGCAATGACAATGCCATCATATCCATTATTATTCAGCTTTACCATTGAACTTTTCACTCCAGGCAAGAGATGTAAAGCTAGGAACAGAACAGGAGTCAGACTGAACACCATTTTTGCATGTTACAATAAATCTATTGGGAATGCAAGGGAGAGTATTTATATTACTTAATTTGGGAATTTGAATCTAGACCAAAATATTTACAGGTGTTATCATATACAGTTAGTTAGATATTAACAATAGATAAGGAAACAAAACTGGCTAAGCCTGATGAAGTCTAGAATCAACAGATTCACAGACACCCCCGGGGACAGATATATTTGTCAGAGACATTAATCATCAAGTAGGCAGCAAAACTGATCTTCTAATCTCCTGGGGAAACAACAACAAGCCTATTCCCACAGATTAATGGTTGCAGTTGTGTGCACTAGAAGCCAGATTATGAGGCAAAACTTTGAGAAATACAAAATAGAAGCCAAAATGGCAACCATAAAGGAGTCTAGCTTGAGAAAATCTAGTAAAAAAAATAAAATAGGGTCACAGACCCCAGTAGATCCAGGAAAGGAATTGGGTTGGATAGCATAGCACCAGGAACATCCAGGAAAGAGATTGGAACGTTTGAAAGAAAGTTTACCCCTTCCCACACCCAAAAAATTATAATCAAATCTTAACAAAGGCCCATCGCAGTAGCACCCATGTGCACTCTGTCTGTTCACCCATGTGGGCCAAAATGCAGCATCAATCATGAACTGTATGGGAACAGAGACTGTGTTGGGCTACTAGAGCCTTAAATGCCAGACTATTAGCATGGCAGTCTAGTTCTGGGTTCTGTCCCTTCTCCTGGGCTTGGTGGGGACAAGTGTGACTGCAGCCCCAGAAGCTGGACTTCTTCCACAGTGACACATCTGAACTACTTGGTTGTGGAGGAAGATATCAGGCATGGTGTACCGTGGGGAAGTACTTTGTTTTTGCTTCAATAAATCTTGCCACTATACTTAATCCTCCTAGGTACGTAATACTGAAATGCTTTTTCTGCAAAACCATGGAAGAATCCTATTTCCTCTGGCAATGCTTAGATATAATAAATAAAAATATTTTGATGAAATTCTTTCTCTTACTGATTCTAAAGATTAGTTTTTAATTAGTGATGTGGATTAGGCTGAACACATTTGTCATACTTTTTAATACTACTAAGGTGTTAAGTACTCAATTTAGCTGTTTTTTTATTTTTAATTTTTATTGATTATATTGGGGTGGCATAGGTTAATAAAATTATATAGGTTTCAGGTATACAATTTTATAATACATCTTCTGAATACTGTATCGTGTGTTCATTACTCCAAGTCAAATCTCCTTCCACACCATGTATTCCTCCTCTACCCTCTTCTATCTCCTCCTACCCTTCCTTCCCTCTGCTACTCATCATCTCTTTGTCTGTGTCTGAGTCTTTTCCTTGCTTAATTTCTTCACCTTTTTTATCCAGCATCCCAAAAGCTCTCCCGTTTGACAGCTGTCTGTTCTCTGTATCTGAGTCTGTTTATATTTTGTTTGTTAATTTACCTTGTTCATTAGAGTCCACATAAAAGTGAAATTGTATCGTACTTTTCTTACTCTGACTGGCTTATTTCACCTAGCATAATATTGTCCAGATTCAACTATCTATGCTGTTTCAAAGGGTGAGATTTCTTATGTTTTTACAGTTGAATAGTATTCCATTGTATAAGTGTACCACTGCTTTTTTATCCACTCATCTGCTGATGAGCACCTGGGCTGCTTTCAAAACCTGGCTATTGCAAATAATGCTGCAGTGTACATAGGAGTGCATATATTCTTTCATATTAGTGCAGTGTTTCCCAACCTTTTTTGTGCCATGCCCCACCTTAACCTTTCTAAAATTTTTATGTCCCCCCCATGTAACATACATAATTTTTAACATTAAAAAATTGATTTGTTCACTTAATAAACATAAATGATAGGTTCTAGGAAGAAATCTTTATGAAATTGTTAACAAAACACAGTAAGTAAAATTTCAAAACATATAATGAAAAACAGAAATTTAAATTCCAAATAATTTTAATACAGATTTTTTTATATTAATTTATTATTTTAATTTAGTGTGATCCTTGCGCTTGATGCTTGCTGCACAGAGATTTTATATTAGGTTCCAATTTGGTTAGCTTTAGTCTCAAGTCTCCACGTTGTGTTATATCCAGCCAATTTCTTTTTTTTACCAGTAAATCATTTATAGCACTAAATCCACATTCAGCTAAAAATGAAGATGGAAACAGTAGCAATAGTTTTCTTGCACATTTAGTTGAATTTGGGTATTTGATTTCTGTTTCCTCACAAAGCCATGCCATCGCTCCTTTGATATTAAATAAAGCTTTAACTGACTCATCATTTTGCAATTCTGCGAGGTCTTCTTGATACTGCATATTTGATATATCAGACAAATCCACTAACATTGGCTGCATCATCCATGTTAGGAAATCAATTTGTTTTAAATCAGAAAATCTTTCTTTTAAATCAGCCGATAGAATATTCAAATGATTGACAATAACAAGTAAAGCGGTATCAGTTATTTCACATTTTTGGAGCCAATGAAACTGTTTAAAGTTTTTGTTGTTAATATGTTTCTGACATAACTCAATATTGGTAATGAAACCAAATATCTTTGCTTTTGCATTGACAAGAGTTTTATTTGTTCCTTGAAGTTGCTTATTTAATATACTTAGTTTTTCAAAGCTATCAGCTAAATAACTCACAAATGCTTTACCATCTATTGTTAACAGATACTTCATTTCAGGTTTGTCGCTTAAAAAATCACTAAGAGTATCAAACAGTTCCATAAATCTTTTCAAACAGTTTCCTTTAGATAGGCATCTTACTTCAGTATGAAGTAAAAGTCTCACATGGTCTTCATTTTGTTCTTCACAAAATAGCTTGAAAAGATGCTCACATTTGGCACTAGCTTTAATAGCATTAACACACTTTATTACTGTATGTAATACTTCATTCAGAACAGGCGAGATGTTTTTAGCTACCAAGTTTTCCCTATGAGTAACACAATGCACAAGAATCATTTCTGGATTCGCATCTTTCATCAATTTTAAGCAGCCATTTTTCTTGCCCATCATATTGGGAGCACCATCTGTAGCACAAGATGTTATATTTTTCATTGGTATATCATTGACATCTAAGTAGTTTTTTAGCTTATTATATATATCTTTGGAGGTAGTGGTGCTTTCTAATCTTTTACAGAACAACATTTCTTCAGCAAAATGTCCTTTATCAATATATCTTACGTAAGTTATCAATACTGCCTCACTGTCTCTCAAAGTTGATTCATCCATTTGCAAGGAGAATTTTCTTGTTTTCAGCTTTTCAATAAGTTGTTTTTCAATATCCTCACTCATTTCGTCTATTCTTCTGCTAACAGTATTGTCACTGAGTGGCATAGCTTTTACATCTTTGTCATCTTTTTCAAGAACCGTTTTAAGAAATGCAGATATTGACGGTTTTATTAAATTCTCTCCTATAGTGTGATTTTCTCCAGTTTTAGTGATGAATAAAGAAATTTGATAACTAGCCTCAAGAACACGATTATTAGTTGAAGTATGAACAGTAAATAGAGACTTTAATGTCGTTCTTTATTCAAAATTTTTCTTTAAAGTTTTAAAGTAACTCAAATCTGAATTAATATGAGCACTATGTTTCGCCTTCAAATGCACCTCAAGACGACCTCGTTTCATTGATTCGTTGGTCAAGCATTGCTGGCATAAAAGACAAAAAGGAATCCGCTCATCGTGAACAGCGGGTATAAACCCAAATTTTAAATATTCCTCCGAATATTGACGAGTTTTTTTCTTGCTTGCACCACTCATTTTACTATGGGCTATAAGAAATAAAAATAAGATCAATTAAAAACTAATATTAAAGTATGTGTTAAAATATATTCAATGTGACATAGAGTAAACGTATACTAAAAATTCATATTTATTTAAATGTATATAACATATTTACTACACTACCACTGCAAATCAAAAGGTATCTATATTTTTTCCACTTGACAAAATTTTCTGGAAAGTTATGCTTCTAAAATTAAAATTGTCGTGCATGCACTATTATAGCCCCAATAATATTTATAAAATATTAGTGCTTTCTAGCCCCGATGCAAGAAGTACTTAATAAAGAGTTTAATATTGATAAAAATAAAATCAAATACTTACCAATTATATCTATACAATATATATATGTATATTTATTAAATAAACAAGCTTTTACAACAGTTTTGACTGACACATTTCAAATTAACACCAACTGAATGATGTGAAACACTACAGAAGTTGTGATGGGCCAATTAGGTGAGAATAACTGCGTTGTTTAGCGAGTTTTTAAAACATCCGGGGTTCCCTGCAGCAGACGGCACGCTCCGTGGTGAACCCAGGACGAAGTTTACTTGACGACGCCAATCACCCAGTTGATATTTTGGTTTCATCAAACGAAATTATACTTAATAATTATTTACTGCAATTATTTAAGAATTGCATTTTTTGTTAAATTTGGCACTGATATCTAGCATTGCATTTAAATGGCCCAGGGCGAAAGAGTTAAAGTCGTGTCGAGTCCATTTTCAAATTGCCCCCTTAACTATCAAGTTGCCCCCCTGTGGGGCGTGGGCCCCACGTTGGGAAACACCGTATTAGTGCTTCTGGTTTCTTCAGATATATTCCTAGAACTGAGCCATAAGGCAGTTCTATTTTTAAGGTTTTAAGGTAATTCTCTACTGCTTTCCAAAGTGACTGTAGTAATCTGTATACCCACCAACAGTGCACAAGGATTTCCTTTTCCCCACATCTTGACAACACTTTTTTTTGTTGATTTATTGTTGATAGCCGTTTTGACAGGAGTGAGGTTATATATCACTATTTTAAATTTGCATTTCTGTCACCATTAGTGACTTTGAGCATCTTTTCATCTCTATGTCATCTTTGGAGAAGTGTCTATTCAGGGCCTTTGTCCATTTTTAGTTAGGTTGATTTTTTATGTGTTGATTTGTGTAAGTTCTTTATAAATTTTAGATATTAACTCCTTATCGAATATATCATCAGTGAATATATTCTTCCATTCTGTGGGTTGTCTTTTCATTTTGTAAATGGTTTTCTTTGTTGTGCAAAAATATTTTGTTGTTGTCCCATATATTTATTTTTTCTTTTATTTCTTTTGCCCAAAGTGACATACCAAAAAAAATATTGCTATGAGAAATGACCAAGATTTCACTGCCTAAGTTATCTTCTGGAATTTTTTATGGCTTTGTGAATTACCTTTATCTTTAGTTCTTCAATCCATTTTGAGTTTATTCTTGTATATGGTGTAAAAGGGTCTAATTTCATTTTTTTGCATGTATCTGTCCAATTTTCTAAAATTTTTTTATTTAATAAACACTATTTTTACCCTGTTGTGTGTTTTTGCCTCCTTTGTCTAACATTAACTGACCTTATAAATGTGAGTTTATTTTTGGGCTTTCTATTTTGTTCCATTGATCTGTATGTCTGTTCTTATGCCAGTACCATTCTATGTTGATTATGATGGCCTTGTGGTATAGTTTGATATCAGGTGGTAGGATTTCTCCAACTTTGTTCCTCATTCTCAAGATTGCTGTGGCTGTTTGGAGTCCTTTGTAGTTCCATATAAATTTTTGGAATATTTCTTCTAGTTCTTTGAAATATGTCATTGGTATTTTGAAAAGAATTACACTGAATCTCTAGATTGCTTTGGGTAATATGGACATTTTAATGATGTTAATTCCTTCTATCTATGAGCATTATATAAGCTCCCACTTTTGAATCTTCTTCAATTTCTTTCTTCAGTGTCATAATTTTCTGAGTACAGGTCTTCTTCATCCTTGGTTGAATATATTTCTAGCTATTCTTTTTTTTATGAAATTGTATATGATATTCTTTTTCTTAGTTTCCCTTTCTGATAGTTCTTTATTGTATAAAAATGCAACCAATTTCCAAGTAATTATTTTGTATCTTGCTACTTTACTAAATTCATTTATCAGTTTTACTAGTTTTTTGTTGGAATCTTTAGGGATCTCTATATACAGTATCATGTGCAAATAATGACAGTTTTACTTCTTCATTTCCAATTTGGACACTTTTTTCTTCTCTTCTTCTTGTCTGATTGCTGTGGCTAGAACTTTCAGTACTATATTGAATAAAGGTGGTGAAAGCAGATAACCTTGTCTTGTTCCCAATCTTCAGAGAAATGCTTAAAGTTTTATTATTATTATTATTATTATTATTATTGAGTTTTGAGACACACACAGAGAGGAGAGAGAGAGAGAGAGAGAGAGAGAGAGAGAGAGAGAGATTTGTTATTCCACTTATTTATGTATTTATTTGTTGATTCTTCTATATGCCCTGACAGGGGATCAAACCCCCTGACAGGGGATCAAGCCTTTGTATATCAGGAGCTATCCAGGCAGGTAGGTGTGTGGTCTTTATAATGTATTGCTGAACCTGGTTTGCTAATATTTTATTGAGGATTTTAGCATCTATGTTTATCAGAGATATTGACCAATGGTTTTCTTTATTTGTATTGCTTTATCTGCTATTAGAATTAGAATAATGCTGGCCTCATAAAATCTATTTAATATATTGCTGGATCTACTTTACTAATATTTTATTGAGGATTTTAGTATCTATATTTATCAGGGATATTGGCCTATAGTTTTGTTTCGTTTTTATTTGTAGTGTCTTTATCGGGTTTTGGAATTAGGATAATGCTAGCCTTGTAAAATAAAGTTAGAAGTTTTCCTTTCTCTTGAATTTTTTTGGAATGGTTTGAGAAGGATAGTGTTAGTTCTTCGAATGTTTGGTAAAATTCATCTAGGAAGCCATTCAATCTATGACTTGTGTTTGTTGGGAGGATTTTTATTCCTGCTTCAGTTTCACTAGTTGCATTCTGCTGTCCAGATTCTCTGATTCTTTCTGATTCAGTGTGGGCAGATTGGATGTCTCTGGGATTTTTTCCAAATTGTCAAATTTGTTGGCTTACAGTTGTTTATAATATTTTTTTTTACAATCCTTTGTATTTTTTTATGTCAGTGGTTACTTCTCCTCTTTCATTACTGATTTTATTTGTGTCTTCTCTCTTTTTTTTTTCTTGGTGAGTCTGGTTAAATGTTTATTGGTCTTGTTTATCTTCTCAAAGAACCAGCTCTTGGTTTCATTGACCTTTTATATTTTTTAAAGACTCTATTTTGTTTATTTCTACTCTGATCTTTATTATTTTCTTCCATCTATTCAGTTTGGACTTCATTTGTTTTTCTTTTTTCAGTTACTTTAAGTGTAAAGTTAGATTGAGATTTTTATTGTTTCTTGATGTAGGCCTGAAATGCTATGCATTTACTTCTTGGGACTGCCTTCATTGTGTCCCATTAATTTTGGGTTGCTGTGTTCTCATTTTCATTTGTTTCAACATATCTTTCTATTTCTTCCTTGATCTCATTGTTTATAGATTCACTATTTAGTAACATGCTACTTAGCTTTAATGTTTTGTTTTTTTCTCCTGTGATTGATTTCTAGTCTTATATCATAATAGTTAGAAAAGAAACTTAATATGATTTCAGTCTTCTTAAATTTATTGAGACTTGTTTTGCATCCTAACCTGCAGTCTATCCTAGAAAATGTTCTATATGTGTTTAAAAAAATATTCTGCTGCTTTGGGTGAAATGCTCTACAGATATCAATTAAATCTAGTTGATCTATTGTATCATTTAAGGCTGCTTTTTTCTTATTGATTTTCTGGCTGGAAGATATATCCATTAAAGTGAATGAGGTGTTAAAATCTCCTGCTATGACTGTATTCCTGTCAATCTCTCCTTTTATATCTATCAAGATTTGCTTTATATATTTAGGTGCTTTTTATGTTGGGTGCATAAATGTTTACAAGGGTTGTATCCTCTTGTTTGATTGCTCTCTTTATTCTTATTAAGTGTTCTTCTTTA
Source organism: Saccopteryx leptura (assembly GCF_036850995.1). Taxonomy (NCBI): domain Eukaryota; kingdom Metazoa; phylum Chordata; class Mammalia; order Chiroptera; family Emballonuridae; genus Saccopteryx; species Saccopteryx leptura. Next base: position 161,892,135 of record NC_089505.1, on the reverse strand, counting down.
TCTCTTACTATAGCTTTTGTTTTAAAGTATACTTTGTCAATATAACTAATGCTACTGCATTTTTTTTCTTTCTAATTGCTTAAAATATCTTTATTCAACCCTTTACTTTCAGTCTTTGTGTATGTTTTGTTCAGAGGTGGGTCTCTTGGAGACAGCATATATATGAATGTTTTCTTATTCATTCAGCTACCCAATATCTTTTGTTTGTAACATTTAAAGTGATTATTTATAGATATATATTTATTGTCATTTTATTCCTTTTTATTTTTTGTTTTTGTTTTTTAAGTAAGAGGTGGGAGGGATGGAGGCAGAGAAAGACTCCCACATGCACCTGACTGGGAGCCACCCAGCAAACCCCTTCAGGGCAATGGTCTGCCCATCTGGGCCCGCTTCCCCATTGCTAGGCAACTGAGTTATTTCAATAGGTGAGGCCATGGAACCATTCTCAGTGTCCAGGGCCAAATTGCTCACACTAATCAAGCCATGGTTGTGGGAGGAAAGGAGAGATAGCAAGAGAGCAAGAAGGGGAGGGGGAAGGGTGGAAAAGCATGTGGTCACTTCTCCTATGTGCCTTGACTAGGAATTGAACCCAGGATTTCCAAATGATGGACTGACACTCTACTGCTGAGCCAACAGGCCAGGGCTGCCATTTTATACTTCTAACTATGTTCCTCGGGGCCTTCTTCCTTTTTTGCTTCTCCCTCTTCTCCTCCTCTTTCTCCTCCTCTAAGACCCTTTAACATCTCTTGTAATACTAGTTTGGTGGTAACAAACTCCTCTAGCTTTTTCTTGTTTGAGAAGCTCTTTGTTTCTTTTTCAATTTTGAATAATAGCCTTGCTGAATAAGGTAGTCTGAGTTTTAGGCCCTTGCTGTTCATCACATTGAATACTTTATGCCAATCTCTTCTGGCCTGAAATGTTGTTAATGAGAAATTGGCTAATAGTTCTATGAGAGCGCCCTTGTGGGCAACTAACTCTCTTTCTCTTGTTGCTTTTATGATTCTTTCTTTGGCTTTAACCTTTGCCATTTTAATTATGATGTGTGTTGGTGTTGACCTCTTTGGGCCGATCTTGCTTGGGACTCTCTGTGCTTCCTGAAGTTGTGTGTCATTATTCTTTACCAGGTTAGAGAATTTTTCAGTTGTTATTTTTAAAATAGGTTCTTAATCCCTTGCTCATTGTCTTCTCCTTCTGATACCCTAGTGATGCAAATATTGGTTTGCTTTATGTTGTCCCAAATGTCTCTTAAAATATTCTCATTTTTAAACATTATTTTTTCTTTTGGCTGTTCTGATTGGGTGTTTTTTTCCTACCTTGTCTTCCAAATCACTAATTCAATCCTGTGCTTCATCTAACTTACTATCTATTCCTTTTAGTGTCTTCTTCATTTCAGATATTGTATTCTTTATTTGTGACTCGTTCTTTTTTTATGTCTTTTTTCATGGTGTTAAAGTTTGCATTAAGTTTCTTGAGCATTCTTATAACCATTTTTTTGTACTTTATATCTAGTAAATTGCTTGCCTCCATTTCATTTAGCTCTTTTTCTGGAGATATATCTTGTTCTTTCATGTGGGCCATGTTTCTTTGACTCCCTATTCTGGTTGTTTCTTATGTTTTTTCTGGAATCCATCCTGCTGCGAAGACAGGCATTGCTATCTTTGCCACTAATGTTGTTCTTTGATTGGAAAAAAAGAGTAAAGCCATGCTGGAAGGCTCCTAAACTTAACATTTGGTGTTACCTTCCCTTGTTACACATTAGCTGAAGAGGTTTTTGGAAGACACAAAAGAGGCATTATATGTAAATAAATTACAATTTTTCATTTGTGTTCCACACATGAATACTGACTAGCTAATTTTAATGGCATCTTTATAAGTGGGTTTTAGTTGATCTAAATCAACTATTTTTAGTGATTTATTTACTTGCTCATTTTTTTGAGAGACAGAGAGAGACAGACAGAGAGCCAGGAAGGAAGGGAGATGAGAAATATCAACTTGTACTTGCAACACTTTAGTTATCATTGATTGGTTCTCATATGTGTCTTGACTAGGGGGCTCTGTCTAGCAAAGCCAGTGATCCCTTCCTTAAGCCAGAAAATTAGGACTCAAGCCAGCAGCTAGCTATTTGGCTTAAGCCAGTGACCTTGGACTTCAACCTGTAACCTTTGGACTCAAACCAATGACCATGGGATCATGTTAATAATCCAGTGCTCAAGCTGGTGAGCCAGTGCTCAAACTGGGTAGCCTGTGCTCAAGCTCAAGCTAGAGACCTCAGAGGTTCAAACATGGAACATCAGTCTGCCAGGTAGATATACGCTCTAGACTCTGCTCAACCACCTGTCAGGCTTTTATGCATTTTAATCAGTCTAGACAATTTTATTTTATCTATAGTGCTATGTTTGTCACTGACGTTATTCTTCAGTTATTAAAAAAAATTAAAGCCATGATAGTTGACTCCTAAACTTAATAGTTGTTGCTGCCTTCTGCTGCATATTAGCTTAAAATGATTTAGGAAGACATGAAAGAGACATTATCTATAAATCAATAACAATTTTTCTTTTCAGTTTAAACCTAAAATATTGACTCCTAATTTTTATGGCACTTCTGTAAATTAAGTTAGTTTTATCATCCTGCCCCAATTCAATTATTTTTTATCAGCTTAGGCACTTTTATCTGTATGGAATGGTTTTTTAACTAGCACCTTAAGTTTTCATCAGATTTTCTTGTCTTATGTGAATTCAGCTGGCATAAGCGGTAAATGCTGCATAGTGGGACTGAGTGATGAGGATGGAGACTCGAACAAGATATTGACATGAGTGAGCAGGATGGTTGAGTGGCCAGGTGAGGCGGCATGTCTCGGCTGGAAAAGTCAAGAAGAACAGTCTAGTTGGTGTGACTACAGTAGACAGTCATGAGTCATGTTAGTGGAAATAAAAGAGGGACCCTAAGCAATAAGCACAACAATTGGGTATACACAGCATTTGACAGATGTAGAGGACCCCTTTTCTTCATATCCATGGACTGCCCCACTCCATTAATAACAAGCTTGGCTATTCTTTTCCTTCACTGGCATTACCATGATTTCTTTGCTTATTGTTTATCATTTCCACTAGATTGCATACCTCAAGAGCAAGATGTATTTCTTCAATGTTGTTTAATTTTAACATAACCCTAGCATATAGTAGGTACTGAGGAAGCATTTGTAGAGTGAAATATACCAATAGCATGTTGGGGAATATGGCAATAACTTCTCCAGTGATGAACACAGAGCCCTTCTCTCAAAGAGCATTGAGTGTACAGGACCAGACTCTCAGTCAGTGCACAGTGGTGGACTAGAGCTACTTAACCCCTTTTGCTTATTGTCACAATTGTCCTGAGACACTGAGGCAAGATGACTGAGTGGCTACTTTTGCATAACTATATATCTGAAAATTTAGTGGCTGGAAAAGATGCAGACTGTCCAGGGGCTTGGTACCTTTTAAAATATTATTATTTTATTAATTGAGGTAACATTGGTAAATAAGATCATATGGGTTCCTAGTGTGCATTTCATGACACATGATTTGTATATTGCACAGTGTACCCACCAACCAAAGTGTAATTATCCACTCCTACCCAATATTTGGCCTCCTCCTTCCCTGCAATACCTCCCACTGCCTTTTCTGGGGTTAGAACTACACTATTGTCTGAGTTTTTGTGTTTCAGTTTTATTGATATATTTCACTATTGAGAAAAATTACATGGTTATTAGCTTTTTCAGACTAATTTTGCTGAGCATAATATTCTCAAGTTTCATTTATTTTGTCAAAATGACAGTATTTCATTGTTCTTATGGCACAGTAGCATTCCATAGGCTATCTATGCCACTGATGTTATATTTGGATGTTAAAAACAAATCAGACCCATGATAGATGACCCCTAAACTTAACGTTCGGTATTGCCTCCCTCTGCTACATGCTAGCTAAAGAAGCTTTTGGAAGACACAGAGACACATTAGACATTATATGTAAATCAATAACAATTTTTCTTTTGCATTCAACCCCAAATAACTGACTCCTAAGTTTCATGGCATTTCTGTAAGTTTTATTATTCTGCCCCAATCCAATTTTTCTTTAGCATTTTAATCAGCTTAGTCACTTTTATTTTATCTTCATAAAATGATTTTATTATCAGCACCCTACATTTTCATCAGATTTTCTTGTGTTATGTGTATTCAGCTGGCATAAGAGGTGGGCACTGCATAGTGGGGCCAAGTGAGGAGGAAGGAGACTCCAACAAGGCATTGACATGGGTGAGCAGGGATCCTGAGTGGCCAGGGAGGGGCATGTCTTAGCTGGAAGGTCAGGAAGAACAGTCTAGTTGGTGTGAGTACAGTCTACAGACATGTTAGCAAAAATTAAAAGAAGGATCCCAAGTAATAGGCACACCAGTTGGGGACACAGAGCCTTTGACAGATGTAGAGGACCTCTTTCCCTCATTTCCGTGGACTGCCCCACCTCATTAACATCAAGCTTGGCCACGTGACCTGCTTTGTCTAATGGAGGCCTGCAGGCACATAAGCTGAGATTTCTAAAATGTTCACACAGCTGGGCGTGCCTCCCTGGGCTTGTGCCAGCATCACAAAGTGATTCTGTCTTGATAACACAAGTTCAAATAGGATGAGGGACGGGAGCAGACCTGCACCACACCAACAGCTCTGAGCAAGCCCGGCCAGATACACATTATTGAGTATGCGATACATAGCATTGTTTTGAGGCTCCAAGACCTTCACAAATGTCATTTCTTTTGCTGCAAAACTCTTGCCTGTATTCTTAGAATAGAAGGCTAATGCCTTCTCTTCCTTTCATTTTCAACTTCAATGTCACTTTCTCAGAGGCCCCTGCCCTGACTCTCTTTCAGTTTAATTCATGTCCCTCTTTGAATTCTTTCTAAATACACTAGGTTTTTTCCTTTGCTGGTGTTACCAAAATTTTTTGTTTATTGTTTGTTATTTCTACTATATTGTGTTTCTTGAGGGCAAGGCAGTGGTGGGATTCAGCCAGTTTACATGGGTTCTGCTGAACCGATACCTAATTTTTGTTGAGTTCGGTGAGCTCAACTTGTGAAATGACACTTGGAATCAGGGTTCTCTCTAAGGTGGTTGCCTGGGTAGCCGCCCAATGTGGAAATCACAAATTTACATTTCTTACTCCTTTTTAATGTTCATCTGCGCAACAGCATATTCTAAGTGCCCGTAGTAATGTTTATTCCATCCATAGGTGAAAAAAATTTGATGGAACCATGCTTGTTTTTTATTTTTTTAAATTTTTTTAGATTTTAATTTTTTATTTTTTAGAGAAAGGAGACAAAGAAAGAGAAAGACAGAGAGAGAGAAGGGGGAGGAGCAGAAAGCATCAACTCCCACATGTGCCTTGACCAGGCAAGCCCGGGGTTTCAAACCGGCAACCTCAGCGTTCCAGGTCGATGCTTTTACCCACTGCACAGCTGCAGGTCAGGCCAGAACTATGCTTGTTTTAAAGAAAATTCCCAGAACTATGCAATTCCTGGAAGTGTTCAAAGAGCTAAAAATATTGTCAGAACAATTGCTGTAAGTTCAGCAGAAGTGGAAAGAGATTTATCAAAGATGAACATAGTATATTCAGAGAAGAGAAGTTGCCTAACTCTTTCTAATACATCAAACATGATGACTATTAGTCTAATCGGCCTACTTCTAAAGGAATGGGATCCTACTCCTAAAGTGAAAAGATGGTTAAGGATAAATCACAGGGCCAATGATGCTCAGATAAAAGTGAAGAAAATTGCAAGTAAGGATGCCTATCGAGAAGCAATATAGAACCATCTTAAATAACAGTTTTATTGGTTTTTTTTCAGGTTACTTAATATTTTTTTATTAGTATTTTAAAAATATTTCTTATAATCTAGTTTTGTGTACCTCTTTTATTGTTCTTCCTTAAGTATTAGATGCATGAAATAATAACCTACCTTTTGGTATATCATTTTTTATACTTAAACAGTCATTAGGGCAGAGAACTGGTTGTTACATTATTTGAATACCACCACTGGGGGGCAAGGAGTATTTATTTGTTCAACATCATTTAGTTTGGGCATAGTCTTAGCATATTGTAGGTACTGAGGAAGTATTTGTAGAGTGAAATATACCAACACTCTGAAATGGGATATGGCAATAACTTCTCCAGAAAAGTACATAGAGCCCTTCTCTCAAGGAGCTTTGAATGTACAGGACTAGATCATCAGCCAGTGCACAGTGGTGGACTAGAGCTACTTAATCTCTTCCGTCTGTTGTTACAATTCTTCTGAGACATTGAGGTAAGATGACCGAGTGGCTACTTTCACATAACAAACTATCTGAAAAGTTAGTGACTGGAAATAATGCAGGCTGTCCAAGAAATATATATCTTTTTAAATATTATTACTTTATTATATTAATTAAGGCTGCATTGGTTAAAACAGGGGTAGTCAACCTTTTTATACCTACCGCCCACTTTTGTATCTCTGTCAGTAGTAAAATTTTCTAACCGCTCACCAGTTCCACAGTAATGGTGATTTACAAAGTAGGGAAGTAACTTTACTTTATAAAATCTATAAAGCAGAGTTATAGCAAGTTAAAGCATATAATAATAACTACTTACCAAGTATTTTATGTTGGATTTTCGCTAAGTTTGGCAGAATAAATCTTTATAAAACAACTTACTATAGTTAAATCTATCTTTTTATTTATACTTTGGTTGCTTTGCTACCACCCACCATGAAAGCTGGAATGCCTACTAGTGGGTGGTAGGGACCAGGTTGACTACCACTGAGTTAAAAGATAATATATGTTTCAAGTTTGTATTTCTATGATACATGATTTGTATGTTGCATAGTGTCAACCAAAGTGTAATCATCTACTCCCACCTGATATTTGGCCCCCTTCTTCCCTGCAGTACCTCCCACTGCCTTTTCTGGGGTTAGGACTATAATATTGTCTGAGTCTCTGTGCTTCAGTTTTATATCTCTCGATTGAAAAAAATCACATGGTTCTTAGCTTTATCTGAATAAGTTAATTTTGATGAGCATAATATTCTCAAGTTCCATTTATTTTGTCAAAATGGCAGTATTTTATTGTTCTTATGGCACAGTAGTATTCCACAGTGCTTTGTTTGCCACTGATGTTATTCTTTGGATGTTGAAAACAAATTAGAGCCATGATAGATGACCCCTAAATTTAACATTTAGTGTTGCTTTCCTCTGCTACTTATTAACTGAAGAGGTTTATGGAAGACACAGAGAGACATTATATGTAAATCAATAACAATTTTTCTTTTGTGATCACCCCAAATTACCAACTCCTAATTTTCATGGCATTTCTGTAAGTTATTTTTATCATCCTGCCCCAATTCAATTGTTCTTTGGTGTTGAAATCAACTTCATCACTTTTAATTTGTCTCCATGAAATGATTTTTTTTAACAGCACCCTACATTTTCATCAGATTTTCTTGTGTTATGTGTATTCAGCTGGCATAAGAGGTGGGCACTGCATAGTGGGGCCAAGTGAGGAGGAAGGAGACTCCAACAAGGCATTGACATGGGTGAGCAGGGATCCTGAGTGGCCAGGGAGGGGCATGTCTTAGCTGGAAGGTCAGGAAGAACAGTCTAGTTGGTGTGAGTACAGTCTACAGACATGTTAGCAAAAATTAAAAGAAGGATCCCAAGTAATAGGCACACCAGTTGGGGACACAGAGCCTTTGACAGATGTAGAGGACCTCTTTCCCTCATTTCCGTGGACTGCCCCACCTCATTAACATTAAGCTTGGCCACGTGACCTGCTTTGTCTAATGGAGGCCTGCAGGCACATAAGCTGAGATTTCTAAAATGTTCACACAGCTGGGCGTGCCTCCCTGGGCTTGTGCCAGCATCACAAAGTGATTCTGTCTTGATAACACAAGTTCAAATAGGATGAGGGACGGGAGCAGACCTGCACCACACCAACAGCTCTGAGCAAGCCCGGCCAGATACACATTATTGAGTATGCGATACATAGCATTGTTTTGAGGCTCCAAGACCTTCACAAATGTCATTTCTTTTGCTGCAAAACTCTTGCCTGTATTCTTAGAATAGAAGGCTAATGCCTTCTCTTCCTTTCATTTTCAACTTCAATGTCACTTTCTCAGAGGCCCCTGCCCTGACTCTCCTTAAGTTTAATTTATATCCTTTGGTTAATTCTTTCTAAACACACCTGGGTTTTTTTTTCCTTTCTGTTTTGCCACAATAAGTTTGTTTCTTGTTTGTCATTTCCAGTACATTGTGTTCCTTGAAAGCAAGGAGTCTTTCTTCAACATCACTTAATTTGAGCACAGTACTAATATATATATTAGAGTAAAATATACCAACACTCTGATATAGATATGGCAAGCTTGGGGAAGAGTGGAGGAGGCCTTCCAAACATTATTTCAAACGGGGTCAAACCTTTTACATATGGAGTACACCGTGCTCTTAGGAGAGCCACGGGAAGAAGACTCACCCAGTTTTTGCCAGTCTCCAACTTGAGTGTAGTTAAAACATCTTTGAGTGTCTGATTCATCCTTTCTACCTGTCCTAAACTTTGTGGTCTGCATACACAGTGTAAATTCAACTTTACTCCTATTGTTTTTGCTAAATCCTGAGTTATGGCAGCTATGAAAGCTGGGCCATTGTCAGTCCCCATAGCAAAAGGTAGGCCAAACCTGGGGATGATTTCAGATAAAAGCTTCTTAGTGACTGCCTGAGCCGTTTCTGATCGAGTAGAGTAGGCTTCTACCCATCCTGAGAAAGTATCTATGGCTACCAGTAGACACTTGTGCCCTCTGTTCCCTGGGGGCATCTCGGTAAAATCTATTTCCCATTGTTCACCAGGCTGCTGTCCTCTTACTCCGTGTCCAGTCCCTTGAGTTGTTTCTGGGCCGGGGTTGACTTTTGCACATGTTAGGCATCTCCAACTTACTTCTTTGGTGACCTGGTGGAGTCTGGGAATATAGAAATTAGGTTTTAACAGTTCTATGGGTTTAGTCCCTCCGAGATGGGTCCTGGCATGTAAGTCTTGGACTAAGTTTCTGCCGAGTGCCTCAGGGATAAGCGCCCAGGAATCCAGCAACATTTTCTAACCAGACGGGTCCTCAGTGGCCCTTAAAGAAATTCCTAGAGCTTTGTCTGTGTCTGAGTAAACCGGGGAAGATTCTAAGACATGGCTTGGTAGTACTGGGAGAATGTTGAGGGGCCCCACTGGTTTTGGAGCAGCTTCTTTTGCTGTTAGGTCGGCAAAGGCATTTCCCAGAGCCTCTGGAGTGGTTCCTTTCTGATGCCCCTGGCAATGTATTATGGCTACTTCCTTGGGTAACCATATTGCTTCTAGAAGAGAGAGGATCTCAGGGGGCATGCTTAATAGTTTTTCCTCCTGATGTTAGTAATCCTCTCTCTTTGTAGATAGCCCTGTGAACAGGGGCAGTGGCAAAGGCATACCTGCTGTCCGTGTAGATGTTGACCCACTTTCCTTTAGCCCACCGCAGGGCCTGGGTTAAGGCAATTAGTTCAGCCTTCTGTGCAGACGTGCCTTGGTCAAGAGCTGCTGACCAAATTATCTCATCCTGCGTTACCACGGCGGCACCTGCTCTCCAGATTCCCTCTTGTATAAAACTGCTTCCATCTGTGTAGAGGGTGGCTTCTGCCACCAGCAGGGGCTGCTCAGTCAGATCTTCATGGCTGCTGGCCAACGTGGTCAGCAGATCTATGCAGTTGTGTGAAGGTGTCTCCGGGTTGTCATTGGGGAGCAGCGTGGCTGGACTAAGGGCAGAGGTCTGCAAGAACTTAAGGTGGGTAGAGACAAGCAAAGTTACCTGGTATTGGGTTATGTGAGCGTTGGACATCCACTGGTCTGGTGGGCTGCGAAGCAAAGCTTCCATTGAGTGCGGGCAATGACCTGCAGCTCCTGTCCGAAGATGAGCTTTTCAGCTTTCTTGGTGAGAAGGGCAGTGGTGGCAATGGCCCAAAGGCAGTTTGGCTATCCTGCCACCATTGGGGCTAACCTCTTAGACAGGTAAGCGATTGGTCTCTTTCAGGGTCCAAGGTACTGGGTAAGAACCCCTTTTGCAATGCCCCAAGTCTCACAGACATGCAATTGGAAAGGCTTAGCCAAATTAGGGAGTGCTAGGGTGGGAAACCTGGATTAGAGCATTCTTAAACTCCTGAAATGTTTCCTCTTCTTTGGGGCCCCACTGAAGTGCCTCTTCTTTTCCCCCAGTGCAGGTGTATAGTGGCTTGGCAATCTCTGCAAAGCCAATTATCCACAGCCTGCAGTATCCTACAGCAGTGTTTTTCAACCAGTGTGCCGTGAGACATGGTCAGATGTGCCATGGGGAAATTAAACATGGGTCCCCAAACTATGGCCCGTGTAAGCTATTTATCTGGCCCACTGCCAGCCGCCTCCATCGGAACATAAACATTCCCCTCACAATTCCTCCAGCTATCAGTGACAGGAAGAGTGGAGGCACGCTCACTGACCAATCATCTTCTAGGATTCATCCCGACAACTAGCAATGAACCAATAGTAGGCCGCCTCTCATCCACACCCAGGAAGGTCCCCACTGGGACTGCCGCGTACTTGTCATTGTGTGGCTTTGGTGAGTAGTTGAAGCTGCTACTCCTCCCCATGGTCCCGATTTCTAATCCTGGTCAGGACTGGAGGTAAATGTTGCCACCACTAGATGAAGCCTCAGGCTCAGCTGGTTATGTCTATCCTGATGGTGTATATAGATATTTGACCTTTTTCTTTTTAAAAGAGGCCCCTGCAGAGGGTGATATATAATGCATCATAATGCATCACAATGTTATCTATATTGTATATGGCCTCCTGAAGGGTCATCTTCTTAAAGAGCTCAAATCTCTATATACACCATCAAAATAGATAGAACCAAGGCCCCTGCACCCAGCTGACCATGGGATTTGAACCCACAACCTCAGGGAGAACTCTAGTATTTATCAGAATCCTTACCTAGAAAGAAAACTTCTCAATCTGACAGTAGAGATGCTCTGAGAACTTATGATGTTACACAAGTACCCAACATTTTCTAAAATTGATTTTGTCCAGTCTCTATATAGAGAGAATATTTGCCAAATTGATTTGAACCCACAACTTTGATGAAAGCTCCAGTATCTATTAGTGGGACTGTATATATGAGGGGCTACATGGGACTGTATATATGAGGGGTTACATGGGATTGTATATATGAGGTTACATGGGACTGTATATGAGGTTACATGGGACTGTATATATGAGGTTACATGGGACTGTATATGAGGGGATGTTACGTGGAACTGTATATGAGGGGATGTTACGTGGGACTGTATTTATAAGGGGGTGTTATGTGGGACTGTATATATGAGGGATGTTACATGGGACTGTATATATGAGGGGGTTATCCTTTTTTATTTAACTTTTTTTTTTTTTAATAAATGTAATTCATTTAAAGGACCTCTGCCAGGCATATTTCACTCTTGTGACAGTTTGGGATCTCAGCAAGATGAGCAAGTGACAGTGATGGAGAAGTTTTTGAGAAGGGAAAATGCAAATGCCGAACAGGGCCCTGGACAAAATTCTGACCCAGATGAAGGCCCTAGTATGAATGGTCGACAAAAGAAAAAAGACAAGACTGTGAGCTCGAGGCAATACAGCAAAAGCTATCTTTCATTTGGATTTACTTTCACTGGGGATGAGACAACACTGACTCTGCTGTGCTTGGTGTGTGGTGAGAAGCTTAATAGCACCACGGTGCCAAGCGAGCTTAAACACCATCTCCAAACGAAACACCCTTCCGTTCAAAACAAGCCGATGGACTAATTTGTACACTTACGTACAAAGAATGAGAAACGGGCAACTTTTTTGAGAAAAACCACAAAGGTAAATGAGAGAGCCCTCAAAGCTAGCTACCTTGTTGCTGAACTCGTAGCTAAATCAAAAAAGTCCCACACTGTGGCAGAAACATTAATACTGCCAGCTTGTAAAGCCATTGTAAATGAGATGCTTGGCCCTACTGTGGCCACAGAGATAGCTAAAGTGCCTCTCTCAGATAACACAATTGCCAGATGTATTGATGACGTGTCTGTGGACATAGCAACTGTTGTTTTGGAAAAGGTGCGCATCAGTAAGAAATTTGCCTTGCAACTTGATGAGTCGACAGATATTAGTGGACATTGTCAGCTCTTGGCCAACGTGCGTTTTGTGGATGGAGAAGCCATTAGAGAAAACTTTCTATTTTGCAAGGCACTGCCAGAAAAATCAACAGGAGAGGAAATATTTCTGGTCACATTGGAATATCTTGATAAAGGTGGGCTTATGTGGGAAAACCCGCACAGGTGTCTCCACTGATGGAGCCGTAGCTTTGGTCAGGGCATCAAAGGCTTCATAAGTAGGGTCAAAGAAAGAAACCCAGATGTTATTGTTACGCACTGTTTTTTGCACCGTGAGGCCCTCGTTGCAAAGACCTTACCAGCAGATCTAGCTCCTGTGTTGGATGATGTTGTGAGCATAGTGAACTTTGTGAAGACGTGACCTTTGAGATGTCGCTTATTTGCGTCTTTGTGTAAAGAAATGGGAGCGCAACATAAAATCTTAGTGCTCCACATGGAGGTCCGGTGGCTATCGCACAGCAAAGTGCTGGCCCATGTGTATGAGTTGCAAGAGGAACTTAAAGTATTTCTGACAAACGAGAGGTCCGATTACTCAAAGCTGCTTGCAAGTGATGAGTGGTGTGCAAAGCTGGTATACCTGGCTGATATATTTCATTATCTGAATGAACTGAACACACTGATGCAAGGCCGAAATGTAAACCTGCTTACAAGCACTGATAAAATGAACAGATTCTGTTTAAAGGTGCAGCTCTGGCAACAACATGTGCAGCGTGGCAACCTTGAGATGTTGCCGCTCACTGAAAAATAGCATGATGACAACACTGCTGCAATGTGTGAGGTGATTGGCAGACATTTGAAAACTCTTGAGAAGACGTTGTCATTTTATTTCTCTTCAGCCTTCACAGAATGCCTTGACTGGGTTAGGGACCCATACAGCTCAGTATCCGTTGCTGGAAAGGACACGACCTTAAAGGAGCAAGAGGAACTCATTGAACTGAAACAAGATCATGGTTTAAAGCTAAAGTTTGCTGATCTTCCTTTGGACAGTTTTTGGTTATCTGTTGCCAAGGAGTTCCCCATTCTGGCCAACAAAGCTATTTTGACATTGCTCCTGTTTTCAACCACATATCTATGTGAGCTGAGCTTCTCAAGCTTGACTGCGATAAAAACTAAAAACAGAGAGAGACTGAGAACTGTTGAGGAAGAGCTTCGTGTGTGTCTTTCTACCATTCCTGCCAGGATATCCCTTTTGTGTTCATTGAAACAGGCCCAGGTGTCACACTAAGTGAGTATAAATACATTTAGAAACTATATTATTAACTATATGTATAATATGTACTGTGTTAGAGTGTCATTTTGGTAGGTGGTGTGCCCCAGGATTTTGTAAATGTAAAAAATGTGCCGTGGCTCAAAAAAGGTTGAAAATCACTGTCCTACAGCATCTAGGAATTATTAGACTTGCCACTTGGACTTGGGAGAGGGGACTTTTAGAATAGGTTGCACCCTCCGTTCTGACAAATTCCTTTTTCCCTCCTATAGCCAATATCCTAGGTAAGTTGCAGTCTTTACACACAGCTGAGCCTTTTTAGCTGATACCTAAAAGCCTAGGCAGCACAGGACAGTTACAAATCTTCAGTGGCAGTTTCACAGTCCTCAAATGTTTGGGCTGCCACTAAGATATCAACATACTGAAGGACTGTGACTTCAGGGTCTTCCCTGTGAAAGTCTGACAAGTCCCGGCTTAACGCCTCATCAAACAGAGTCGCTTGTGGCATCCGTGTCAACATTAATGGCCCGCTTTCTCTTGCTTCTGGGTCAACCCATTCAAAGGCAAAGATAGGTTGACTTACCGGCGCCAGTGGGATGGAGAAGAAGGCATCCTTCAGGTCGAGGACCGTGTAGACGTCCTGGTTGGGTGGCAGCAAACTCAGCAGAGTCTAGTGGTTAGGGACCGTGCGATGGATGGTCCCTACCCGCTTGTTTACTTCCCGCAAGTCCTGGACCAGCCGGAAATCTTCTGTCCCTGGCTTTGGAACCGGTAGCAGCGGTGTATTCCAGGGGGATTTGCACGAGGATTCCTGCCTCTTTTAGCCACCTGATATGAACGGCTATGCCTCGCCTGGCTCGCTGACTCATTGGGTATTGCCAGATGCAAATTGGAGTCGCGTTGCTGAGGAGCTGGACTAGAATAGGCGGCAGATGGGTGGCCCGTCCAGGAGGGTTTGATTCCGCCCACACCCGGGGGGATGCTTTGTTGCCACCTCTGCAAGAGGGTAGTTTCCGGGGTCCCAATGTCTGATGGTTCTGGAGTGAGGAGGTATTCTTTGCTTAAAGGGCAAGTCACTAGGATAGTAGCAAGGGGGGCCTTGGAATCCTACCCAAGGAATTTCTTCTTCAAACGAGATGGTGGCTTTTTTTTTTTTCATTTTTCTGAAGCTGGAAACAGGGAGAGACAGTCAGATGGACTCCCGCATGCGACCGACCGGGATCCACCCGGCACGCCCACCATGGGGCGACGCTCTGCCCACCAGGGGGCGATGCTCTGCCCATCCTGGGCGTCGCCATGTTGCGGCCAGAGCCACTCTAGCGCCTGAGGCAGAGGCCACAGAGCCAGCCCCAGCGCCCGGGCCATCTTTGCTCCAATGGAGCCTTGGCTGCGGGAGGGGAAGAGAGAGACAGAGAGGAAAGCGGGGCGGAGGGGTGGAGAAGCAAATGGGCGCTTCTCCTGTGTGCCCTGGCCGGGAATCGAACCCGGGTCCTCCGCACGCTAGGCCGACGCTCTACCGCTGAGCCAACCGGCCAGGGCCGAGATGGTGGCTTTTAATTTGTGGAGCAAGTCCCTACTAATCAGAGGGTGGGAACATTCTGGAATGACAAGGAATGAATGAGTTACAGTTTTTGCCACGAGGTCGCTTATGAGGGCCTGGGTCCAGGAGTAGGCTTTAATTTTTCCTGTGGCCTCCCTGGATTAATGTCCATTTAGATGAAAGTGGTCCTTCTGGTTTGTTTAGGACCGAGAATGTGGCTCTGGTATCAATCAGGAAATTTATGTCCTTGCCCCCGATTTTTAGTTTTACCATGGGCTCCCGGGGGCTGTTTATTGAGCCCTGACTGCTTCAGTCTTCCTTAATCAGAAGGATGGCCTTAGATCGCTGCCGTTTGTGGCATTCACTTTTCCAATGTCCTTCCTCTTTACAAAAAGCGCACTGGGGCCCCCAGTGGGGGGCCTTTTTGGGGTGGGCCCTTTTTCCCATTTGGTTTCCCTTCATGCATGGCTACTAGATCTTAGTAACTTTCTTGTTTAATTCTGCAGGGTCTTCACGATTGTTGTAGACCCACTGAGCTATTTCTACTAACTTGGTTAACAGCTTTCCTTCAAAGCCTCCTAGCTTTTGTAATTTGCGTCTAATGTCTGGGGCTGACTGAGAAACGAAAGTGATATTAATCGCCCATTTTTTCTCCTCGGCTTCTGGATCTATGGGTGTATAAATGCAGTAAGCCTCTTGGAGATGCTCTAAGAATGCTGCTGGGAATTCGTCTTTCCCCTAAGTAATTTCAGATACCTTAGACATGTTGGTGGGCTTGCGAGCAGCTTGGCACAAAGCTCTTATAGAGTCTGACGATACCGTTTGAGAGCCTCCTTACCTGAAGTCTTGTTGTGGTCTCAATGAAGTGCACTAGGGGAAACACCTCTTCAAGGTGAGCAGGGTCGGTAGTGGGTAAACCTGAAAGGGCTAGCACAAGCTTCCGACCCTGTACCCTGATTCTCTCTTTCCTCAGAGGTAAAGAGAGTCTGAAGCAACTGCTGGTAGTCATCCAAAGTGGGCTGGTATGTATAGAAAATAGATTCTAAAAGAACAATTAACCCGTGTGGGTTAGCAGAGAAAGAAGGGTTTTGATTCTTCCAGTTATAGAGATCACTGATAGAAAATGGAACATAAACCATGAACGGGTGACTGCTAGGCTCAGGGGTTGCCTGGCACAGGGAAAGGATGGGGGTGGCAGGGACAGTAGTGTCGGGGGTCCTCAGGTCATCAGCAGCATCATGGATAGAAGAGAACTTTGGGGTTAGGGGGTGTGGCATTGGGACTCTGCACCATATAATGTACCCTGACGAGTATGGAGGGGACTGAGGGTTGCATCAGCCCTGGAGCTGGAAATCTCAGGTTCTGGAGCTGAGGCATAAGGAGGAGGACCCAGGAGAATTGGACTCTCAGGCAGGGCGGGCAAGACTGGTGGTGGGAGCTTGGATTTAGGGTCCGCCAGTAGGACAGTTTGCCTCTTCTTTCACGTCTTGAAGGGTGAGAGGCAATCTCTGAGCCACTTTGGTTGCCCCATGAGAACATCAATTCAGATTTGTATATACGGAATTTGGTCTGGGTGACTGGGATGCCTGAAGATGACAGATTGAACCTGGTAAGCAAGAGAGACATAAGTAGAGCCCTCTGAGGGCCAATTCCCCAGAGGGAATGTTGGCCACTCTAATTCACACAGAGTGTGAAGTCTCCTGGAGCTAATATTAGCTCTGTAGTCAGCAGCTTGTTTCTTGAAGTCCTGAAAATTATTCAAAGTACTCTCAAGCAGCGTACTATTAGCATGTGAAGCAGACTAACCCATTTTGATAGACTTAGAATAATCTACACAAAAAGGGACAAGAATACTGAAACTCCAGAGTACATATGACAAATAAACACTAGTTCTGGGACCACTGACTGCCGTCACGTGTAAGGGTCAGGTTGCAGAGGATATGCTGTCTAGCCCTGCCGCTGACCCCCTAGGGTGCCCAACCTGTCTGGACTAAGTGCCTTACTGGCAAGATTCTGAGCAGCTCAACATCCAATTGAGTAGAGATGCTCCTTTGGTTTCTCTGGCTGCCTTGTGCCTGGGGCCGAGGAATATCTCTCAGAGATCTCCCCCTAGGAAGGGCACTCCAAAGGCCCAAATGGGCACTGGCTTGACCACCAGAAAAGTCCAGTGCTATCTTGCTGGGATCTCCAAATGTTGTGGTGCAACTCGTGAAAAACTGAGGGAGAGCCCAAATCAATTAAAATTTAAAGAGCCTTTATTAACTGGCCAGCGGACTGTCCAGCTGCAATCTACACAGAGAAGCAGAGAGTGGCCATAGGCTGGGGGAGAGGGCAATATTTAAAGACAAAAACCACAGAAAAACCAAAGGGGGGGGGGCTGCAAGATGGCTATGGAGTAGACAAACGTACCAACTTCCACCTCCCAGAACCAAAATGGATTACAACTTAATTTTAAGAACCATCATATGAAAAAATCAACTTTGGACTAGACTCAGAGGACTCTTCAACCAAGGATTACTGAAGAAGCCACACTGAGACTGGTAGGTTAAGGGGAATCGCGGAGAGGGCTTCCCAGCTCCCCGGAGCGAATGGCAGCCTGAAGAGACTCGTTTGGTGGAAAGTGAGTTTACCAGAGAGGGGAGGGTCCTGGGCCCCAGGAACAAAGCCCCAGCCTGTAGCCCCAGAACCTAGAAGAGGCATATGGACAGTATTTAGCTGCAAAACAGTCAGGATACTGTTTGAGAGAAAGAGGCAGATTTCTCAGACCTAGGATTCTTCTTAAAGGGACTGTGCAGAAAACCTCTTCCACAACCACTCACCCAGGGCTCCAGGGGGACGGGAAGAGAGGAGAGGACTGGATAGCAGGAAGAGAGTGTAATCTAAGAGGCACAGGGAGAAACACTTTGAGGGCCAGCCACCCTAACCCCTGAGCTGAGTCACTCCCCAAATTTGAAGTGAATATTTCCTCTGGAACCAGCAATACCAGCAAAGGGAAGCAGGACACCAACCAAACAAGCTCTTCCACGGCACTCAGAGCAGAGTTGCTTAGAAGAAGGGAGCCTACAGGAATACAGTATTGAGTGCTAGGGACTGAGCTGCAGCGACTCCACTCAAACTGCTGAGGGCTTGCTGAAGGGCGAGCAGCAGCAGGACGCAGAGGTGGGATCCCAACAGCGGGGGCAGAAGCCAGGCCAGCCACAACTGAGGCCTGGTGTGAGCTCAGTCTCACCTGGTGGGGGTGGAAGGGGCACATGAAAGTGGTCTGGCTGGCTGTGGGCCCGCCTGCAATCCCACCTACAGGAGAAAGGCAAAAGCCTGGAACAGGGTGGAGACCTGCAGCTGAGCAAAGGTACTCACCCCTGACTTTGGTGCTGAGGCTTGTGGCCCAGGGTGCGGCATGCAACCCCACCCATGGAAACAGGGTGAAGGCCAAAACCAGCCAAGGCTTGTAAACCCAGGCACATGAACACAACCCCTCCTGTGGAGGAGAGGCAGAAACTGCAGCGACAACTGCAGCAGGCCGGTGCCGGCAACGCTCATACCCAAACACTTGAGGCAGCAGTGGTGGTGGCGGGCCTGCAGACAGACCACACCTAAGAAACACAGAAGCCACACTCATTGGATTCCAGTGGGCACACCCTTCTTATACACAGACAAAATGGGAGGGCAGAGAAATATAACCCAAATGAATCAAGAGAAAGTCCCAGAAAAAGTGAATGAGTCAGATTTAACCAAATTACCAGATACAGAGTTTAAAATAATGATTGTTAGGATGCTTAAAGATCATAGGACAACACTAGTTGGTCATTATGAACACCTAAAGAGATAGCAAGTATAAAAAAGGACATTGAAATAATAAAAAAAGAATTATTCAGAAATGACAAATACAATATCAGAAATGAAGACCACAATGAAAGGAATTTAAAGCAGGATAAATGAAGCTGAGGATAGAATCAGCAAGTTAGAGGACAAGATAAATGAAGGCATGGAAGCAGAGAAGAAAGAAGAAGAGACTCAAAAAGCCTGAGGAAACTCTAGGGAGCTCTGTAACAACATGAAGAGAAATAACATCTGCATTATAGGGGTTCCTGAAGAATAAGAGAAAGAACAAGGGATAGAGATTTTGTTCAATCAAATCATAGCTGAAAATTTCCCTAAACTGATGCAGGAAAAAGCCTCACAAGTTCAAAAAACACAGAGAACTCCATTAAAGAGAAACCAAAAAAAATCTACACCAACACACATCATAATTAAAATACGAAAGCTAAGTGATAAAAAGAAAATATTAAAAGCTGCTAGAAAAAAAAAGGCTATCACCTACAAAGTAGCCTCCATATGGATGACATCCAACTTCTCAACAAAACACTTGAGGCCAGCCGGGAATGGCAAGAAATATTCAAAGTAATGCAGAACAAGAGCCTATAACCAAGACTACTTTATTCAGCAAGGCTATTGTTTAAAATTAAAGAAGAAATAAAAAGCTTCCCAGACAAAAAAATCTCAAGGAATTCATTATAACCAAACCAATGCTGCAAGAAATGTTAAGGGGCCTGTTGTAAACAGATCAAAGTGGGAAAAGAATATAGCAAAAGAGGAATACAGGAATACAGTTTTAAAGAATAAAATGGCAATAAACAAATACATATCAATAATAATCTTAAATATAAATGGATTAAATGATCCAATCAAAAGACATAGGGAAGTTGTGTGGATAAGAAAACAGGACTCATACATATGCTATCTACAAGAGACACACCTTAAAACAAAAGATGCACATAGACTAAAGAAAAAAGGATGAAAAAAATATTTCCTCCTAACAGAAATGAAAAAAAAGCTGGGGTAGCAATACTTATATCAAACAAAATGGACTTTAAAACAAAAGCTATACTAAGAGATAAAAACAGTCACTACATAATGATAAAGGGAGCAATCCAACAGGTAGATATAATCATTATATATAAATATCTACGCAACTAATATAGGAGCACCTAAATATATAGAGCAGATTTTGATTGATATAAAGGGTGAGATCAACAGCAATACTATAATAGTAGGGGATTTCAATACCCCACTAACATTACTAGATAGATTCTCAAGAAAGAAAATTAACGAAGAGACAGCAGACTTAAAGGACACACTAGAGCAGGGATCCCCAAACTACAGCCCGCAGGCTGCATGCAGCCACCGGAGGCCATTTATCCAGCCCCCACTGTACTTATGGAAGGGGTACCTCCTTCATTGGTGGTCAGTGAGAGGAGCACATTGACCATCTCATTAGCCAAAAGCAGGCCCATAGTTCCCATTGAAATACTGGTCAGTTTGTTGATTCAAATTTACATGTTCTTTATTTTAAATATTATATTTCTTCTCGTTTTGTTTTTTGACTTTAAAATAAGATATGTGCAGTGTGCATAGGGATTTTGTTCATTTTTTTTTATAGTCGTCTGGCCCTCCAATGGTCTGAAGGATAGTGAACTGGTCCCCTGTGTAAAAAGTATGGGAACTCCTGAACTAGATCAACTGAATTTACTAGATATCTTCAGAACTTTTCAACCTAAAGAAGCAGAATATACATTATTTTCAAGTGCTCATGTTACATTCCCTAGGATAGACCACATGTTAGGGCACAAAAGCAGTCTCCACAAATTTAAGAAGATTGAAATTATATCAAGAATTTTCTTTGATCACAATGGCATGAAACTAGAAATCAACCACAGCAGAAAAACTGAAAAATTCTCAAACACATGGAAACTAAATTGCATGTTATTAAATAATGAATAGGTTAACAATGAGATCAAAGAAGAAATAAAAAAATTTCTAGAAACGAATGATAATGAGCATACAATACCTCAATATTTATGGGACACAGCAAAAGCAGAACTGAGAGGGAACTTCATAGCATTACAGGCATACCTCAGGAAGCTAGAAAAAGCTCAAATAAATAACTTGACCCTACATCTAAAAGAACTAGAAAAAGAACAGGAAGTAAAGCCCAGAGGTAGTGGAAGGAAGAAAATAATAAAGATCACAGTGGAAATAAATGACATAGAGGCTAAAGAAACAATACTGAGGATCAATGAAACCAGGAGCTTGTTCTTTGAAAAGGTGAACAAGATCGATAAACCTTTAACTAGACTCACCAAGAAAAAAAGAGAGAGGACTCAAATAAATGAAATTAGAAATGAGAGTGGAGAAGTAACAACTGACACAACAGAAATACAAAGGATTGTAACAAAATACTATGAAGAACTGTATGCCAAAAAGTTAGACAACGTAGATGAAATGGACAAATTCCTTGAAACATATAATATTTTGAAAATCAATCTGGAAGAATCAGAAAACCTAAACAGATTGATTAAACAAATGAGATCAAAAGAGTTATCAAAACATTCCCAACAAACAAAAGCTCTGGGCTCGATGGCAACGCAAGTGACTTCTACCAAATATTCAAAGAACTAACTCCTATCCTTCTCAAGCTATCTCAAAAAATTCAAGAGGAAGGAAGACTTCCAAGCCTCTTTTATGAGGCGAGTATAATTCTGATTCCAAAACCAGGCAAAGACAACACAAAGAAAGAAAATTACAGGCCAATATCCCTGATGAATTTAGATGCTAAAATCCTCAACAAAATATTAGCCAACCGGATCCAACAATATATGAAAAAAATCATACACCATGATCAAGTGGGATTTACTCTTGGGAGGCAAGGAGGGTACAATATTTGCAAATCAATCAATGTGATTCATCACATAAACAAAAGTAAGGAGAAAAACCACATGATAATTTCAATAGATGCAGAAAAAGCATTTGATAAAATCCAGCACCCATTCATGGTCAAAACTCTCAGCAAAGTGGGAATACAGGGAACATACCTCACATGATAAAGGCCATCTATGACAAACCCACAGCCAACATCATACTCAACGAGCAAAAATTAACAGCAATCCCCTTAAGATCAGGAACGAAGCAGGGGTGCCCCCTTTCACCACTCTAATTCAACATAGTTCTGGAAGTCCTAGCCACAGCAATCAGAGAAGAAAAAGAAATAAAAGGCATCCAAATTGGAAAAAAAGAAGAAAACTATCATTATTTGCAGATGATATGATATTGTATGTAGAAAACCCTAAAGTCTCAGTCAAAAAAACTACTGAATCTGATAAATGAGTTCAGCAAGATTGCAGAATATAAAATTAATACTCAGAAATCAGAGGCATTTTTATACACCAACAATGAACTGTCAGAAAGAGAAATTAAGGAAATAATCCACTTCACTATTACAACCAAAAAATTAAAGTACCTAGGAGTAAATTTAACCAGGGAGATTAAAGACTTGTACTCAGAAAATTATAAAACATTGATAAAAGAAATCAAGGAAGATACAATTAAGTGGAAGCATATACTGTGCTCATGGTTAGGAAAAATAAACATCATTAAAGTATCTACATTACCCAAAGTAATTTATAAATTCAATGCAATACCAATTAAAATTACAATGACATACTTCAAAGATATAAAACTCATATTCCAAAAATTTATATGGAACCAAAAGAGAACACGAATAGTCTCAGGAATCTTTAAAAGGAATAATAAAGAGGGAGGTATCACACTTCCTGATATCAAGTTATACTACAAGGCCATTGTACTTAAAACAGCCTGGTACTGGCATAAGAAGAGTCATATAAATAAATGAAACAGAATGGAGAACCCAAAAATAAATCCACACTTTTATGGACAACTGATATTTGACAAAGGAAATAAGAGCATACAATGGAGTAAAGACAGCCTCTTTAACAAATGGTGTTGGGAAAATTGGACAGCTACCTGCAGAAAAATTAAACTAGACCACCAACTTACAACATTCACAAAAATAAACTCAAAATAGATAAAAGATTTAAATGTAAGCTGGGAAACTATAAGCATCTTAGAATAAAACATAGGCAGTAAGCTCCCTGACATCTCTCGCAGCAATAAATTTGCCGATTTAGCTCTATGGCAAGTGAAATAAAAGACAGGATAAACAGATGGAACTATATCAAACTAAAAAGATTTTGCAAAGCTAAAGACAATTCGAACAGAATAAAAGGACAAACTACACAATGGGAGAACATATTTGATTCTATGTCTGATAAGGGGTTAATAACTAGAATTTATAATGAACTTGTGAAACTCAACACCAGGAAGACAAACAATGCAATCAAAAAGTGGGGAAAAGAGCCTGACCAGGCAGTGGCGCAGTGGATAGAGTATCGGACTGGGATGTGGATGACCCAGGTTTGAGACCCCAAGGTCACCTGTTTCAGCGCGGGCTCATTTGGCTTGAGCAAAAAGATCACCAGCTTGAACCCAGGGTCACTGGCTCAAGCAAGGGTTTAGTTGGTCTGCTGAAGGACCGCGGTCAAGGCACATATGAGAAAGCAATCAATGAACAAATGAGATGTCAAAACAAAAAACTGATGATTGATACTTCTCATTTCTCTCTGTTTCCGTCTGTCTGTCCCTAACTATCCCTCTCTCTCACTCTTTCTCTGTCTCTGGAAAAAAATAATGTATCGAAAAAAAAATTGGGCAAAAGAAATAAATAGACACTTCTCCAAAGAGGACATACAGATGGCCAATAGGCAGATGAGAAAATGCTCAACATCACTAATCATTAGAGAAGTGCAAATTAAAACCACAATGAGATATCACCTCACACCAGTCAGAATGGCGCTCATCAACAAAACAACACAGAATAAGTGCTGGCGAGGATGTGGAGAAAAGGAAACCCTCTTGTACTGCTGGTGGGAATGCAGACTGGTGCAGCTACTGTGGAAAACAGTATGAAGATTCCTCAAGAAATTAAAAATCAAACTGCCTTTCGAGCCAACTATCCCACTTTTAGCAATATACCCCAAGAACACCATAGCACTGTTTAAAAAGGAGAAATGCACCTCCATGTTTATGGCAGCATTGTTCACAATAGCAAAGATCTGGAAACAGCCCAAGTGTCCATTTGTGGATGAGTGGATTAAAAAGCGGTGGTACATATATACAATGGAATACTATGGGGCCATGAAAAAGAAAGAAATCTTACCTTTTGCAACAAAATGGGTGGACATGGAAACTATTATGTTAAGTGAAATAAGCCAGGAAGAAAAAGAAAAATATCATATGACGTCACTCATTTGAGGAATTTTGTGAGTAATGTGAACTGAGGAACGGAATTGAGACAGAAGAGGGACCAAAGGGATCAGAGGAGAAGAGGACAGAGGGAAAGGGGATGATAGGATTTGATAAACCTGAAGAGAAGGGGGGAGGGCACGATGGGGATGGAGGCAGGGAGATGTTGAGGGGAATACAGGAGAGGAGGGATACATTTGGGGCAACACTAGAATCTATGTAAACATAATAATTTAAAATCAATAAAAAATAAAAAAATAAAGACAAAACGCACAAAGTTACACAACATTGGCATAACATCTTGCAAAAGTATTCATTGTTCTAAGGAGATTAGCACACTTGCATAATATCTTTCAAAAGTACCTATTGTTCTAAGAAGATTAAACTGCCTACTCGTAATTTCTTGCCAAAAGCAAGATTAAACCTCAACCTTGCCCAAGCTTGTTAAAAATTTTCTACTCTTGCAGGTGTGGCTATAACTGTTAAACTTCAGTTTCCCTTATAAACCAGTTTCTCTAATCTCTAACTTAAATAGGGTCAGGGGTCTTAAGCATGGGTTGGTGACATGCCATCACAGTCTCATCTAAATCAGCTTCATTGTAAACTACAAGGGAAAGAAAATAATTTTTTTGATATTAGAAGTTATTTCATTTGAAAACAAATTATCTCTTTTTGCTTAAGATTTTGAAACAGAAACTTTGATTCACCTTCCAAGCCCGTTGAAACATTGCCAGGAAAATAATTCTGATATTGACATTGGCTATTTCAAAACAACACTTAAATATGAGGGAAGCTTTTCTCAACAGGTTTCAGGAATTCAGAAACAACAAAGCGCTGTTAGCCTTTGTTAAAAAATCTCTTAGTGCTACTGTAACAGAATTTAGTTTTTCTCCCTTTAATATTGACCTTGGCATCTTTGAAATGCAATTGCTGGATTTAAAAAACAAAGAATTGTGAAGCTCAAAATTTGAACGTCTTTGTGCTGATATAGAAATATTGGAGAAAAACGCATTTGCTGTTCTTTCCTTATTCAGGTCTTTACATATTCATGCAAACAATCATTTTCAAGCATGAACCTCATCAAGAGTAAATTGAGAAGTTGTCTTATTGATGAGAACCTGGAATTGTGCCTAAAATTAAAAACCACATACAAACCTGACTTACCCAAACTTTCCAAGGAGATGCAAAGCCATTGTTCACATTAGTGTTTGTCAGTCATTGTTATGATTTAATTTTATGGATACCTTACAATTTAATTCTATCAATAAATAATATCATTAAGTATGATATCAAGTTTTATTCAAGGTACCTATAGTTTAACTAAGACTTAAAACTTTAAGTAAAGTTTATTAAGTTAATTATAGGGAGTGTTGTGGAGTGAAAGAAGATGTAGTGTCGAGGACTGAGAAAGGCATGTTGAGATGGTTTGGATATATAGAGAGGATGAACGAAATGAGATAGACGAAACAAGTATACAAGACAAGTGTGGATGGGAGAGTTGGAAGGGTCGACCTCAGCGAACCTATCTCAATCAGATTGAGGACGTTTTTAGCAAAGGCCAGTTTAGGAGTACCCTAATTAAGTTAATAACAATGTATGTACCTATATAGTTTAAGTTTAAAAAATTTGGCTCTCAAAAGAAATTTCAATCGTTGTACTGTTGATATTTGGCTCTGTTGACTAGTGAGTTTGCTGACCACTGGTCCAAGCTCACAGGGCCTGGTAGAGTTAAACACATTCAAAGCCTGTGCTGCCTTGACAATTCCCTTAGCCGTTACTGCTGTTGCTGCTGCTGCTGCTGCAAAAACAAGCACCTATTATCTTCTAATGCCAACACCTGCTGCACATTAGAAGTGGACCAGTGGATTGTCAATTTCACATGGGCTCTCCAGCCCCCTGCTCATCCCTGTTCTGAAGAGGAGTAAAATACCCAGCAGCCAAGAGTCCCTCAGGGGCAGGCACAAACCCCTCCACAGGTAGTGGAGCACTCTGTGATCTGGCCCTACACCCAGGCAGAATTGATGGAGTTGGGGGTGCAATTCAGGCAGAAACCCACTGAGCCCCTGGCAGCTTGGTTGCTGAGGTTGTGGGACATCAGGGTGGATGGCATCATGCTCTCTGGAACAGAGATGGAGAAGTTAGCCACCATTACCATACACTCCTCCTTGAGGCAGCATCTTCAGAACTGCCATGACAACCGAGGAGACCACACCCTATCAGAATGGGTGATGGCTGCCATTTGTACAGTCTGGCAGAATGCTGGAGAATTGCTGGGGCAGTGAGTTGTTGGCAGTCCTATAGTGAGCTGCTCCAGGTCATTCAGGAACTAAGTGTGAAGAATGATGCTTTCAATCTGAGGTCCTATAGGCCAGATGAGGAAGTGTTTATGGCAGGCACGAGGGACCTTATTCTCTGTAGTGCCCCATCAGCCCTGTGGAGGAATATTATATAATGAATATATATGAATTTTAACTCAATTGAACATGAACAAAAAGGGTCACACAAAAAAATGTTTACAGGAATGACTGAGTCATTTACTCAGGGTAGGATAAAATGTCCTGCTGCAGTTTTTCCTGAAGCCAGACAGGATGTTCTTACCATTTGATGCTGACCCAGTAATTCTTTCAGAATGTCGTGACCTTCCTTTGTTCCTAGAGGTTAGGCATGAAGGACCCTCATATAATAGCCTCCAGCCAAAATTTTTCTATAAATATAGGTAGGGTCTCAGACTGCCCCTGAAGCTCTAGAAAATTCTTATTTATTGATTGATTGATTAATTGATTGATTGATTGATTGATGCACATGGTGGGTGGCTGACTTTGAAGCCCAGGCTGAAGCTTCCTGGTCTGGTGATGTGTTCCTCCGTGGTTTGGTGAGATTTGTACATACTCACAATTTTCTTTTTCTTAGTTTATGCTTTAACTAGTTGTTACTTTAGAAAGCAGGCTGATGTTTCTTTGTCTGGTAGTGTTGTATACTTACTGTTGTGTTGATTTTTCTTTCCTTATTCTACTTTAGGTTAAATAAGTTCAAATCCCTTTTGATTTTTGCCTTGATGTGGGAGACTGCAAGCTTACAAAAGTCCTCACAGTTTAAGGCTTAAGCCAAAGGGCTAAGCTCTTCCCCACAACCTCTGATTGTTTGACTAAGTTGGTAAAGGCAATTTACATGCCCTTCCCCACACTTCCATGATAGCTATAATGCTGATGGTTTCTACTGGTCACATCCCTATGTCTCTCAAAAAGACAGGAGGCAGTTTTCTTTTTACCCTTTGTTTTGTGAAGTTAAGATGTTATGCATGGCCTGACCTGTGGTGGTGCAGTGAATAAAGCATCGACCTGGAAATGCTGAGGTCACCAGTTCGAAACCCTGGGCTTGCCTGGTCAAAGCACATATGGGACTTGATGCTTCCAGCTCCTCCCCCCTTCTCTCTCTCTATCTCTCTCTCCTCTCTCTCCCTCTCTGTCTCTCTCCTCTCTAAAAATGAATAAATTAAAAAAAGATGTTATGCATGGTGGTGGTGGTGGTGGGGTTTCTGCACTGGGGAGAATTCTTGATTTGCCTCAGAAATGTAACTTTGTATTCAGAGCTCTCTTTGGTTTGCAAATGGCTTTGCTTTCTGCACTATAAATAAAGTGTTTTGGAGGTGCTGGCTGCTCTTGCAGACCATCAGTCTTGGCAATGAGTCCTCCTGATCCCACCCTTTTTCTCTCTGTGTTTATTTTCTAATCCTCCACCATTCCCACTTGAGATCTGCTAAATTATGAGTTGTGCTGGCTTGCGACACCTTGATTACTTTTTGTTATTAATCCTGATAAATTCCTCCCTAAAATCCATCCATGAGTAATTGAAACTCTGTACTGCATCTCCTGCATAGCACAAGCTTTTTTTTGGAGGGGGTCAGTAGTGGCAATCTGGAGCCCCTATGTGGGGCAGCCCATCAACATGGTTATACCAATGTTAACAGATTTGTTGGAGCTGGAAACCACATAAAATCATAAGGCTGTGCAGGCTGCTGCCTGTGCTGTCTCCCCAATTAATAAGAGAAATGGACCTATAAAGGTTACCTGAACACAGATTTGGGTAGATTTTATTGTAACTGGGGAAGATAGAGAGAAATTCGATGGCAAGTCTATTAAAGTTCTCTTAGATTCCAGCCATTGAAAAAGCAGGGGAAGTGGGTGGCCCCAGCAGCTTTCACGAAAATGGCTGGTGTTCAGGTTGCACAGTTGCAGGATTACTTTGTCGAGAGCTGATCCACTAATGCTGACTAACTAGGTCACAGCAGGAGAAGATCCACAACTGCTGGTTGACAAAGTCACAGCAAAAGAAGATAGAGTCACCACAGTAAAGACCAACAGCTGCGGGTTGACAAAGTCACCGCAAAGGAAAGGCACAACGATACTTCCCCCTTTAATCTTTTGAATTAATCTGGCCTTATATTCCCCCCTTTTCTGGGTGTGTGCTATTATTTATGGCACAGGGATAATAGTACTGTGCTTTCCCTGTAGATTTGTAGTAATTTCTTTGGAAAAGAGACAGAAGGTGTAAGTTCCACAGAAAAGCCTGTAAGCCCCTTGAACTGGGCTCATAAACATAAGAGGCTGGCCATGATATCCCTCATAAAGGGTTAAGTTTGTAGGAGAATTTCTTCTTATTAATCATGTTAGAAAGAATAAAATTAGAACTTAGCTAGTATATGAATATAGTAAATAAATAAAGTTTAACTAGACATTAGAATCTTAGGTAAAGTGTAGTGGAGTGGCCTGTTGTGTGGCCTTGGATAGGAGTGCAGCTGGCTAGTAAAGAATGTCTTGTTAAAAGACTTGTTTTGTCACTGAAGACAGTCACTGGGCTTTTCTCAGTAAAACATTCTCATGAGATTTTTGCATTTTCCAAGGATAAGGAGAGGAATGTGGTGGGATTCATAGCAGCAATAGCAACTAATGCCTTCTGATATTATGTTGCTACTAGCTATCTTGCAGATGCACTCTATGTATCTCTAAGTAAAAATTACTCTTTATACTATGTCAGTTTCTTAATAGCAAGCCTTTTGTAGTCTTGTGAGAAAAGAATTAGGACACTACATGAACTCAAGGCTATTTGCCTGAGCAAGCGGTGGTCCTTTGCTAGTCCTTGATAATTTGGTCTGCTATCTCTCTCTGTGCCCTTGACTCACTACAACAGTAAAATAGAGTTATTAATTAGTACTAATCTTTTAGAAGTTTGTGCCAATATTGTTATTACTATTCAAGTTATTGTATAACTGTACTTTGAATGACTTACCACCTGATTTGTAGCTTATAGATATGAATTAACTGTTATCTAAAAATATGTAACCATAGTGAAACTAAAACAATGATGTATTCAAAATACAATGTGATTGTAACTTAGTGTGTGTGCATAAAAAGTAATGTTAGACCAGCCATTGGCAGAGATGCCTGGCAGTAAATGCTAACCAGAGAATAAAGAGAAAGAAAAGAATTCGGCTCTCTCACTTGATCGCGCCGACGACGCCGTCTCCTCCTGTGGGACCCCTGGATCCCCCCTGGGGCTGGACCCCGGCATTACTTGATGGAGACAGCTGAGAGAGAGGAGGATACCCAAGAAACATTTTCTCAGTTTGAATAGAGGGAAGGCCAAGGGACCTGTTCAAGGGGGGGGGGCTAGAGAGCCCATGTGAATTTGACAATGCACTGGTCCACTTCTTATGTGCAGTGAATGTTGGCATTAGAAGATAATAGATGCTTTTTTGCAGCAGCAGCAGTAACAGCTAAGAGATTTGTCAAGGCAGTTCAGGCTTTGAATGTGTTTAACTCTATGAGATCCTATGAGCTTGGACCTCTGAGGGGTTCGAATGGGGTTTATGGCAACAGACATAGCACTTATGGAAAGGTGCTGAGGTCCATTATCAAAGAACTGTATGTCTAGTAGCCTGTATTAATTTGCACAGCTAGGCTGTATACCATGGACTGATCACTGAGTGGTGTAATGAACTCTTGGACTGCAACCAGAGGGGGGTACCAGCTCCCTCGCTGGATGAACACACCACTTATAGACAGTACTATAAAAGATGTAAAGGAAGGCTGAAGCACCAGTATAGGCCCTCCTACACCGGGAAGCTGTTCCATCCAGTTGCAGAGATGCACCAACAACACTGTGGTTTCAATGCATATAACTCTGGACTATACAGGCCCTCCCACCTACCATTGGATAGGGAGCTAGAGATGGATCTCCAGTTAACTCTCTGGGCAGAGTGCTCAGGGAGACATTTTGAAAGGCCTTTGTAACAATTATGTAACTTGTGCTGTTGCTGTAATCTGTTTAGGTAATGTATCTCACTCCTCAAATAGGGACCACCACAGAAGATAGCTCTCTTGTAGATTGTGAAGCAAGCAACCCTAAAAGGATGGAATGTTGGGGAAACAGCTGTGTTAGTCTTGCTCACTGGTTTACTGGCTTGCAAGCACTTTGCTTAATTAGTGCAAGAGCATGTGGCAGTGTCACGTGTGTATACTGTATGTAAGGCTACAGGTGCTTGCCCTCAGGGTAGTAGTTAGCACCTAGATTGCCTGCCCACCACTGTGAGAGATCATTTGCTGTTCATTTGCCTGAGTTAGTGGTTTTCCCCTGCCTGTTTGCTCTTTTGCCTTTGCAAGACTCTATTAAATGAGAATGGCCCAATGCTTTCTGACTCCTCAATTTTTCTACCATCTGCCCAAATCCATTGTGGACCTGTCTGGCCTCAGTTACCAGCATTACAATATGCCATTTAATTTCTCTCTATCTACCCCAGCCACAATCAGATCTAGCAACATCTGTGTTTGGGTAAATTTTACAGGCCCCTTTCTCTTGTTAGTTGAGGGGGCAGCATGGACAGCATCCCACACTGCCTTATGATTTCATGATGTCTCTCTCTCCTCCTAATTTGCTACCATCTGTATAACTGCATTGATGGGCTGCCCCACATAAGGGCTCAAGATAAATACTAGTGACCCAAAAATGGCTGACAGGGCACTACAGAGAAAACAGTCCCTCATGCCTGCCATAAACACTTCCTCATCTGGCCCACAGGACCTCGGGTTGAAAGCAACATTCTTCATACCTAGTTTCTGAAAGACTTGCTATAGCTCTGCTTATGTCTGACACCAACTCACTGTCCCCCGCCCCCTGCAAGTCTCCAGCATTTGGCCAGACTGTGCAAATGGCAGCTATCACCCATTCTAATAGGGCATGGTTTCCTGAGTTGTCATGGCAGTTCTGAAGATTCCTCAGAAAGGAGTGTGTGGTAATGGCAACCAATATCTCCATCCCTATTCCAGAGATCATGACGCCATCCACCCTTATGTCTCAGAACCACAGCAACCAGACTACCAGGGGCTTGGTGGGTTTCTGCCTGAATTACACCCTCAACTTCATCAGCTCCACCTGGGTGTAAGATCAGACCATCAGCTCCACCTGGGTGTAAGATCACTACCTGTGGAGGGGATTGTGCCTGCCACTGAGACACTTTTGGCTGCTGGGTTTATACCTTCTGGGTGACCACTGATTGGGCTCTGAGTCTGTGGATGGCAGTTTCAGCCCAAACCTCCTTCTCAGAAGAGTTGGAAATGACTACAACTGCTAACTCAGACCCACTCCACTGGCACAGATGCAGCTACTTCTTCAGCACCTACTTTGGCTCCTGCAGCTGCCGGCTCTTGGGCTGAAGCTGAAGCTCAAGCTTTTGAACCTGCAGTTGTTTGTCCAACAACTGTTACTGCCAACGGTCAGCTTCTAGGCAAATTGAAGCTCATTAACTGTAATTCCTTTTCCAGCGACTCCTCCAGTTCCAGGCGCTGTTGGTGTTCAGCATGCATCTCACACTGCAGCACTTGAAAGCAGTCAGACTCCTTTTCCAGAAAATGTTGTAGTTCTCGCCAATGTTGGTGCTCAGTCTGCACCTCATCCTGGAGGTCTCAAACTCAGGTAGCCTCTCACACAGAGCTTTCAGCTTCTGCTCACAGGACTATCCAAAAGAATAGCTGCATGGAACTCCTCTACCCACCCTTCAGGATGTCAGTAGCTCTATACCAGTCTGATCTGAATCCTGCCACTATGCCTGATGTAATGCTGGTGGCTGAGGCCAGGCATGCCGCTCCACATTGGATTCAGGCAGATGGTAGAGAAACTGCAGAACCAGAAAGTGTTGGGCTATTCCCATTTAATAAAGTCTTACAATGGCAGGTGAAAAACAGGCAGGGGAAAACAGCTCACTCAGACAAACACACAGCAAAATGGCCCCTCACAGTGGCTGGCAGGCAATCTGCAATCTGCCCTGAGCTCAAGCACCATAACCTTACATAGACTATATACACATGGCGCTGCTATATGCTCATGCAGTAATCAAGCAAAGTACTTGCAGCTGGTAAACCATTGAGCAAGCCTAACACAGCTGTTCCCCAACAAGACTTTTACCTCCTTGGTTAAATTTATTCCTAGGTATTATAATATATAAAATATTAATATATTATATATATTTTGTTGCAAAATAAATGGAATTGTTTTCTTAATTTCTCTTTCTGACAGTTTAGTATTGGTGTATAAAAATGTCAATAACTTCTCACTATTGATTTTATATCTTGCCACTTTGCTGAATTCATTTATCAGGTCCCTGGTGACCAGGGAACAAAGTGTGTTGAAAGGGCTGGCTTGTCCTCCAAAAAGAAAGGAGAGGGAGAGAGACAGATGGTGAGGGGCAGAGGAATGCAGGGGACGACCTGAAAAGCTGACTCATTCAGTGTTGGAGGTGGCCATACGTGGGGGAGGGGCTGATCCGCAAAATAAAAGTCAAAGTGCTTCCAGGGCACAGATCTCCAGACATCTCTCCAGCTCCAATCAGCACAACAAGGCACAGCTGAAAACAAGAAGTGGGTAGAAAGGGCAGTAACTCAGGTCTCCCTGGAGATCTGAGATACACCTCCCCATACTGAAGCTGAGAAAGCAACCCGCACCCAGAAAGATTAACTGGCAGAAGATGACTTCAGAGCCTCAAGCCACACCCACCGTATTCCTGGATACAGTTTCAAATAAGCCCCCTGCTGAGATCAGCAAACAAGACAATCACCTGTTAAGAAAACAGACAAATCAAGACTTCAAAGCGGCCCCAACCCCAAAGTGGATTACAAATAATAGCTGATGCCAACCCAAGAAGACCTAGAAATAACACAATTAAAAACTGGAGGCAGACAACACCAAGCCTAGACTCAACCAGCTCTACAAACAAAACACCCAAACACACAGATATAATGAGAAGACAGAGAAGTGTAATCCAAATGAAACCACAAGAGAAACATCCAGGAAGTGAACTAAGTGATAAGGAAATAACCAAACATCCAGATGCGGAGTTCCAACTAATGATTGTAAGGATGCTTAGGGATCTTAGGACAACAATGGATGTTCATTACAAACACCTAAAAATAGAAATAGCAAGTATAAAAAAGTATATTGAAATATTAAAAAGAAACAGTCAGTGATGACAAATACAATATCAGGAATGAAGACCACAATGGAAGGAATTAAAAACAGGATGGATAGAGCTGAGGATCGAATCAGTGAGTTGGAGGACAACTGGAATGAAGGCATGAAAGCAGAGCAGAAAAAAGAAAAGAGACTCAAAAAGTCTGAGGAAACTCTTAGAGAGCTCTGTTACAACGTAAAGAAAATAACATCCGCATCATAGGGGTTCCTGAAGAAGAAGAGAAAGAACAAGGGATAGAGACTTTGTTCAATCATATCATAGCTGAAAACTTCCCTAAATTAATGCAGGAGAAACTCTCACAAGTTCAAGAAGCACAGAGAACTCCATTAAACAGAAACCCAAAGAGACCTACCTCAAGACACATCATAATTAAAACACCAAAGCTAAGTGATAAAGAGAATATATTAAAAGCTGCTAGAGAAAAAAGGCTAGTACCTACAAGGGAGCCCCCATAAGGATGACATCAGACTTCTCAACAAAAACACT
Source organism: Saccopteryx leptura (assembly GCF_036850995.1). Classification (NCBI taxonomy): domain Eukaryota; kingdom Metazoa; phylum Chordata; class Mammalia; order Chiroptera; family Emballonuridae; genus Saccopteryx; species Saccopteryx leptura. The sequence goes on along the minus strand of NC_089505.1, from coordinate 161,858,007 downwards.
TGAGGCCAGAAGGGAATGGCAAGAAATATTCAGAGTAATGCAGAACAAGAACCTACAACCAAGACTACTTTATTCAGCAAGCTATTATTTAAAATTGAAAAAGAAATAAAAAGCTTCCCAGACAAAAAAAAACTCAAGGAATTCATTCGAACCAAACCAATGCTGCAGAAAATGTTAAGGGGCATGGTGTAAACAGATCAAAGTGGGAAAAGAATATAGCAAAAGAGGATTACAGCTTTAAAGAATAAAATGGCAATAAACAACTACATATCAATAATAACCTTAAATGTAAATGGATTAAATGATACAATCAAAAGACATAGGGTAACTGCATTGATAAAAAAAGCAGGACCTGTACATATGCAGTCTACAAGAGACACACCTTAAAACAAAAGATGCACATAGATTGAAGATAAAAAGATGGAAAAATATTTCACGCAAATGGAAATTAAATAAAGCTGGGGTAGCAATACTTATATCAGACAAAATGGACTTTAAAACATTGACTATAGTAAGATATAGAAGGTCACTACATATTGATAAAGGAAGCAATCCAACAGGAAGATATAACCGTTATATATATATCTACGCACCTAATAAAGAAGCACCTGAATATATAGAGCAGACTTTGATAAATTTAAAGGGTGAGATCAACAGCAATACTATAATAGTAGGGGATTTCAATACCCCACTAATATCACTGGATAGATCCTCAAGAAAGAAAATTAACAAAGAAACAGCAGACTTAAATGACATACTAGATCAACTCGATTTAATAGATATCTTTAGAATCTTTCACTCTAAAGTAGCAGAATATACATTCTTTTCAAGTGCTCATAGTACATTCTTTAGGAAAAATAACGAGTATACATCAACTCAAAATTTATGGGACACAGCAAAAGCAGTCCTGAGAGGGAAGTTTATAGCATTACAGGCATACCTCAGGAAGCTAGAAAAAGCTTAAATAAACAACTGTACCCTGCATCTAAAAGAACTAGAAAAAAAAACCCAGCAAGTAAAGCCCAGAGCTAGTAGAAGGAAGAAAATAATAATGATCAGAGCAGAAATAAACGACTAAGAGGCTAAAAAATAATACAGAGGATCAATGAAACCAGGAGCTGTTTTTTTGAAAAGGTAAAGAAGATCAATGAACCTTTAACCAGACTCACCAAGAAAAAAAGAGAGAGAGGACTCAAATAAATAAAATTAAAAATGAGAATGCAAAAATAACAACTGACACAACAGAAATACAAAAGATTGTAAGAAAATACAATGAAGAACTGTACGCCAAAAAACTAGACAGCCTAGATGAAATGGACAAATTCCTTGAAACATATAATTTTCCAAAAATTAATCTAGAAGAATCAGAAAACCTAAACAGATTGATTATAACAAATGGGATCGAAACAGTTATCAAAAAACTCCCAAGAAAGAAAAGTCTTGGGCCTGATAGCATCACAAGTGAATTCTACCAAATATTCAAAGAAGAACTAACTCCTATCCTTCTCAAGCTATTTCAAAAAATTCAAGAGGAAGGAAGATTTCCAAGCTCCTTTTATGAGGCCAGTATAAATCTGTTTCCAAGACCAGGCAAAGACAACACAAAGAAAGAAAATTATAGGCCAATATCCCTGACGAATTTAGATACTAAAATCCTCAACAAAATATTAGCAAACCGGATCCAGCAATATATGGAAAAAATCATACACCATGATCAAGTTGGATTCTAAATATTTATATGGAACCAAAAGAGAACACGAATAGCCTCAGCAATCTTGAAAAGGAAGAATAAAGGGGGAGGTATCACACTTCCTGATATCAAGTTATTATACAAGGGCATTGTACTCAAAACAGCCTGGTACTGGCCGAAGAATAGGCATATAGATCAATTAAACAAAACTGAGAACCCAGAAATAAACCAACACCTTTATGGACTACTGATATTTAACAAAGGAGGTAAGAGCACACATGGAGTCAAGACAGCCTCTTCAACAAATGGTGTTAAGAAAATTGGACAGCTACCTGCAAAAAAAATGAAACTAGACCAGGAACTTACACCAGTCAGAAAAATAAACTCAAAATAGATAAAAGACTTATATGTAAGCCATAAGTATGAAGAAGAAAACATAGGCAGTAAGCTGTCCGACATCTCTCACAGCGATATATTTGCTGATTTATCTCCACAAGCAAGTGAAATAAAAGGCAGGATAAACAAATGGGACTATATGAATCTAAAAAGCCTTTGCACAGCCAAAGACAATAAGAACAGAATTAAAAGACAAACTACACAATGGGAGAACATATTTCACAGTACGTCTGATAAGGGTTTAATAACCAAAATTTATAAAGAACTTGTAAATCTCAACACTAGAAAGACAAACAATCCAATCAAAAAATGGGCAAAGGAATTGAATAGACACTTTTGTAAAGATGAAATACAGTTGGCCAATAGGCATATGAAAAAGTGCTCAACATCACTAATCATTAGAGAAATGCAAATTAAAACCACAATGAGATATCATCTCACACCGGTCAGAATGGCGCTCATCAACAAAACAACACAGAATAAGTGCTGGCGAGGATGTGGAGAAAAGAGATTCCTCAAAAAATTGAAAACCCAACTGCCTTTTGACTCAGCTATCCCACTTTTAGGAATATACCCCAAGAACACCATAGAACTGTTCCAGAAGGAGAAATGCACCCCCATGTTTATGGCAGCATTGTTCACAATAGCAAAGATCTGGAAATAGCCCAAGTTTCTGTCAGAGGACGAGTGGATTAAAAAGCTTTGGTACATATATACTATGGAATACTACTCAGCCATAAGAAATAATGACATCAGATCATTTACAATAACATGGATGGACCTTGATAACATTATACGGAGCGAAATACGTAAGTCAGAAAAAACTAAGTATATGAACCCATATATAGATGGGACATGAAAATGAGATTCAGAAACATGGACAAGAATGTGATGGTAACAAGGAGTGGGGTGGGGGGTGGGGAGGGGGCGAGGAAGGAGAGAGAGAGGGGGTGGGGGAAGGGAGGGGCAGAAAGAAAACCAGATAGAAGGTGACTGAAGACAATTTGACTTTGGGTGAGGGGTATGCAACATAATCAAATGTCAAAATAATCTGGAGATGTTTTCTCGGTACATATGTACCCTGATTTATCAATGTCACTGCATTAAAATTAATAAAAAAATGACTAAAATTAAATCTTGAAGCAAGATACCTAATTTTGTGCTATGTGAATAGTATGATGAGGAAATGAAGGTAGATAAGATGAATATCTAGTTAGAAGTTTGAATTTTCTCCTATAGAAAGAGGACTGCTGCTGATTTTAAGCAGAGATGTGACATGAGAAAAATTATGTTTTAGGAAAGATATATGGACCTCCAATATAAATGTGGAGTGTTAGAAAATGGGAAAGATGAGATATGTGGCTACTATAATTAGGTTAAATGAACTACATAACAAAGGGAAGCAAGAGATGTACACCTAAAACATATGTTTTCCTATGGACCAATGTCACCTGATTAAATTTAATTTCTATGTACAAAAAAATAAGTTAATTAAAAAAATAGTCCCTTCCCTGTGTGTTTTGTATTCTACCATTTATAACTTTTTAGAACCCATACAGTTAGCCCTTTTCTTTCCAATTTATTTTTCTCCCTTTCTACAAGTTTCTTACCAACATTTTACACACTTAAGTTTTTTCCATTTTCAAACTCTTCTTTCCCCAAACAGCTGCATAACCAAATAGTGCCTCTATTTACTCACTACACTATTCTGACCACTGTCTTATATATATTTTTTCCCATGTCAGTCAGATATTTTAAAAGAATTATCTCCAATTAGTGTCTCAGTATCTGTACTTCCCATATAATTCTGAAATGACTCTAAGGGAGCTTGTTCCTCCATTCCACAGAAATAATCTTCTTAAGTGATTTCTCTTTCTTGACCTTTTACCATTCATTGGTATTCTGCATCACTTACTTCTCACCCATAATCATCATAAATGTAGCATTTGCTCATCATTTACTATATGCCAGGCACTGTATTAAGCGCTTTATATGCATTATTTTCTTGTGGAAACTGCTCTTTCTTTGATTTTATGATATAAGACTTCTCTGATTTTCCTTCTACTTTTCAAGTAGATATTCTGGTTTCTTTGTTCATCTTTATCTGTTTGGCTTTCATAACTGTTGAAGTTCATCAAGGCATATAAATCTTTAAAAGGTAAATTTTTTAAAATAATTTTATTTTTATAATGGGGCAACATCAATAAGTCAGGATACATATATTCAAAGATAACAAGTCCAGGTTATCTTGTCGTTCAATTATATTGCATACCCATCACCCAAAGTCAGATTGTCCTCTGTCACCTTCTTTCTAGTTTTTTTGTGCCCCTCCCCCTCCCCCTTTCCCTCTCCCTCTCCCCCGTCCCTCCGTAACCACCACACTCTTATCAATTCTTATCAATGTCTCTTAGTCTCACTTTTATATCCCACCTACATATGGAATAATGCAGTTCCTGTTTTTTTCTGATTTACTTATTTCACTTCATATAATGTGATCAAGATCCCACCATTTTGCTGTAAATGATTCGATGTCATCATTTCTTATGGCTGAGTAGTATTCCATAGTGTATATGTGCCACATCATCTTTATCTAGTCATCTATTGACAGGCTTTTTGGTTGTTTCCATGTCCTGGCCACTGTCAACAATGCTGCAATGAACATGGGGCTGCATGTGTCTTTACATATCAATGTTTCTGAGTTTTGGGAGTATATACCCAGTAGAGGGATTGCTGGGTCATAAGGTAGTTCTATTTTCAGTTTTTTGAGGAACCACCATACTTTTTTCCATAATGGTTATACTACTTTACATTCCCACCAACAGTGTATGAGGGTTCCTTTTTCTCCACAGCCTCTCCAACATTTGCTATTACCTGTCTTGTTAATAATAGCTAATCTAACAGGTGTGAGATGGTATCTCATTGCAGTTTTGATTTGCATTTCTCTAATAACTAAAGAAGATGAGCATCTTTTCATATATCTGTTGGCCATTTGTATTTCTTCCTGGGAGAAGTGTCTGTTCATATCCTCTTCCTATTTTTTTATTAGATTGTTTGTTTGTTTGTTGTTGAGTTTTATGAGTTCTTTGTATATTTTGGATATTAGGACCTTATCTAAGCTGTTGTTTGAAAATATCATTTCCCATTTAGTTGGCTTTCTGTTTATTTTGTTATCAGTTTCTCTTGCTGAGCAAAAACTTCTTAGTCTGATGTAGTTCCATTCATTAATTTTTGCCTTCACTTTTCTTGCCTTTAGAGTCAAATTCATAAAATGCTCTTAAAACCCAGGTCCATGAGTTTAGTACCTATGTCTTCTTCTATGTACTTTATTGTTTCAGGTCTTATGTTTAGATCTTTGATCCATTTTGAGTTAATTTTAGTACAGGGGGACAAACTGTAGTCCAGTCTCATTCTTTTGCATGTGGCTTTCCAGTTTTCCCAGCACCATTTATTGAAGAGGCTTTCTTTTCTCCATTGTGTGTTGTTGGCCCCCTTATCAAAAATTATTTGACTATATATATGTGGTTTTATTTCTGGGTTTTCTATTCTGTTCCATTGGTCTGAGTGTCTATTTTTCTGCCAATACCATGCTGTTTTGATTGTCGTGGCCCTATAATATAGTTTGAAGTCAGGTATTATAATGCCTCCAGCTTCATTCTTTTTCTTTAGGATTGCTTTGGCTATTTGGGGTTTTTTATAGTTCTATATACATCTGATGATTTTTTTGCTCCATTTCTTTAAAAAATGTCATTGGAATTTTGATGGGAATTGCATTAAATTTGTATATTGCTTTGGGTAATATGGCCATCTTGATTATATTTATTCTTCCTAACCAAGAACAAGGAATATTCTTCCATCTCATTATATCTTTTTTGATTTCCCTTAACAATGGTTTATAGTTTTCATTATATAAGTCCTTTACATTCTTTGTTATGTTTATTCCTAAGTATTTTATTTCTTTTTGTTGCAATCATGAAGGGGATTATTCTTTTGAGTTCATTCTCAAATATTTCATTGTTGGCATATAGAAAGGCTATTGACTTCTGTATGTTAATTTTGTATCCTGTGACCTTACTATATTGGCTTATTGTTTCTAGTAGTCTTTTTGTGAATTCTTTGGGGTTTTCGATGTACAGGATCATATCATCTGCAAAAAGTGATACCTTTACTTCTTCTTTTCCGATATGGATACCCTTTATTTCTTTGTCTTGTCTGATTGCTCTGGCTAGAACCTCTAGTACCACATTAAATAAGAGTGGAGAGAGTGGGCAACCCTGTCTTGTTCCTGATTTAAGGGGGAAAGCCTTCAGTTTTGTGCCATTTAATATGGTGTTAGCTGATGGTTTATCATATATGGCCTTTATCATGTTGAAATATTTTCTAAAAGGTAAATTTTTGATTAAACAGAACCACAATGTAATTATAATGTCTCTTTAAAGAGAAATATAGAGAAAAGAAGTTGTAACTATTTTTATTATTATTGATTTTAGTGAGAGAAGGAGAGACAGAGATAGACAAGAACATTGAGCTGTTTCTATATGTGTCCTGACCGAGATTGAACCAGTAACCTCTGTACTTAGGGATGATGCTCTAACCAACTGAGCTATCCAGTCAGGGCAACAATTTTTTAATATTAGCAAATACCCATTCAATGAGGAACTTTTCAATCATCTCATACAGATCATGAAATTTTCTATATTTTAAAAATTCAGGTTCTAACCAAGTTACTCTTTCTAATATTTGCAAACCATTAGTGGTTTCTCATTATTATTATTTTTTAGTTTATAAAATTAAATTTAACAGGGTGATATTGGTCAAAAAAGTACATAGATATTGGGAAAAATTCCCACATTATTTGGACAGTAGATTATGTTGTATTCCTATCACCCAAAGTCAAATAATCCTGCATCTTATATTTGTTCCTCTTTACACACCTCCTTCTCCACCATTCTTCTTTCTCTTCCACCTTCCACCTCCCCTTGGTAACCACTGCACTCTTATCAATCTTCATGAGTCTCAATTTTGTATGCCACTTATGTATTGAATTATACAATTTTTAGCTTTTTCTGATTTACTTATTTCACTCAGTGTAATGTTATCAAGGTCCATCCATGTTGTCATAAATGATCCTATGCCATCGTTTTTTATGGCTGAGTAGTATTCCACTGTATATATGTACCACATCTTCTTTATTCAACTACACTGGGGAACAAAATTTTTGTTGCATCCACTTGTTCTTACCTAATTCGAGTGTGCTGATCTCAAATCTGACATTAGTTTTTATCTGTAAGCTATAGGGGTTTTTTTGCAATTCAAGATTTTAGGTTTTCAACTTATTGTAAAATTTTCACATTCAGTTTAACATAATGAAATAGAATGTCTTCTTGGGCATCATCTTTGTGAAAATATAATAATTTACACAATGCAGTAAATACACTAATACACTAAAAGATATGATTGCATCAGAATTTGTCTACAATTTCAAAATAGGACATATTAAAACACTTATTTTAATCAAAAAATTTGCATAAAACTTATTTAAATTGTATTCAAAAATAATTTGCATTTGTACCTCTTGTGTTTGTGTACTTGTTGAGGACAATCTTGTTTGATGCTCCAGCAGTAGTCCGATCATCACTAACAGCTCCAAGATTTTTGGGAAGCTTATCAAGGTGACTGTTCAGGAAGTGAATCTTAATGCTCATGTTACATCCAATGTCTCAGAAAGCCAACAGCATCCTTTGAACCAGAAGTTCATAGTTTTCTGCCTTTTTGTTGCCAAGGAAGTTCTTTGTAACTGCTACAAAAGACTGCCATGCTGCTTTCTCCTCCTTATTCATCTTTCTGGCAAATTCTTCATTACATATGAGGGTTCGAATCTGAGGTACATCGAATACACCTGCTTTTATCCTCTTGAAAGACAAGGCAGGAAAAGCAGAAATAATATGTTGAAAGCATTTACTTTCAACATTCAAAGCCTGAACAAACTGCTTCATTAAGCCAAGTTTGATGTGAAGTGGGGGGGGGGGGAATGATCCTGTCTCGATTAACTACAGGTTCATTCACAGTATTTTACAATCCTACTTCCAGAGCTTCAGGTTTTGGCCACTCCTTCTGTGTCCAGTGTTTCTCCGGAGCTTGGCTGTCCCACAAACACAGAATGCAAGGATACTTCGTGAAACCTCTCTGTTGTCCTAGAAGGAAATTTACCATTTTAAGATGCACACAAATGATCCAGTTATGCTCCTCATAATTCAGAAAGTGAATGACAATTTTATGTCATTATAATCTTCTTGCAGATAAGTTGAACAACCAATTGGAATCGCTGCATAAACATTACTGTTGTGTAGGAGAACACACATTAGACTCTATTTAGAGCTGTCAAGAAATAGCCGCCATTCTGTTGGACTGTAAGTGGCAACACCTAACTAGCTGAGAAGACTACTGATATCATGACAGTAAAGAAAGTATTTGTCTTTGGAAAAAAAGTCCACAAAAATTTGTTCACACTTCCTGAAATGGGATACTTTAGCTGACCGGTGAAGTACATTCTTTTCTTGAAGTATGGAGGCTAATAACTCAGCTGCTTTCTTTCATAGGCCCAAGTCTCTTACTAAGTCATTCAATTCAGGTTGGCTAAACTGCTGAGGGGTTAATGACTGCTTGGCATCAGAAGAAGACCCTTCAGATTCTACAACCATTTTCTCATGCATCTTATCAAAATACACTTGATCACCATGTTCACTTTCTTCATCCTTAGAAGAAATAAAACCATTGAAAACTGGAACTGGGAGTGTCTCAGAGTGTGGGATAGGTCATATTGCTGAAGGCATATTAGGATATGCAATCACATGCAATTTTTTCTTGCTGATGCCTTTGTATAGTGCCAACAGAAATAACAGTCACTGCTGTGGTCCTTAGGTTCACGCCAAACCATGGGAATACCAAAAGACATTTCTTTGTGTTTTCTTTTTGTCCAGTCATGAGGCATTTCCTCTTAATAATGACACACAATATGAGGAGCCCAATTCTTGTCTTGATCACCAAGGGGAACTTGAAAATAGGCAATATATGCATGTGTCACAAATGATGAAATATTGCACCTTTGACGTGGAAGTATGTAACAGCCACATATATAACAGAAGATGTCAGGACTATTCTTACATTTACACCTACCTGAAGAAGCCATGATTAAACCTTAAAACAAAATAAGAGGGTGTTTTTATCAGATAATAATTTTTTATATTTAAAAAAACTACAATTATGTGAAAGTGCTGTTTGTAAAACATTAATTGCCTTGTAGTTATGTTCAATCCAAGAGTTGTTGCTCTTTAACTCCAATTTAAAAACCAGTGCATGCCATTAACTGTAGCTAAAAGAAATTAAAATTGCATAAGAATTGGAGCATGCCCCAAAAAATGGATTTCAGATTTGGAATCAGCGGTGCAGAAACATATAGAAAAAGTTCTAAAACCTCATGCAACAGAAATTGAAAAAAAATTGTTTCTCAGTTATCTATTGAAGGGCACTTTGGTTGTTTCCCTGTCTTGACTACTGTAATAATGCTGCAATGAACATGAAGGTGCATGTGTATTTATGTACCAATATTTTTGAGCTTTGGGGGTATATACCCAGTGGAGGAATTGCTGGGTCATATGGTAGTTCTATTCTTAATTTTTTGAGGAACCACAATACTTTCTTCAATAATTGTTGTACTAATTTACATTCCCACCAACAATGAATGAGGGTTCCCTTTTCTCTACAGCCTCTCCAACACTTATTACCTGTCTTGTTGATAAATAGCTAATCTAACAGGTGTTAAGTGGTATCTCATTGTAGTTTTATTTGCATTTCTCTAATAGCTAGTGAAGATGAACATCTTTTCATATATCTATTGGCCATTTGTATTTCTTCTTGGGAGAAATGTCTGTTCATGTTCTCTCCCATTTTTTTATTGGATTGTTTGCTTGTTTGTTGCTGAGTTTTGTGAGTTCTTTATATATTATGGATATTAACCCCCTATCTGAACTGTTGTTTGCAAATATCATCTCCCATTTAGTTGACTGTCTGTTTTATTGTAAGTTTCTTTTGCTGTGCAGAAGCTTCTTAGTTTGATATAGTCCCATTCATTTATTTTTGCCTTTATTTCCCTTGCCTTTGAGGTCAAATTCATAAAATATTCTCTATGGCCAAGGTCCATGAGCTTAGTACCTATGTCTTCCTCTATGTAGTTCATTGTTTCAGATCTTATATTTAGGTCTTTGATCCATTTTGAATTAATTTTTTTAAGGAATCAAACTTTACTCAGTTTTATTATTTTCCATGTGTCGTTATAATCTTCCTAGCATCGTTTATTGTAAAGGCCTTCTTTTTTTTTATTGTGTATTTTGGCTTCTTTGTCAAAGATGATTTGCCAATATATATGTGGTTTTATTTCTGGTCTCTTGATTCTGTTTCATTGGTTTGTGTCTCTATTTTTTTCTGCCAGTGCCATGCTATTTGATTATCATGGCTCTGTAGTGTAATTTGAGTCAGGTATTGTAATGCCTCCCGCTTCATTTTTTCCCCTCAGTATTACTTTGGTTATTTGGGTTTTTGTATGGTTTCATATAAACCTGATAATTTTTTGTTCCATTTTAAAAAAATGACATTGAAATTTTAATGGGAATTGCATTAAATTTATATATTGCTTTGGGTAATATGGCTATTTTAACTATGTTTATTTTTTCTACCCAAGAACATGGGATATTTTTCCATTTCATTGTGTCTTTTGATTTCCTATAATAATGCTTTGTAGTTTTTGGTATATAAGTACTTTACATTCTTTGTTATGTTTATTCCTAGGTATTTTTTTGTTGTTGCAATTGTAAAAGGGATTTTTTATAGTTCATTTTTCAAAGTTTCATATTTGGTGGATATGAAAAATAGACTTCTGTATATTAATTTTGTATCCTGTGACCTTACTGTATTGATTTATTGTTTCTAATAGTTTTTCTGTGGAATATTTGGGGTTTTCTACATACAGGATCATGTCATCTGCAAAAAGTGAAATCTTTACTTCTTCTTTTCTGATATGAATGCCTTTCATTTCTTTCTCTTGTCTGATATCTCTGGCTAAAACGTTGAGAACTATGTTGAATAGGAGTGGAGAGAGTGGGTAACCTTGTCTTGTTCCTGATTTTAAGAGGAAAAGCTTTCAGTTTTTTACTATTTAGTATGATGTTCACTGATGATTTATCATAGATGGCCTTTATTACGTTAAGGTATTTTCCTTCTATACCCATTTTGTTGAGTGTTTTAAACATAAAAGGAAGTTATATTTTATTGAATGCTCTTTCTGCATCTATTGATAGGATCATGTGGTTTTTGTTCTTTGTTTTGTTAATATGGTGTATTGTGTTAACTGTTTTACATATGTTGAACAATCCTTGTGCTTCTGGGGTGAACCCCACTTGATTGTGATGTATTATTTTTTTAATGTGTTGTATTTGACTTGCTAGTATTTTGTTTAGAATTTTTGCATCTTTATTCATTAGAGATACTGGTCTGTAGTTTTCTTTTTTTGTATTGTTCTTGCCAGGTTTTGGTAGGAGGGTTATGTTGGCCTCATAAAACTTTTTGAAAGTGTTGCTTCTTCTTCAATTTTTTGGAAGACTTTAAAAAGGGTGGTAACCAAATCTTTTATGAATGTGTGGTAGAATTCACTAATGTAGCTGTTTGGCCCTGGACTTTTATTTTCGGGGAAGTTTTTGATAGTTGTTTCTATTTCCTTCCTGCTTATGGATCTATTTAGGCTTTGCACTTCTTCATGATTCAGTCTAGGAAGATTGTATAGTTCTGAAAATTTATTCATTTCTTCTAGATTGTTAAATTTGGTGGCATATACCGTATTTTTTGCTCCAGAAGATACATCTAGGGTTTTAAGGAGGAAAATAAGAAAAAAAATATTCTGAACCAAATGGTGTGTTAAAATATTTAATAAAATACCATATTTTTTGCTCCATAACATGCATGGACATTTTCCCCTCCACTTTTGGGGCAAAAAAAGTGTGTCTTTTGATGTGAAAAATATTGTAGTTTTTCATAATATTCTACAATTATCCTTTTTATATTTATGATATCTGTGGTAGTTTCTCCTCTTTCATTTTGGATTTTGTTTATATGAGTCCTTTCTCTTTTTTCCTTAGTGTGTCTTGTCAGGAATTTGTCAATTTTGTTGATCTTTTCAAAGAACCAGTTCTTTGTTGTTTTAATTTTTTTCTATAGTTTTTCTGTTCTCTATTCATTTATATCTATTCTAATTTTTATTATTTCTTTTCTTCTGCTGGTTTTGAGTTGCCTTTGTTCTTCTCTTTCTAGTTCTTTAGGATATGATATTAGGTTGTTTACTTGGGCTCTCTCTTGTTTTTCATATAAGCCTGTACTGATATGAACTTCCCTCTTATTACTGCTTTCGCTTTATCCCAGAGATTCTGATATGTTGTGTCGTCATTTTCATTTGTCTGTATATATCTTTCCATTTCTGCTTTTATTTCTTCTTTGACCCAGACATTTTTAGAAGTATGTTGTTTAATTTCTACATTTTTGTGGGTTTGTTTACTTCTTTTTTGCAACTGAATTTTAGTTTCAAAGCCTTATGGTCAGAGAATATACTTGGTATAATTTCAATCTTTCTGAATTTGTTGATGTTAGTTTTGTGGCCCAACATATGGTATATTCTTGAGAATGTTTCATGTACACTGGAGAAAAATGTACTCTGACATCTGTGATGAAATGTCTTAAATGTCTATTATGCCCATTTGTTTTAGTGTTTCATTTAAGGATGATATTTCTTTATTGATTTTTCTATTTAGATGAATGAGCTAGAATCATCAATGGTGTATTGAGATCTCCAAATATGATTGTATTTTGGTTGGTTTCTCTTTAGTTGTCCTATATTTTGGTGCTCCCTGATTTGGTGCATATATATTTAGAAGTGTTATATCTTCTTGATACAATGTTCCCTTTACCATTATGAAATGTCTTTGTCCCTGGTTACATTTGTTGTCTTGAAGTCAGCATTGTTAGATATGAGTATTGCTACACCTGATTTTCTTTGGATATTATTTGCTTGGAGAATCATTTTCCAACTTTTCACTTTGAATCTATTTTTATCCTTGTAGCTTAGATGTGTCTCGAAGGCAGCATATGATTGGGTTTTGCTTTTTGATCCAACCTAACACTCTGCCTCTTTAATGGTGAGTTCAATCCATTTCCATTAGTGTAATTATTGACACTTGAGAACTTTTGAGATGACGTCAGAGTAATGGCGGGGTAGGAAGCGATACCGATAAGTCTCCCCCAAAACTCAACAAGATCTTCAACCAGAAACAGAAAAACCTATCCTTGGAGCCTCCAGATGTTTCGCAATACACCCAAAGGTATTATCGAGCGAAAAATTGGCTAAATATATAACCAAAACCTGAAGGAAATAGGGAGTAAGAAATGCTCCGCCTTCCTCACTAACCTAAACAGGGCGGCTTTCACTGGAAACTGAGAATATAGAAACTAAGGCAGGCAAAGGGGGTGAATAGATCCAGGCCGTGGCACAAACGGCCGAACCAGGCTGTGGCACAGAGATCCAAGCCGAGGAAAAACTGTTCCTGTGGTAACCCGGGCAATATAGCTAACACTTGCGCCAAACCCAGACAAAGAAAGACAAGCAGGGCAGCCATTTTACCCAATCTCCTGGTCAGCGCGCACAGATAGTGGGCGAGAGATTCCTTCCAAAGCCCCGGGAGTGTGCACCCGTGTTGTACCACAGAGGGGCAGAGTCAGGGGCCTTTGTGTGGGCCTAAAGCGGAATCTCAGGCCGCCCCAGCGCCTTGAAAAAGCTGCACATGGGGACGGAGCAAGAGCCAATTCCAACGCTGGAACTTTTCAGTGCATGCGGGGGGTTTCACTCAGAGGGCGAGACTTCGGTCTGACATCCTGGTCTGCGCGCACAGATAGTGAGCGAGAGATTTCTCCGAGTGCCTCAGCAGTGCCTGCCCATGTTATCCCACAGAGGGGCAGAGTCAGGGGCCTTTGTGTGGGCCTAAAGCGGAATCTTAGGCTACCCCAGCGCCTTGAAAAAGCCGCACACGGGGATGGAGCAAGAGCCAATTCCAACGCTGGAACTTTTCAGTGCGGGCGGGGGGGGGGGGGTTTCACTCAGAGGGCAAGACTTCCAGTCTGACATCCTGGTCTGTGCGCGCAGATAGTGAATGAGAGTTTCCTCCAAGCGCCCTGGGAGTGGGTGCCCACCCGTGTTACCGGACAGAGAACTTCCTATTGAAATTTTATATATTGCTTTCTGATTGCTCTGGGTCTTGTTTGATTCTTCTCTTTTGTTTTTGTGTCTTTGTTTTTGTTTGGTGGTGTTCCATCCTTCTTTCCTCTGTTCCTTCTTTTTTTAAGCTATGTGTTTTACTAGTGGTATTTTTGGGGTGGTTACCATTGGGTTATTAAAAGAAAATTATCATATTCATTGTAGTCCATTATCTCATGAGTGCTTCTGCACTCCATCCTCCTTTGCTACTGCCGATCTCTGTCCTCTCCCCTTTTGTTATTGTTGTCACAGATTATCCTTGTTTTTATTGTGACCTTGTTGGAGCTTTTACTTATAGTTTTGTTTTGTTCTTTGCATCTGGTTGGATAATGTTCTTTAGTATTTTTTGTAGTGGGTGTTTTCTGGTGATAAATTTCCTCAGCTTCTGTATGTCTGTAAATGTTTTTATTTCATCTTCATATTTGAAGGATAGCTTTGATGAATATAATATTTTTGGCTGATAGTTTCTTTCTTTCAGTACTTTCAATGCTGGGGTCCACTCTCTTCTGGCTTGTAGACTTTCTGCTGAGAAATCTGATAATAACCTAATGGACCTTCCTTTAGAGGTTATATTCTTCTTTTCCCTAGCTGCCTTGGGGATTCTTTGTCATTTATTTGTGATAATTTCATTACAATTCGCCTTGGAGTAGGTCTGTTTAGGTTGAGGTAACTTGGTGTTCTGTTTGCTTCTTGAATTTGAGGCTCTAACTCTTTCACAGGCTTGTGAATTTCTCATCAATTATTTGTTTGAATATGTACTCCATTCACTTTTCCCTCCCTTCTTTTTCTGATATATCCATTATTCTTATATTGCTCTTTCTGATGAAGTCAGACAATTCTTGTAGGGCTTTCTCATTTTTAAAAAATATATAAGTCTCTCTCTTCTCTCTGTAGTATCTCTAGTTGCCTATCTTCAATGTCACCAATTCTATTCTCTATCTGACTTATTTTATTAGGTAAGCTTGTTACCTCATTTTTCAGTTTATATATTGAGTTTTTCATCTCTGTTTGGTTCTTTTTTATAATTTCAATTTCCTTGGTGATGTACTCTTTTTGTTCATTAATTTGTTTTTTGAACTCACTAAACTGCTTGTCTGTGTTTTATTGTAACTCATTGAGTATTTTTAGAACTTTAATTTTAAATTCTCTATCATTTAGCTCCCAAGTTTCTATGTAATTGAGTTTTTTTTCTAGAGATCTTTTATCATCTATCTGAGCTATGTCTCTGTCATGTGTATTATGATATTTGATTTCTTTCCCCTTGAAGGCATTTGAGAGTGATATTGCTAATAACACTAACAAGAGATAACCAAAAAATAAAAAATAAAAATTGGAAAATACAGTGAAAAAATGAAAATTTTATAATAATAAGTTGAACATAATCTATAGAGAATAAGGAGCAGGAATTGAAGGAAAATGAAAAAAGAGTTAAAAAGTGAAGTTAAAAACAAACAAAACACCACAAAAAGGTATGAATCAAAAATTTAATAATTTGAAGAAAAATAAAGTTCATATGAAAGGGGAGAGAAAGGAAGGAGAAGAAAAGGGAAGGGAGAAAAAAAGAAGTAAAAGAGAAAGTGTCAGAAATTAAATCCTCACAAAAAAAATATAACAACTAATGATAATGAAGTTCAATGGGAAAAAGGGAAAGAAGAAAAAGGAAAGAGAAAAAAGTGAGAAAAAGCAAAAAAAAAAGTATTTTTTTCCACTTTCTAGTAAGTGGTACTGCACTACAAGTTTTACCTCTGTCTGGTTCTTGGGCAGTGTTCTGCTGAGGTGTTGCTGTCATAATGATGTAGGCAGGTCTGCAGTCACTTTGGTAGGAGGGATTTGTTGTTAGGGCTTTGCAAATTTATGGCTATAGCAATGGCAGTCTTAGGTCTCCTTAGCCTCTCCCCAAGTCCCAACAAAGCAGGGAATTAAAACAATGGGCAACTCTGCCTTTTACAAGAGGGAGTGGCCTGGAGACTCAGCTCTGGGAGATTCATTATCCCCACTGTTTGCACAGCAATGAGAGCAATGCAGAATGTGGGAGGCTGGGGGAGATATAGCCTGGTCCTTCCTCCAGTACCACTCAAAGCTCAGCCTTGGGCAGGGCAGGGGCTACACTATGTGAGCTAGTGGCCAAGCTGTGGGAGTGGGGTAGGCGGGGTGCAGATCACAGATGAAGCACAACTCTGTGCCATGCAAGCCACACTTCATGGACCATGCAGGGAGATTAAGTATGCCTCAGCACCCTGTGGGCCAATCTCCATGCACTATTCACAGACAGTTCTCAGGAGCAGGCAGCAGGCTATGTATGTGCCTGGTTCCTGTGATTGCAAATGGAGCCCAGCAATGCTGGCAGATGCTGGGGAACTGTCCTGTTCCTGCTCTTGGTTGTATACCTGTCTTAATTCAGTTCCTTCCCCTCTGCCCTTCAGTCTCTCTACTTCTCCCAACTCCAAAACAAAACCCATGCTGAAAGTGCTTTCCATCCTTAGATCAGTGAGGAAAGAGAAAAAATCGTTCTCCAGCTTTTGTCCTCTATCTTCCACCCACCTTTTCATCCGATCAAACCTTTGTCCATCTGGTGTGTGGATATTTCAGGTGCACCTGGGTCTCCTTCTCTGAATATAGTTGTTGAGTTGTTGAAATTTCAAGAGGAGAGATCAGGAATATCTCTCACGCTGCCATTTTTCTCAGTATCACCTCTGACTACTCTCCTCATTATTCTTGAACAACAAAATCTATAACCTTTCTGAAAGACCCTACATGATTGTCCTGACTTATCTAGTTCATCAAGTCAATAAAATCAAATCCAGAGATGTAAATTTTTTCATATATATTGTCTGGAGTTGACATCCAACTGATGTAGTAATACTAAATCAAACAGGGAACTAAAGCCATAATGGTGAAATTTGCATCTTTTGGGCTTTGTTTTAACAAAAAAAATGGAAATAAGAACACTGATTAGGGAAATGATATAGACTTGGTTTAGTAAAGGTATAGATAGTAATGGAGGAGCCTTGACAAACACTATTATATTTGGCCAACCTCATGGCTTAGGGAGGTATAAGCAGGGCTTTGTTAAAGGGTAGGTCAATTTAAGGATTCAGGATTTATTGTTTTATCATAAGTATAATGGAAGCTGTTTGAAGTATTTAAACAGGGAGAGACATATGATGAAATATATGGTTTAAAAATAACATGCTAGGCCTGACCTGTGGTGGTGCAGTGGATAAAGCATCAACCTGGAAATGCCGAGGTTGCCAGTTCGAAACCCTGGGCTTGCCTGGTCAAGGCACATATGGAAGTTGATGCTTCCAGCTCCTCCCCCCCTTCTCTCTCTCTGTCTCTCCCTCTTCTCCCTAAAATGAATAAATAAAAAAAAATAAAAATAACATGCTAGCTTCTCTGGTGAAATTAATTGAAGGGAGATGAAAAATGAGGACCAATTGAGAGACTGTTTCAATAGTCAAAACAATAGATGGTTCAGCCTCAGACCACAGTTGCTGTCATCGTACGAACACGGCATGGCAAAATGAGGTTTACAGTTGAGAGTATGTGAACACAGAGCTTATTCTTCCATTACTGATTAATCATTCTATTATATTTCATATGAACAATTGCAAACCTGCTTTTGCCTTACTGTGTATCTTCTATACTAATAATTGGCACTTTTGAGTGTGTGCTAGGCATTAATATGCATTATTTCATTTAATCCTCACAGCAATCATGTGACATAAACATTGTTAATATCTTGGTTTTACAGATTAAAAAACTGAGGCTCAGAAATATTAAGTTAGAAGCCAGTGGCTACACAACTATCAGGTAACAAAGCAGGGCCTCTAATTACTTTATCGGTCTCAGAAAAACCCATTTCTTCAAAACAGTTTTAATTATTAGCAATCCAGTCTGTATTATTACAATGCATTTTTTTTGTTATTGTATCATATGCTACTGGTAAAGGGAATAATATCAATATACAGAGAAACTCATGTTGGTTCTTCCATGATTTTCCAACTATGTTAATACTTTGTAGCAACTAGAAGAAAGTTCTTTCATAATTAAAGAGAAAGCATTAACTACATGTGACTTAAGAAAAAAAACCTGTTTAAGATAGTTTTACTTATGGGTAAAAGGTAAAATTGTTCTTGAATCCACTAAACCAAACACCTGTTACACTCAAGGAATGCACCTTGCAGGTTTGTCAAGATATTGAAAGTGGATTCAGTAACTGATAATGAATTGGATATTGGGAGGGAGCTAGGGGTAAGGGACAAGAAAGCACTAAAAATAGTCCCATATTTCTGTCTTCAACAACTGAGCAGGTAGAGGTATTAATGTGAGAAAGAGGAGAGAAAGAACTCAGACATTTAGATATTTATTTATTTCATGTATAGGGAACATGAACAGATATTTCATGTATAGGGCCAATGTATAGTCATTAGACTATTGTTTAGGGACAAGGGCCAAAAACTGTACTGGACAAACTAGGAAAACTATGTCTTCTTTTTGAGCTTCTTTAGAGGTAAACTTATTAGCTAACAGCAAAGTTGTCAGCTTAGTCACTCTCTTCTTTTGAAGGTTGTCCAGGGATAACAATGAAAACTATGTAAATTGTATTGAATTTTTTCCAAACCTATCACTTTCTCAGAGAGGCCCTTCCTAAACTCCCTACTAAATTTAGGTCTCTTCTAAAGTTCTTCATAGATCTAAACAGAATTTATAATTTTATTAATTTACATAATAATTAGTTTAATAACATTCCCCACTAGTCTATGAACTCCAAAAGAACAGGGATTATTTATATCTGCTTTTTAAAAAATCTGTAAAAGTGCATTGAGTTAAATTCAATGCTTAGCTAGCATTGAAGAGCTAGCATTGAATACTTATTTTGAAAAATAATTGAGTGAGATAAGATATGTGGAAGCATCAGTCCAGTGCCTGAAATATAGACAATACACAATTTGATTTTACTTTTTTATTTTAAACATTTACATACAATTCTGCTCTTACATTTACTGGAATGTTAGTAGATTAAAAAAGTGTGTATATTTTAAATCTTTTGGATGGTAACTGTCATTCCACTAGATGTCAGGCTAACCTAAATAATTAATTGCTATAAAACTAAAGGATGACTCCAGTATTCAGTTGAGCTATTAGATGAAGTCCACATTTTCAGTTTAATGGAGAGAATTTTTTAGATAACTTTGAAATTAAGATTCTAGTGCTCCATGATTGTATATTGAATACCAATGGTGTGATTTTCTTGTACTGTAGAAGGTAGTAGATTTTGGGTTCTTTATCAATGATTTGAACTCTATCAGTAATAAGATATTTATGAAATACAAGATAATAGCAGCTAATACTTATTTAGCACTAAATACATGCTAGAAACTGTTAAATGCTTAAATGTTTCATCTGATTTAATCTCAGTATGTTAAGACAGTAACTCAAGGAGTCTCAGTTAATAAAGTAATAGTATTACTAACCTCATTTCAAAAGTGGAGCTTAAAGAGTTGAAGTAGCTGTTATTAAAAACTCTAAAATAAATAGCATAACAGCATAATTATTTACTTACAAAAATAAAGATATTTTAATAATGATAGACTTATCAACATTCACTGTCACTTGGAACTCAGGATTTTATTTATGTGAAGCTAAATAGATGATGTCATTTAGTAGAAGAGAATAGGATGGTGGTGG
Source organism: Saccopteryx leptura (assembly GCF_036850995.1). Lineage (NCBI taxonomy): Eukaryota > Metazoa > Chordata > Mammalia > Chiroptera > Emballonuridae > Saccopteryx > Saccopteryx leptura. Next base: position 161,837,884 of record NC_089505.1, on the reverse strand, counting down.
AAAAGCATAGATTTGGATCTAGGCACACCTTGGTTTGCATTTTAGTATCACCATTTACTAGCATTCATCTGATTAGGGGCAAGTTATTTCATAACTTTGAGCCTCAGTCCCCTTACTAGTTAAATGGTGATGCAATAAAATTTCTACTTCACAGTGCTGATATAAAGGTTAAATAGGAAAATGTATGGAAAGTGCCTACTAGGGTACTGGTATGTAATTAGTTATAGTTCAATATTATGGGTAAAAAAAACCTTTATATTTTTATCATGGTAGATGAATATGCAAAATAGCAATGTCAAGTTCATACTTCAGTGACTCAAAATTTCTCTATAGACAGTTCACATACAAAGATATTTAACTTTAAATATCTTGGAGAGTATTTTCCACTGAAGAGCTAAGAATTAAGCTTACTCACACTCTGGCCAGATAATTCATTTGTTTAAGGCTGCATCCCAAAACACAGAATTTGCTGGTTCAATCCCCAGTCAGGGCACATACAAAAACAGATCTATGTTCCTCTCTCTCTCTCTCTCTCTTTTTCTCTCTCTCTCCCTACCTTTCTTTCACTATCTCTCTCTCCCTTCCTTTCAGTTAAAATCAATAAATAAAACATTAAAAAAAGACTGTATATCTTGTACATAGTTATTATTTTTCAAGTACCTCTGCTACTTGGATATGATCATAAAGGAAGTAGAGAGAGATGAGATTCACTTTTTTCTTTTTTATTACTACTTACTACTTATTTATACTAATACATTCATTACTTCTTGCTTAGATCTTGTTAATAGCCTTCAAAATCATCTATTTCAGTCCCTTTACACATTTTGAAAGATGAATACCCCTAAGAGTGCAGCTCAAACTATACCACGACTTGCTCAAGCATCTGCAGTTTCCATTGCCTACCAAAGTAAGTATAAACTAGTCTTGTTCAGAGTCATGTTGTTTCTCTCATTTTTAATATGGTATTCCCCTGTATACCCAGAGTTGGATCAAGATACGTAGGCACACAAATACCCTTAATTCAAAAATTAAATTTGTGATTTTATTTAATGGGTGGGAGTGAACATATTTTTCTTTTATATTTAAAGAAAAATTTAAAATTCAGAAAAATACAAAGAATGGGTATGACAATATTCTTATTCCTCTGCTATAGAATTAGACATTCTTAATTGTTATCATATCTTGAATTTTTTTTAAAGAGCTAAACATTGCAGTTTAAGATTAAGCCCTAAGAAACTAAAACAACACCCCATGAGTCCCATTCACCTTCCTTTCCCCCTCAAAGCTTTTTTTCTGTGGAGTTTAATGTGCCTCCTGCTCAAACAATTTAAAAAATAGTTTTGTTTTATCTATGTTTATAATACGTTTTGTATTTTATATGGTTTTAATTTATACATGATATCTTACTCTATTATCTGCAGGTTTCCTTAATATTATATATTTGAAATCTGTTTAATATAGATTAGAGATAGATAAAATCTGTTTCTTTCAGCTGTTGTATAAGCTCATCTCTTGAATAAACCATATTTTATTTGTCAAGTACCCTACTGCTGGACACTTAGATTATTTTGTATTTTCACTCTTAAAAACCTTGCTGCAGTGAATGTCTTCCTACATCCCGAAACACAGATGTGAGTTTCTCTTAGGGATCTACCTATAAGTGCATGCATATTTTTTAATTTTATTTTACTAAATACAACCGAATTGCTTTCAGCAAAAAGTCTGTAGTTCCTTCCATTTCACCAAAACTGGATAGATATTGTTATTGGGTAGAAATGGTATCTTCTTTTATTAAAATCTGCTTTTCTCTGGTTACTTTCAAGATTAAGACTCTTTGCCTAAAATGATTGTCCTTTTACATTTTTTTTCTCTGTACAATGACTTTTCATGTTCTGTGCCCATTTTTTGATGATTTGCTGACATCTTCTTTCTCACCCAACCATTTTTTTGTATGAAAATACCTGCTTTGTATTTGTTATAAAGTTAGTATTTTGTGTGTGTGTGAGAGAGAGAGACAGAGAGAAACAAAGAGAGAAATAGAGAAGAGAGAAACAGAGACAGATAGACAGGAAGGGAGAGAGATGAGAAGCAGCAACTTGAAGTTGTGGCACTTTAGTTGTTCATTAATTGCTTCTCATATGTGCCTTGACTGGGGGACTCCAACTGAGCCTGTCACCTCCTGCTGAAGCCAGTGACTGTGGGCTCAAGCCAGCGACCATGGGGTCATGTCTATGATCTCACGCTCAAGCCAGCAACCATGTGCTCAAGCTGGATGAGCCTGCACTCAAGCTGGTGACCTGTGGTTGTGAACCTGGGTCTTCAGCGTCCCAGGTCGAAGCTCTATATTCTGTGCCACCACCAGGTCTGTGATGGATTTTCTCTCTTAGTTTGACCTTTAAAAATGTTTTTTAGTAATTTTTTTTTTTTTTGCATTTTTGGTTGGGTATTTTCCTTAGGTGCTTTATAAGTTTATTCCTATTGTGAATGAGAATTTTTAAAATTAATGTTTCTAATTTATTTGCTTATAAATAACATTATTGAATTTCATATTCATATTGTTTTGTTTACATCTCAATTTTCTATAAAGATGATTGTGGTTTTTAAATATGACAGTTTAGTTACTTTATGTCTCTCATACTTACTTATTATCTTGTGTTTTTACCTCAATTAAGTTTTCCAGCATAATATTGGTTAGTAGCAATGCTGGTGGGTATGCTGATGTATTCCCATCTTTTATGGAAATGCTTCTAATGTTCCCTATAACTTATGATACTTGTTTAAGGTACTCTTAAAGTTCTGTTCAAAACCAAGTTCTCCATGTTTTTTGTTGTTCTTTTTTAAAGTCTGGAATAAGTACTTGAATATACCAAATGACTTTTCTGCATCTGTTGAGACACTCATTTCTCTTTTTTAATGTGTTAGTATGGTGAATTGACTTGACAAGTTTCTTTTATGTTACTATTACTTTTAGGGTTTTGTTATTATCAGTTTGTTCATTTGACATTCAACTATAAAATTTGATTCATAGTTCTCCTCAATTAATGCTACACTATTACATTAGCCCATGATTCCTCTATTGTATCAATTTACTTATTTTTTCACTATCCACAACCCTATTCCATTTCTCCTACCCCCAAATGCTTTTACTTTAATGTGTTTGTTATGTATCTTAGTAAATTCAAGTGTTATTTTCTGTGTATTCCTAATATTAACTTATAAAAATGGTGTTGTCTTAGAGATCTTACTTTGTTTCACTTTCTTTTCATTCAACAATACATATTTAAGATCTATTTTATTGCTGTATATGTATCTACTGTATTGTTTCTAAGGGTAGTACATTATTTGAGATTATATTTACTTATCTATTGCTGAAGCTATGGATACCTATGTAAATTTCAACTTTCTGAAACTACAAAAGAACACTGTGATAAATATCATTACAGAGGCTGCTTTTTGATTTGTATGCTAATTTATTTGGTGTTTAATGCCAGGTTTGTGATTGTTGGAGCATAGGACAATGTGTACGTTGAATTAATTAAGGACCATCAAACTATTTTTTATATTACTACTTCAGTTATATTCCTGCCAGAAGAGAATGAGAAATATTGTTTGTCTACTTTCTTGTCTACATTTGATATTATCTGATATTTAATTTTCATTATCTGATGGATATTAAGGTATATCTCAATGTTGTCATGACTGGCATTTCTCTGATTTTGGTGCACATCTCTGATTTCCACATTTATTTGCCAGAGGGCTTCCCTTTAAAATGATTTGCCAACTTATATCTTTTGCCTGTTTTTCTATTGAGGTTTCCTGTCTTTTTCTTAATCATTTGTAGCTGTTCTTTATGCATGCCATATATTAATTTCTTAGCATATTTTAAACACTGTCTCACTCTAATCTGTCAACTGTTTATTTTACCTTTGATTTTCTATGTGATTAGAAGTGCTGAATTTGGATGTATATAATGAATGCAGAGGAATTAGTGGCTTTAAATGTATTTTTCCCAACACTTTAAATATGTCACTCCACCATCTTCTTGCTTTCATGGTTTCTGAAGAGAAGTTTTGTTTATCTCATCTTTGTTCCTGGTTTTTAACTCTTAAGCTCAGAACACCGAGCCTCTGGAAACTCATCCTTTATAGCTTGAGCTCCTCCTGGCACTGGCTTCATGGGCAGACTTCTGCTCCAGGTAAGTTGTGATTCTCTGCATTTGTCTGTCCCTCTAATTTTGGGCGTAAAATATGTGACTTTAATTCTCTGATGGATGTAAAAAGAATTGTTGCTGTTCAGTTATTCAGATTGTTCCTTGTGAAGATGGAATGATGACATTGAAGCTCCTCACATATCAGACTGGCACTGTTGATTTTTGTAAATTGATCTTGTGCCTGATAGCTTTGACTGAATTCATTTTTCTTTTTAGTTTTAATTATTTGTTAATTCTATTACAACATCACCTGCAAATAGTTACAGTTTTGTATGATTCTTTCCAGTTATTGTATCTTCTATTTCTTTTTTTTCTTACTGTATAGGAATCTTATTTTCCTCTGTAACTGCTAAATCTCTATACATTATATCTCAGTATAGTGGCCATGTAGAGAGAATGCATTATCTTGAGACCTTTTGAGACTTTCATAATCAATAATAGTTTAAAAATGATTTATAGACTCTTCAGTAATTTATTTTCTTAGGAATTTAGAATTTTCCTTCTATGGAATCTAATATGTCATGCATACTGGAGGATTTAATGCCTCTTTTTATTTTATTGTTTTTTATTATTATTGTTTTAATTTATTGTATTGAGATGATTTCAAACATCCCACGTAATTTAACACCCTCTACCCCTGAATTCGTGACACCCATGGACCATGCAAAGTGTTTTTTCATTCCCATTTTATCCCCTTTGCCTTTCCTCCCCCTAGCTCCATACCCCCTTCCTTTCACTCTACTCTGGGAATAGCTGTCCTGTTGTCTGTATCTGTGTGTGTGTGTGTGTGTGTGTGTGTGTGTGTGCGTGTGTGTGTGTGTGTATTTTTTTTCTCTAATCCCTTCACCTTCTTTGTTCTCATCCTCTCATCCCCCTTCCCTGTTATAGCTATGCATTTGTTCCCTGTGACCCTACCTCTGTTTCTGTTTTGTTACTCAGTTTGTGTTCATTAGATTTCACATATAAGTGCAATAATATGATATTTGTCTTTTTCTGCCTGGCTTATTTTATTTAGCATAATAATTTCCAGGTCCATTCATGCCATCTCAAAACAGAGGACTCCTTTTTCATGGCCACATAATATTCCATTGTATAAATGTATCACAGCTTTTTTAGCCACTCATCCACTCACATATACTTGTGCTATTTCCAGATCTTGGCTATTGTAAACTATGCTGCAATGAACATGGGGATGCCTATCTTCTTTTGAGTTAGTGCTTTGGGATTCTTAGGATATATTCCTAGAAGTGGGATAGATGGGTCATAAGGTGGTTCCATTTTTAATTTTTGACAAAACACCATACTGTTTTCCACATTGGTTGCACAAGTCTGCATTTCTACCAGCAGTGCAGGAGAATTTCTTTTTCTCCATACCCTCACCAGCACTTGTTTGTTGACTGCTAATGAAAGCCATTCTGACAGGTGTGAGCTGATAGCTCACTGTGGTTTTAATTTGCATTTCACTTATGATTAGTGATGTTGACCATTTTTTCATATACTTATTAGCCATCTGTATGTCCTCTTGGAGAAGTGTCTATTCAGTTCCTTTGCTCATTTTTTAATTGGATTGTTTACCTTCCTGGTATAGATTTTATAAGTTCTATATAAATTTTGCTTATTAACCCCTTATCAAACATATCAGCAATATGTTCTCCCACTGTGTTTGCTGGTTTTTTAAATTTTGTTAATGGTGTATTTTGCTGTGCACGTTTATTGATTTCGGAATATGGTACCAGCTTTGCATCCCTAAGATAAATCCACTTGATCATAATCTATGATCTTTTAATGTATTGATGGATCTGGTTTGAGAATTTTAGCATTTGTATTTATCAGGCATATTGGCTTATAGTTTTTTTCCTTTGCAGTGACTTTACCTCATTTGGAAATTAGGATAGTGCTGGCTGGTAAAATGAGCTTGGAAGTCTTTCCTTCTCTTGCTTTTTGTAATAGATTGAGAAGGATAAGAGTTAGTTCTTCCTTGAATGCTTGGTAAAATTTGTCTGTGAAGTCATCCAGTCCAGGACTTTTGTTTGAGGAGAGTTTTTTGATAACTGTTTCAATTTTATTTGTTGTGATAGGCCTGCATAGGATTTCTGATTCTTCCAGATTCAGTTTTGGAAGATTGTATGTTTCTAGAAATTTTTTCATTTTACCCAGGTTGTTAAAATTTTTTGGCTTTTAATTCTCCATAGTATTTTTTACAATTCTTTGTATTTCTGTGGTGTTAGTTGTTACTTCTCCATTTTCATTTCTAATTTTATTTAGTTGGGTACTCTCTCTTTTTTATTGTGAATCTGGTTAAAGGTTTATCAATCTTCTCTACCTTTTTAAAATACCAGCTCTTGGTTTTATTGATCTTGTTTATTGCTTTATTTTATCCTCTATGTCATTTATTTCCGGTTTGATCTTTATTATTTCCTTCCTTCTTTCTACTCCCTCTGGGCTTTAATTGTTGCTGTTATTATAGTTCTTTTAGATTTAAGGTTAGGTTGTTTATTTGAGCTTTTTCTTGCTTCTTAAGGTATGTCTTTAATGCTATAAACTTTCCTCTCAGGACTGCTTTTGCTGTGTCCCAAAGATCTTGGGTTGTTGTATGTTTATTTTCATTTGTTTCAAGGAAACTTTTAATTTTTTTTATCTCATTGTTAACCCATTTGTTATTTAATAATATGCTATTTAGCCTCCAAGTGTTTGAATGTTTTTCAGGTTTTCTATTGTAGTTGATTTCTAGTTTCATTCCATGGTGACTAGAGAAGATGTTTTATTTGATTTCAATATTCTTAAATTTCTTGGGACTTAGTTTGTGTCCTAACATGTGGTCTAAACTAGAAAATGTATCATGAGCACTTGAAAAGAATGTATATTCTGCTGCTTTAGAGTGAAATGTTCTGAAGATATCAATTAAATCCAGTTGATCTAGTATGTCATTTAAGGTCACTGTTTCTTTGTTGATTTTCTGTCTGGAAGATGTATCCATTGATGTTAGTGGGGTATTAAAATCCACTACTATTATAGTATTGCTTTCCATCTCATCCTTTATGTCCATCAAAATCTGCTTTATATATTTAGGTGCTTCTATATTAAGTGCATAACTATTTACAATGGTTATATCCTTCTGCTGGATTGTTCTCTTTATCATTATGTAGTGACCTTCTTCATCCCTTACTATACATATAGCCTTTGTTTTATACGCTATTTTGTCAGATATATTTTGTCAGCTTATTTTTTATTTCCATTTGCATACATACTTTTTTCTATTCTTTCACTTTCAATATATGTGTATCTTTTGTTCAATATATGTGCTATCTCTTGTGGATAGCATATATATGAGTCCTGTTTTCTTTTCTTTTCTTTTCTTTTCTTTTATTTATTTAGACAGTTAAATTTAACAAGGTGACATTGGTCAACCAGAGTACATAGATTTAGAGAAAACATCTCCACATCATTTGGACAGTTGATTATGCTGTATACCCATCACTGAAAGTCAAATCATCTTCTGTCACCCTATATTTTGTTTCTCTTTAAGCCCCTCCCCTTCCCCCCAGAGTCCTATTTTCTTATCCAGGAAGCTACCCTATGTCTTTTGACTGGAGCATTTAATACATTTACATTTAAGGTTACTGTTGACATATACTTATTTATTGCCATTTTATTCTTTAAACCTACACTCCTCTTTTTCTTGATTTCTTGTCTTTTTTTAATGCTCTTTTTATAGCAGGTCCCTGAACACTTCTTGCAGTACTGGTTTGGTTTTAATGAAATTCTTGAGCCTCCCTTTTGTATTTCTCCTTCCATTTTAAATGATAGCCTTGCTGGATAAAGTAGTCTTGGGTGTAGGTTCTTGTTTTGCATTACTTTGAATATTTCTTGCCAATCCCTGTAGCTTAAAGTGATTCTGTTGAGAAGTCAGATGTCATCCTTATGGGGTTTCTCTGTAGACAATTAACTGCTTTTCTTTTGTATCTTTTAGTATTCTGTCTTTGGTTCTTATCTTTGGCACTTTAGTTATGATGTGTCTTGATGTAGGCCTCTTTGGGTTTGTCTTTAATCGGACTCACTGTGCTTCTTGCACTTTTGTGACATTTTCCTTCTTCAACTTAAAAATATTTTCACCTATTATTCTTCCAAAAATTTCTCTATTACTAATTCATTCTCTTATCCTTCAGAAACTACTATGGTGCTAATGTTGTTTCTCTTCATATTGTTGTAGAGGTCTTTTAAAATTTCCTCAGTCTTTTTGAACCTCTTTTTGTTTTGCTGCTCTGCTTCTGTGCTTATGTTTATTTCGTCCTTTAAATTGCTGATTTGATCCTCCACTTCATCCAGCCTGCTGTTGAATCCTTCTAGTGCTGTCTTCATTACAAATATTGTATTTATCATTTCTGACTGGTTCTTTTTTTATGATTTCAGTGACTTTTTTGATGCTTGCTATCTCTTTGTTTAAATTCTCATTGTGGTGGGACATAAAGATGAGACTCAGAGACATGGACAACAGTGTTGGGGTTACAGGGTGGGGGGAGGAGAGGGAGGGGGCTGGGGGAGGGGAGGGGCACAAAGATCATGGCTTTTCAGCATTTGCCATATTCCCCCTTTAATGTATAGACAGACAGCAAATATTTACTTATGGTGTTTCCACTATAAAGATGGCTGTCTTAGGGACAAATGCTGATGAACTATTTCAGCAGTTCCTTCTTCTTCAAAGACTTATATGTCAACATAGAGCTCTATGTTTCATAGGACATACTCAAGCTCACTTCATGCTCCCTGGAGCTTTAGCACAAGGGAATGCCCTTTTTTTTCCTTTTCTTTTCTCTTTTCTTTATTTTTTTTATTGTTGTATTTTTTCTTTTATTTATTTATTTTTTGTATTTTTCTGAAGATGGAAATGGGGAGGCAGTCAGACAGACTCCGCATGTGCCTGACTGGGATCCACCTGACATGCCTACCAGGGGGGAATGCTCTGCCCATCTGGGGTGTTGCTCTGTTGCAACCAGAGCCATTCTAGCGACTGAGGCAGAGGCTATGGGGCCGTCCTTAGCACCCGAGGTGGCTTTGCTCCAGTGGAGCCTTGGCTGCAGGAGGGGAAGAGAGAGACAGAGAGGAAGGAGAGGGGGAGGGGTGGAGAAATAGATGGGCGCTTCTTCTGTGTGCTCTGACTGGGAATCAAACCCGGGAATCCTGCACACCAGGCCAAGGCTCTACCACTGAGTCAACTGGCCAAGGCCTAGGAATGCCCTTGTTGATCAAGCTACCCAAAAGAAAATTATATAGAGCAACCATGACAGACTGAGCAAGTCAGTCTCATACTATTCATCACCAGAACGCTGCAGCCTGGTGTAAACAGTTTCAACTTTCTTGGGAAGCAGCACGGCAGATTAGGAAATCCTGTGCAAGGGGTCCTATACTGCCCCTTCATTTAGAGTTAACCTTCAAGGACCCCTACCAGAGCAACTTTGGCAGATGGATGTTACTCATATACCTTCATTTGGCAAACAGTCGTATGTCCACATTACAGTGGATACATATTTCGGATCTATAGTAACCTCTGTCAGAACAGGAGAGGCTGCTAAGCATGTTATAGCTCATTGTCTCTATGCATGGTTCTATTATTTGATTTCCTAAACTGGCTAAACTGAAAATGCTCCTGCATATGGAGCAAAAGCATTTACTGTATTTTGTCATGCTTACAATCTTTAAAGTTAAGGTAGTATTAAAAAGTACTCAGCAAACATTTTAAGGTCAATTAAAAAAATTTTTTTTTAAAGGGGGTAGTCCTATACTGGAACTCCTATGGGTCTACCATATCATACTTTTTACTTAAAAAAATTTTACATTTCTTTTGAATGCTGATGAACAGAAGGCACCAAATCTTTTTCGCCTGCAAACTACTATCTTCTTTATTAGATCCAGCTAATAACACTGTTTTGTCTTTTTCCAAATAGCTCCAGATATATGGAAAAGATTTATATAGGCGGATGGGGATCCTCAAACCCCTTAGTGAGATCTTCTGAGCATGGCTTTTAAGATACCTAGAGGCAGAAAAAGCCCAATAGAGATCAGGGGAACTACCAGCTTGTAGGATACACCCTTAAAGGCTCCAACGCCCCAAAGGGGTCTCATAGGATGCCATCTGGATCCTGCTTCAATAGTGGAAAGGAAGGTCATTGAGCTAAAGCCTGCCAGGCTTACATGCCTCTGCTGTGAGGAAACAGGGACACTGGAAGGTAGGCTTCCCCATCGCTCCTCTAAGGGAGGGTTCAGTCTCTTCCAGCCCTGCTCCAGCCACCTATGACTTAACCTTGTCCAGAAAGCTGGGGTTTGCCACTGAAGGCTGAAGGTGCCCAGGGCTGTCAGCCCCATCTACAACACTGTGGACGAGCCTAGGGTATTTCTTCCAAGAAGCAGGTAAACTGATCTCATTTGTACAAGGGCCACTTAACTATGTTTTGCCTGAATAGTCAGGTCTTTTTACTCTTCCCTCAAAGATCTCTGTTGTGGGTGTTGATAGTCCTATTTTTTGCTGCTTTGCTTAATATATAGTGCTTCCTTTATCCCTCCTATCTCAATGCCCCACTCATATTTCAGGCTGGGACCTACTCCTAATTTAGAGCTCTCTTTCCCCCTTTTGCCAACTTCTATTATGAATCTACCTTTGTCACCCAGCTTAGTGTATCCCAAGGTTCTCTTTACCATGCCACAGTTGCAGAGCCCCAGGGAAAAGCAACCTGGTCTCATCTCTCCAGGCAGAGGAGAACAGAAGCTCGATATCCACGCATGCTGCAAATGGCTTTTCCAGTCGACCTGAATCATTACCAGCTAGAAGCAGCGGTCATTGGGACTTGGACATGAGCTGCAAAGTATAGAATTGTGACAACAACTCCAGTGCCATGCAGACTTTTCCTGGATGTGGACTTTTCCTGGACTCCTGCTCCCTGTGACAGCTCCTAACAGACTGAACTGTGGTTGGGTTGCATTTTTCAGGGATTTGGCATGGTGATGGGGCCAACTTGGACTTGGTGAACATGTTAAGGACACTACTCTTTTATGGATTCTTGCTGTATTGGCCAAGAGTTTGCTTAAAGGCTTTTAATCACTGTAAAAAAAATAGAAGCCTGGATAAAGAAGATGGGGCACATATACACCATGGTATACTATTCAGCTAGAAGAAACGATGACATCGGATCACTTACAGCAGAATGGTGGAATCTTGATAACATTATGCGGAGTGAAATAAGTGAATCAGAAAAAAACAAGAACTGCAGGATTCCATACATTGGTGGGACATAAAAACGAGACTAAGAGACATGGACAGGAGTGTGGTGGTTACGGGGGGTGGGGGGAGGGAAGGAGGGAGAGGAGGAGGGGGAGGGGTACAAAGAAAACTGGATAGAGCATGACGGAGGACGATCTCTCTTTGGGTGATGGGTATGCAACAGAACTAAATGACAAGATAACCTGGAAATGTTTTCTTTGAATATATGTACCTTGATTTATTGATGTCACCCCATTAAAATTAAAATTTATTTAAAAAAAAGAATACTATGAACTGTTCTTAATTAAAGTACAAATGATTGTGATTCTGTAGGTATAAAAAAAAATTTTCATTGTGACCATCCATTGTTGCTTTAAGATCTTTGAGCACCCTAAAAATAATTATATTAAACTCTGAATCTGGTAGTTTGGTTACTTCCATTTCATTTTGTTGTTTCTGGAGATTTTTCTTGTTGATTCATTTGGCTCATATTTCTTTAAATGCCTAGTTTGTCTGTGTATTAGGTAGCTCTGCTCTGACTTTGAAATTTGATGTGGTGCCTTTATGAGGAAAATGGGCTCAGTTGCACTGGCCTCCAGGCCACCTGACTTTCTTACTCTGGGAATGCTTCTTGAGGGTGGTATTTACCTTCCTATTATCTGTGAGTATTGAATGTAGTTGGTCCTATCATGGGTGAAGTTATTCCTTCACATTAGCTGGTTCTAAGGGTTGACTTCGATCATATATATTTGACACTGTGCAGTGTCTATTTTGTTGGGCAGATTTATTTTTAGCAGTGTTTGGTGTCTGCTAAACTCCTCTTTTGGGCATGCTGCTTGTGTAGCTAGCTGAGTCAAGTATTGGTGCTATCTGCCACTCACCACTGGTTGTGTTAGTTCTGAATCTCCTTAGCTTGGTGTCAGATATTGTTTTAACCTGCTGTGGAGCTACTGCTCTGTTCACTGTTTATGTCTGCATTTTCTGTGCTTCAGTAGTGTGGGAGTGGCTAACCTGTGTATAAGAACTTGCTCCCTCCTTTTTAGAAATGACAGCAGCTCCATAAAAGCCCCAAGTTCTATAGTATTTGCCTCCACTTTTCAGTTCCTTCACCTCCTCTTGCAGCTTTGTTGCCTTCCCACAGAGTCTTCTGTAGAAAGACTGTCATGTGAGCTCAGACTGGCCGCACCACACCAATTCCTCTACAGATTGCACACTTGGTGGGTTAGGGCAGATGAGCTTGGGAATACAAAATTAATGGGACCCTCTTCTTCAGGAGTCTCTTGGACAGGAGCTCAGTATGGGGAAAATGGACCCTGCTCCGAAGCCTAATCCCTCAGACACTGTTGTATGCTCCAGTTTGATTTCTCCCCAGTGAGGTGAGCAGCAAGTTTACAGTGGGTGGGGCTGACAGTCCCCTCTGCAGAAGTTAAGTTCAGCTGGGGAGCCCCTGACCTCTGGGAGGAAGACTGAGATAGTCCTTCCCTGGGACTGACTGTGCTCCCCCTGATGTAAAGTAACTAAATCCACAAATCCGTGGGTGTTTGTAGAGGCACATAGTCCAAATAAGTTTTTGAAAAGTTTTATTAAAGGAGGAAATTTATTAAATATCACGGCCGCACATGGCTGACACAGGGCAACAAACCCAAATTGTGCAGCCATATGCATTAATCAAAATAGTAAAAATTGTAAAATAAATTTTTAGGGAATTGCAGGAAAAATTGTAAACCTCATATAGGCTAAAGCAACACACTATTGGGAAAGTAATTTTGTGAAAATTGTATTTAGCTGCTCAATGCAAGGCAGTTAGTTTACAGGTAGCAAATTGATTCAAGTCCTGCTAGGGCAGCGGTTCTCAACCTGTGGGTCGTGACCCCGGCAGGGTCGCCTAAAGCCATCGGAAAATACATAATACATATCAGGTATTTACATTCTGAATCATAATTGTAGCAAAATTACAGTTATAAAGTAGCCACCAAAATTATTTTTTGGTTTGGAGTCACCGCAACATGAGGAACTGTATTGTGGGGTCACGGCATTAGAAAGGTTGAGAACCACTGTGCTAGGGAGAAGTCCCATTGTCTTGCTGAGAGGCTTGGATACAGGACAAACTGCAGAACAAAAAAAAGGTGAAAGCGGCAAGCTCTCAGTTCTTGGAGTCTGCTTTTCCCTCAGGCATCCACCCAGCTCCTCATGCAAAAGAAAGTTAATATCTCTTTACCAGCTAGGTAGTTTATACCAAGAAACCCTTATTGAATAAAAGTATTTTCCATGTTAAAATGCATATATTGTTTCCAAGGCTTTTGTTAATTCTTCTATTTGCTGTTTTATTGCCCTTTAATATTGGAATCTTAGTTTAAATGTTAGAAATTGTTAATAATGTTTTTCTATGTAATGTTTAGTTTATTATTATTTTGAAACAATATTGTTCAATAATAAGTCATATCATGGAACTCCTGCAAATCTATTTTATCATACTTTTGTTAAAATTTCTTTTGAAAGCTAATATACTGAATTATTTAGCAGTGAAGAGATTCTGGAATTCTAAAGGAGACACCCAAACCTATTTTTCTTGAATTGATCCAGCTAATAATGTTGTTTTAGTCTTTTTTCAAAAGTTTATATAAATAGATAAGGACCCTCAAGCCCCTCAGTGAGATCTTCTGAGCATGGCTTTTAAGGTCTATAATGACCAAGGTAGTAACACAAAAGGCAAATAGGCCCAGAAGAGGTCAGGAAATACCAGCTTTTGGCATATCCTCTAAAGGCTCTGGTGCCCAGAAAGGGCTTCATAGGATTTCATCAGGGCCCTACTTCAAGATTGGAAAGAAAGGTCATTGAACTGAAGCCTGCTAGGCTTCCCAGCCCCACTGAGAGACACATCTGTGCTGTGGAAAGAGGGACACGAGAAGGTAAGCTGCCCCTTGCTCCATGGAGAGAGGATTCAGTCTCTTCTAGCCCTATTTCAGCTACCTGTGACCTGACCTTGCCCAGCTTACTGGGAATTGCCACTGAAGGGTAGAAGGTGCCCAAGGCCTGCCATTGGCCCCATCTCAGGACATTGTTCACAAGCCTAAGGTATTTCTTCCATGTTGCAGGTAAACTGATTTCATTTCTTGTGAACACAAGGGCCATTTACTATGCCTTGCCTGAATATTTGAGTTTTATTTATCCCTCAAAGATCTCTACTGTGGGTATTGACAGTCTGATTTTATTGCTTTATTTAATGTATAGTGTCTCCTTTATTCTTCTTGTCTCAATGATCCATGCCTATTGTAGGCTGGAACCTGCTCCTAATTCCAACTAGAATCAGTAATCACTAGGACTTAAACTCTAGCTGCAAAGTGTAGAATGTGACCACAACTCCAATGCCTTGTGGACTTTTCCTGAATATGTGTAACTCCTGTTCTTTGGGACATTTCTCAGACTAAAGTAAGATTGAATTACATTGGCAAATAATATAAAGCAATAGCAATGTCGACATAGACTTAGTGAAATTATGTTAACATGTTAAGAACATTTGTGACTATAAGAATTTTATTTTGAATCCTGTTACATTGGTTAGAACTTTATTTTTTTTAATAATCTAGTAGGCTTTAGTCATTTTATTGTATTAAGATGCTTGTTATAGTATTTGTTAACATTAGCTATTTGAGTTTTATTGTTAATTGTATATTTTTCCAGGCTGCCTGAAAATTGGAACATAGTAATTCAAATGCATAGTTGCCACCCAGAACCAGAGGGGTCTTGGGACCCTTATTGCCAAAGGTATATTCAAAACCAATCAGAAAAAAGGATTTAGCCAGTAGGGAGGGAATCCAATATTAATTAGAAACTAATTTGAAGTTACATTGTGCCCACAGGTACCAAAAGGTTCAGGCAAGTAAAATTTATGAATCAAATAGTAAAAGAAACATAACCACCCTTTCCCTAAGAACTTGCAGGATTTACAGGTTACTCAGCAAACTGTTTAAAGACTGTCCACGAGGCACTTCCAGTATTACATCACCCAAGGACTGACTTTCACGCGGCTAGGTCCACACATCGTAATCCTGACAACTCCCACTGCTGCTAAGGTAGAAAAATAGCATACTCTACTCCAACCACAAACTGGAAGCTGGTTGGTCTATGTGTGGCAAATATATGAAGAAACTAAGTACTCTTCTAATCAGACTTTGGGAAAAGGAAAACTAGGGTAAAAAGAAAATCAACTTAATTGTCACTAAAGTTTAAAGATTTTTAAAATCAAGAGTTCTGACTAGAAAGGAATTGTATGGTTTTGATAATAGAAGGTATAAGGGAGGGGTCCCCAAACTTTTTACACAGGGGGCCAGTTCACTGTCCCTCAGACCATTGGAGGGCCGGACTATAAAAAAACCTATGAACAAAACCTATGCACACTGCACATATCTTATTTTAAAGTAAACAAACAAAACAAGAACAAAAACAATATTTAAAATAAAGAACAAGTAAATTTAAATCAACAAACTGACCAGTATTTCAATGGAAACTATGCTCCTCTCACTGACCACCAATGAAAGAGGTGCTCTTTCCGGAAGTGCGGCGGGGGCTGGATAACTGGCCTCAGGAGGCCACATGCAGCACGTGGGCTGTAGTTTGGGGACCCCTGGTATAAGGTATAGAAATACTTTTGAAAGAAAAAGGAGAAAGCAGTTTGTTGTGAAGGCCAGTTATTTCTGGATAAGAAAATTCATAAAAATTAAGGGTTTATGTAAGTTGCAGAAGGTTTGTACAGGTTGTAGAAGGTTTGTACAGAACAAAAAAAGAATTTGAACAGTCAAAAAACTGGTTTTCAAACAATGATTAATTAGTCACCCTAGCTAACAATCCTATTGTCTGTGGTGATTAGTCCTCTTACTTTAATATTGTCTTGTATTATGTTTAATCAATTTTATAGACAAGTTTGTTCAAGAAAAGGTAAATTGTTACAAAGGCCAATTAGTTTTATATAAATTGCAAAAGAAAATTGTACATTCTATAGGAAATTAATCAGTAATATTTGCTTCTTTAGTGAACTAAAATGCTATTAATGCTGTCTGTTAAATATCTGTTATATGTTATAAGTTAATATCACTAGACAACAGCCTCATACTCTTCAGTTAATTAAGTCAGGGATTTGACTTAGGAAATAGAACCAGTGAACATGTTGTAAGTACCAAAAAGATGAAAATTGATATTGATATTCTGGGAGGAAAGGTCAGGCTTTCCTATCAGGCTTTCTGTCCCATCTCTTTTTTAGGGAGGGGAGGGAGAAGAATGTATAATTTCTGGCTTGCAAGAACAATGGGTCATTCCATTTTAAATCTAAAATAGAGGTTAACCTAGAAACTTCTTCTCTTTCAATAGGAGGCAGAATTTACATACCACCTTGCATTGACTGTAGTTCCTCCCCCTTCCTGGAATCTTGAGGGTAAAATACCTCTAGGCTAGTGAGGGAAGATGAACCCTGAAAGATTTGTAAACATCTTTGATTGTGTTACCTTGAGAGTCTTAATGTTTCTGTGTATCCCCTAAACAAATGTTGCCAGCTCGTACCATGATGTCATGCTCTCCACACCCATGTGTGATCAAGGGTATATAAGCAGTCCCTGAACTATTTTTGGGACTGCCCGATTTGGGCTTGCAGATGCCCCATGTCAGCCATATGTGGCTGGCATTTTAATAAATCTCCTTCTCTAATAAAACTCTTCAAAATTTATCTGGACTGGGTGTCTCTACATGAACTCAGTGAAATGAGGTACAGTGCCTTTCAGAATCTGGGGTGCGGTACTTTATAACACCCCTCCCTACAGAAAGTGGCTAAGCCCCACAACAGGACTGTAAAGCCAGTGGCCAGGGTTACTATCACAGCAGCCTGGCCCATGCAGGTTCGCATTGGATTCGGACAGTCGGTAAAGAAACAAAGGAGCCAAAAACTGATGAGCCATCTTCTTTAATCCTAGCTTGCACCTGGCGGGCAAGTAAAAACACACACTGGGCTCCAAATCCCACTCACATTCAGTGCTCACAAAGCTACTGACTTATCCGAGTTTCCTAGAATCAAAGGTTTCTAGCTCACCAGACTTATTCACCTCTGTTCCCCATCTCCTTCCTTCTCCCTGCACAAACTCTGCCCAAACTGGCTTCTCACTCAACACTCCGCCATCTTGGCTGCTTCTCCTGGCCTCCTCCACGTGGCCTCCTTCTGATCTCTGCTCTGCTCTCTCCTTTAATGATAATCTCAGGAACCAAGAGCCCAAGCTCCCGTTCTGCCCCTATTTTATAGTGTAGAAATCCAAACCTTTAATCCAATATACAAAATAGAGAAGTCTCTAATACAAAGTCACTTATCTGGGGCATGATGGGATTGTACCACCCCACATCAAAAAGGGTGGGAAAGGCTTAATCCTAAAACCAAGAGCCAGGCTACAAGGATCCTGCCTGCCCACAGCCCGCCCCCAGCACACATTAATATCACCTGGGCAACGGCCTCCACGTGGGCAGTGTCATCTTTAACAAAGTGAGCATAATATATTTTATCTGCCAAATAGGGTCTCTGTGAGCCTATTGTTGGGTCCTTGTTGGCGTCAAGCCTCTCTCCTTTCCTCATGTGAAACCTAGCCTAGTGGGGCAGGTATCCAGCACCTGGGCTGGTTGACTGTAAAGCCCCACCCTGTCTAATGCATGAGAGCCATTGTTCTGGTGGTGATCACAGAAAACAGACCTTGCCTCATCTGGGCCCAGTGTGATATGCCCTCCCTAAGACATGCTGCCAACAAGGGTGGTTAGGACCTGAACCAATGTTCTCTGTAGCTGTGTTGGGTAAATAAGTTTGTAAAATGTGTTTGTTTTTTTTTAGATTTGCTCACTTATATTTTGCATTGGCCTGGGCAGCAGTCTGTGAAAGGCTGCAGTGCTTGCCCTCAGGGAGGCAGATTGCAAATTGCAGATTACCTTCCTGCTTGGGAGGGGCCATTATGTTGCTAATGTTTGCTAGAGAAGGGATTTTCCCCCCAGCCTGGATTTTGCAGGAAGAGAAGGAGTGCAGATGTGAAACCAGAGCTGAGGGGTTTTGGGAGCTTCACTGAGGCTGGTGGGGGCCTTTAGTTCCAGGAGGAACTGTTCTTAAAGTAGCTCAGTCCACAGGTACATAGAGACACCAAGGCAGGATACAGAAGAAATTTTAGAAGATTTTATTAATAAGCTGGCTACATATATGATTTACATGGGATACAGCCTACCCAAATCGTGCATCCTCAAATATAGCTCTGAGGCTAGTTATATAGACATGATTGAGGAGCCACTGCCCCACTTCACCTGCAGGTGTTGTAAGGTACCAAAAACTACAGAATTAATATTAATATTTTAAGAGGCTTGTTAGGCAGATAAAATGTATTATGCTCACTTTGTTAAAGATGGTGCTGCCCAGGTGATATTAATGTGTGTTGGGGATCGTTGTAGCCTGGGGTTTGATTTTGGGATTAAGCCTGTGTGTAGTTTTTTACTTGCCTGCCAGGTGGAAGCTAGAATTAAAGACTATGGCCCATCAGTTTTTGGCTCCGCTGTTTCTTTACCGACTGTCCGAATCCAATGCGAACCTGCATGGGCTGGGCTGCTGTGATAGTGGCCCTGGCCGTGGCTACTGGCTTTACATTTGGCGTAGTCTGTGGCAGGATTCGATACAGATAGGCAAGGAGCCTTTGAGTGGTGGAGTAGAGGACTGGCTAGTGTTAGGGTTCCCCATGGCTGTCCTTTTGGGGTTTGTAGGCTGGCTGACTTTTATAGCCATGCGTGAGGAAACCGAGAGCTCTGTGGAAGAGGCTGCCTGGGACCTGCAAATCGAGCAGTGGAAGGAGCTGGAGCAAACGTGGGAGAAACAGATACTGACCCTGGAGCTGGAGGAAGCACTGGAGGAGGAGGCCAACCAGGTTTGCGAGATTCGCCTGGAAATGGAGCAGCAGCTGGAGGAGGATTCACAGGTCTGTGAGTTGCAGCTTGCCCTGGATGTTGCGGAGAGCCAGCAGCGGCAGGAGGCCGGGGCTGAGGCTGAAGCTGAGGCCGGGTCCAGAGCTGCAAGTTCTGCGAAGCAGAAGGCAGCAGCAGTGGACGGAGGCTCGAGCCTGGCAGCCGGAGCTGGTGTTTTCAGTTCCTCTTTGGAGGATGAGGAGAATCGGGCTGGAGTTGCAATCCGCAGTCTCCATAAGTTGAGAGCCCAGCTGAAAGGATCACCTACTACGGCCCTGGTAGTTCTGCGATTTTGGGACATAGGGCTGGACATGCTTTCTGGAACAGAGATGGAAATGCTGACTGCCATTGCCTTGTGGCCCTCTTTGGGACAGTGTAAGACCTGCCAGAATGGCAGGAATGAGGGGGGTGGCTGATGCCCCATGTGCGTGGACTGATTTCCTGGACTATGACCAGAGTAGGCATTGGCTCCTTTGTTGGATGGATTTACGGATTATGGATTTTGGACAATGTGAAATACCCTGATGGGGGTGGGGGGTGGCTTTGCTGGAAGCACTCCCCTGCCCCGGGAAGCTTTTCCCGTAGGCCGAGGACATTTTGCGCTTTGGGCTAAGTGCTCAGAGACTGATGAAGTGTACCTTTGTGATTGTTGAAACTGTATGATTTGTGCTGTTGTAATTTGTGTAATGTGCCTAATTTCCTTGCATAGGGATGCCGGTGATGTAGATTGTGGGTAGTAAAGTGAGCATAGGGGTGGATTTTAGGCAGATAAAATGTATTATGCTCACTTTGTTAAAGATGGTGCTGCCCAGGTGGTATTAATGTGTGTTGGGGATCGTTGTAGCCTGGGGCTTGATTTTGGGATTAAGCCTTTCCCACCCTTTTTTGATGTGGGTTGGTACAATCCAATCATGCCTCAGAGAAGTGACTTTATATTAGAGACTTCCCTATTTTGTATATTGGATTAAGAGTTTGGATTTCTACACTATAAAATGGGGATGGAATGGGAGCTTGCACTCTTGGTTCCTGAGATTAGCATGAGAGAGCAGAGAAAGTAGAGCCAGCAGCGGAAGGATGCCACGTGGAGGAGGCCAGGAAAAGCAGCCAAGATGGCAGAGTGCTGAGTGAGATGCCAGTTTTGTGTAGAGTTTGTATCTGGGATAAGGAAGGAGATGGGGAACTGAGGAGAATGAGGCTGGTGAGCTAGAAACCTTTGATTCTAGGAAACTCGGATAAGTCAGTAGCTTTGTGAGCACTGAATGTGAGTGGGTTTTGGAGCCCAGTGTGTGTTTTTACTTGCCCGCCAGGTGCAAGCTAGAATTAAAGACTATGGCCCATCAGTTTTTGGCTCCGCTGTTTCTTTACCGACTGTCCGAATCCAATGCGAACCTGCATGGGCTGGGCTGCTGTGATAGTGGCCTTGGCCGTGGCTACTGGCTTTACAAGGCTTGAAGAACATTTTATTAATTTGGGTTAAGGTGTGCAGAGAAATTGTGAAAATAGTCTCTGTACTGTGTGATTGGCATAACCAGGATGGCTCTTGGCATTGTATTGTAAATGCAAAGGGAAGGAAAACATGGATTCCCAGACATTCCACCACACCTGTGGGGAAAGGGGTGAATGGCTAGCCAGGTGCAGGGAGAGAAAAGCCAAAATAAACCTTTTCTTATAGCAATGAGCCATTTGTGGGCATTTGTCCCCACGGAAACTACCTCTCCTATGTAAATGCATGTGGTTAATACGTGTGACTCTGGACAGAAAGATGGCGGATAAACACTAGAAAATATAAGAATGCCTTTTAATATGTAAAGAGACATCTTTCTACCATTGTGTTGACTTGTAAATTTTGTTTTCTCCAAAATGATGTATGGCTTGCAAATTGAACATGGTCCTATCATGTTAAAGGACATATGACTATAACCAATAGTGGTAAAGGGCTCCTAATTACAATTTTTGCTTCTGTACTTCCCGCTTACAAAACTATAAAAACTAAGTAGAACAAAGGGCCAGCACGCTCTCCCTCAGACTTCTGTCAGAATTGCTGCCGCTTGGCCAAGCTAGACAATAAAGCTTTGGTGTGTAATCCACGGATTTTGTTCATGTCTTCAGTGTTTCGAGTCCCTCCGAATTAGGCTTAACAATGATCACATATAGGTTGGGGGAAAAGGAGAAAGTGCATGATACAAAAGTTATTTACTGATAAACTTGCAACATTTATCTATAGGATCTATTAAAAGGAAAAAAAACATTCCTACATATGAGAACTTAACAAAATAACACAATTAGTGATAAATGTTTTACACAGTAGTGATAAATGTCATTTTACATATCAACAAAATAGGGATAAAATTTGTTTTACATATCAAAGACATTCCCAAATCTTCTAGGGTATACATTTATCCTTGTTACCACAATAGTGAAAAGTTTTAGCTTAGAATAAAGGGAGAAGCTAAATGATGAAATTCCCTTTGCTAAAAGTGTTAGGGCTAGCCATTAGAAAAACCTAATAAGCTAGTCCCCAGTTGCTTTAGTTTACAAGTTTTATACATATAAAGAATTTCAAAAGGGATTATTATTAGAAAGCATATAAAATGTTACAGAATGCAGGTTTTTCAAATGAGGGGAGTGGGCTCGTGATCCCTTTGTCTAGAGCAGGGGTCTCAAACTCTCAGCCGTGCGGCCCGCCCACCAATTTTGTGCGGCCCGCAGACTAATCAAACTTCGTGGATTAATCTGCGGGCCAGTCTGCGGCCGCACAAAATTGGCAAGTTTGAGACCCCTGGTCTAGAAGTATACGTCACTCTCAGGACTCTAGGAGGGGAGGAAGAGTTAGAATCAGTGGAGGATGTGTAAATATTGTTTCCTAAAGGATTTTATTGAAGGGGAAGAGGAAGTTTTTCAGATAACTTTTATCTTCCTTGCTGTCTAGCAAGTGGCCTTAGTCCTTCCAGAGAACTATAGTTAAACTATGTGTGAGGTCGGATGGCAATGGGGGAAGGTCACGTGAGGAACCAGGCCTGGGAACTTTGGCTGGAACTGCCCACACCCATGCTTGCCAAAAGAAACTGCCCCAGAGCCCTTTGAAAAAGAATGACTGTCAGCCAATGGAATTTCGCCACATATATCAACTCACCACCACCTTGCGGACGCTATAAATTACCCCCTGGTGGGAAAATCTGTAGAACTTCTCTGGCCCCCATCTCATGGACCAGAGAACCTCATCCGGAATGCACTCTGAATAAAGCTTTTACTAATTCCACACTTCGTGGCTAAGTTCTTCTTTCTTCCTCAGCAGGGAAAATATCTTACATTTGGTGCTGAAACCCGGGAGGACCTTGAAGCCCACTAGGGCCACTCCTTTCCCCTTCCCTTTCAAGAAAGAACCAGGACATCTGACCTCCCACCCACTTTGGCACATGTTGTGGTAAGTTCCCTGCCTCCAGCCTCCGCTCAGTTCTTTCCGCAGAGACTCCCTGTCTATAATTGCAGCTGCGTCAGGGACCTCTTATTCGTTCCAAGTGCCTGTGTGCCTGTGCAGATGTCCCGGACATATCCACTCTTACCTAACTGTCTGGCAGCCAGAGTTTAAGTTGTGGGATGCCAATTCTCATCTCTGATCACTCCGAGACTGGGGGCACCCCTGGGGGCACAGGAATCTAAAAATCTGACTCAAAAACACTCCTTTAGTGCCTTATCTGGAATCTCTCCCTTCCTAAAGAAGAAGAAACTGATCTTCTTCTCCACCATGGCTGGGCCACAATACCTACTGGATAATCGAGCCAGGTGGCCTCCTGAAGGGACTTTTGATTTTATCACCCTCACCAATTTAACTATTGCCACAGAGCTGGGAAATGGTCGGAGATCCCTTACATTCAGAGCTTTTAGTTATTCACGTTCCCATCCTAATCTCTGTGCCGCCTGTACTATGGTGCAGGCCCTTTTTGGCCAGAGAAACCTCAGCTATACCCTCCACTCCTGATCTTTCCTCCTTCACCAACCCCCAACTCTCTCCCCCTCCTGTCCTACCCTTGGGGGGCGCCTCTCTCAGAACTCCTCTCTGGAACCTCTGCAGACCTCTCCGCTCAGGTCTCTTCCCTCCAGGAAGTCCCCCTTCCCTGCAGGCCAGGAGCCCCTTCCTTCTCCCCTATGTTCTTAAGGCCCTCCCCCATCAGACCACCCTCCACCCTTTCACTGGCCATTGGTCCTCATGTGGGTTTGACCACATGAGGGCTCCTGACCCCACAGTCCAACCCTGGTCTTCTCGCAGGAAGGCCTGGCCTTGTCCTGCCTCTGGCTCTGGCATTTCCCGCCTGATCTGGGTGCCGGGCTCCGCAGGAGCCCCCCTTCTCTTATTCTCAGTCCCCAAACCCGTATCTGAGACCTGGTGAACATGGCATTTAAATTTTTTTTTTTTTCATTTTTCTGAAGCTGGAAACGGGGAGAGACAGTCAGACAGACTCCCGCATGCGCCCGACCGGGATCCACCCGGCACGTCCACCATGGGGCGACGCTCTGCCCACCAGGGGGCGACGCTCTGCCCACCAGGGGGCGATGCTCTGCCCATCCTGGGCGTCGCCATGTTGCAACCAGAGCCACTCTAGCGCCTGAGGCAGAGGCCACAGAGCCATCCCCAGCGCCCGGGCCATCTTTGCTCCAATGGAGCCTTGGCTGCGGGAGGGGAAGGGAGAGACAGAGAGGAAAGCGCGGTAGAGGGGTGGAGAAGCAAATGGGCGCTTCTCCTGTGTGCCCTGGCCGGGAATCGAACCCGGGTCCTCCGCACGCTAGGCCGACGCTCTACCACTGAGCCAACCGGCCAGGGCTAAATTTTTTTTATTGATTTTAATTTATTGTGTTTACATAGATTCTAGTGTTGCCCCAAATGCATCCCTCTCCCCCATATTCCCCTCAACATCTTCCTTGCCCCTTTCACCATAGCACCCTCCCTCCTTCCCTTCAGGTTTATCCCATCCTATCTTCCCCTTTCCCTCTGTTCTCTTTTCCTCTGGTCCCTTTGGTCTCTCCTCTGTCTCAATTCCGTTCCTCAGTTCACATTGTTCATTGGATTCCTCAAATGAGTGACGTCATATGATATTTTTCTTTCTGTGCCTGGCTTATTTCACTTAACATAATAGTTTCCAGGTCCATCCATGTTGTCGCAAAAGGTTAGATTTCCTTCTTTTTCGTGGCCCCATAGTTTTCCATTGTATATATGTACCAATATATATTTTTTTACTTTTATTTTTAAATGTAATGCAGTGACATTGATAAATCAGGGTACATATATTCCGAGAAAACATCTCCAGATTATTTTGACATTTCAATATGCTGTATACCCCTCACCCAAACTCAAATTGTCTTCCATCACCTGCTATCTAGTTTTCATTGTGCCCCTCCTCTCCCCCCACCCCCCCTCTCTCCGTCCTCACCCCATCCCCCCACACACACCCGCCCTTACCATCACATTCTTGTCCATGTCTCTGAGTCTCATTTTTATGTCCCATCTATGTATGGATTCATATAGTTCTTAGTTTTTTCTGATTTACTTATTTCACTCCGTATAATGTTATCAAGGTCCATCCATGTTATTGTAAATGATCCGATGTCAACATTTTTTATGGCTGAGTAGTATTCCATAGTATATATATATACCAAAGCTTTTTAATCCACTAGTCCTCTGATGGATACTTGGGCTGTTTCCAGATCTTCACTACTGTGAACAATGCTGCCACAAACATGGGGGTGCATTTCTTCTTCTGGAACAATTCTATGGTGTTCTTGGGGTATATACCTGGGTCAAAAGGCAGTTTGATTTTTAATTTTTTGAGGAATTTCCATACTGTTTTCAACAGAGGTTGCACCAGTCTGCATTCCCACCAACAGTGCAGGAGGATTCCCTTTTCTCCACATCCTCGCCAGCACTTATTCTGTGTTGTTTTGTTGATAAGCCCCATTCTGACTGGTGTGAGGTGATATCTCATTGTGGTTTTAATTTGCATTTCTCTAATGATTAATGATGTTGAGCATTTTTTCATATGCTTATTGGCCATCGGTATGTCCTCTTTGGAGAAGTGTCTATTCATTTCTTTTGGCCATTTTTGGATTGGATTGTTTGTCTTCCTGGTATTAAGTTTTACAAGTTCTTTATAAATTTTGGTTATTAACCCCTTATCAAACGCATTGTCAAATATATTCTCCCATTGTGTCGTTTGTCTTTTTATTCTGTTCTTATTGTCTTTAGCTTTTTAGTTTGATATAGTCCCATTTGTTTATCCTATCTTTTATTTCACTTGCCCGAGGAGATAAATCAGCAAATATATTGCTGCGAGAGATGTCAGAGAGCTTTCTGCTTATGTTTTCTTCTAAGATGCTTATGGTTTCACGGCTTACATTTAAATCTTTTATGCATTTTGAGTTTATTTTTGTGAATGATGTAAGTTGGTGGTCTAGTTTAATTTTTTTGCAGGTAGATGTCCAATTTTTCGCAACACCATTTATTAAAGAGGCTGTCTTTACTCCATTGTATTTCCTTACCTCCTTTGTCAAATATCAGTTGTCCATAGAGCTGTGGGCTTATTTCTGGGTTCTCTGTTCTGTTCCATCTATCTGCATGCCTGTTCTTATGCCAGTACCAGGCTGTTTTGAGTACAATGGCCTTGTAGTATAACTTGATATCAGAAAGTGTAATACCTCCCACTTTATTCTTCTTTTTTAAGATTACTGAGGCTATTCATGTTCTTTTTTGGTTCCATATAAATTTTTGGAATATGTGATCTATATCTTTGAAGTATGTCATTGGTATTTTAATTGGTATTGCATTGAATTTATAGATTGCTTTGGGTAATATAGACATTTTAATGATGTTTATTCTTCCTAACCATGAGCACAGTATGTGCTTCCACTTGTTTGTATCTTCCTTGATTTTTTAATCAATGTTTTATAATTTTCCAAGTACAAGTCTTTAGTCTTTTTTTTTTTTTTTTGTATTTTTCTGAAGCTGGAAACGGGGAAAGACAGTCAGACAGACTCCCACATGCGCCCGACCGGGATCCACCAGGCACGCCCATCAGGGACGATGCTCTGCCCACCAGGGGGCGATGCTCTGCCCCTCCAGGGCGTCGCTCTGCGGCGACCAGATCCACTCTAGCACCTGGGGCAGAGGCCAAGGAGCCATCCCCAGCGCCCGGGCCATCTTTGCTCCAATGGAGCCTTGGCTGCGGGAGGGGAAGAGAGAGACAGAGAGGAAGGAGGGGGGGGGGTGGAGAAGCAAATGGGCGCTTCTCCTATGTGCCCTGGCCGGGAATCGAACCTGGGTCCCCAGCACTCCAGGCCGACGCACTACTGCTGAGCCAACTGGCCAGGGCGTCTTTAGTCTTCTTGGTTAAATTTACTTCTAGGTACTTTATTTTTTTGGTTGTAATTGTGAAGGGGATTGTTTCCTTAATTTCTTTTTCTGACTGTTCATTGTTGACATATAAAAATGCCTCTAATTTCTGAGTATTAATTTTATATCCTGCCACTTTGCTGAATTCATTTATCAGGTCCAGTAGTTTTTTGACTGAAATTTTAGGGTTTTCTATATACAATATTATATCATCTGCAAATAATGATAGTTTTACTTCTTCTTTTCCAATTTGGATGTTTTTTATTTCTTCTTCTTGTCTGATTGCTATGGCTAGGACTTCCAGAACTATGTTGAATAAGAGTGGTGAAAGGGGGCACCCCTACCTTGCTCCTGATCTTAAGGGGATTGCTTTTAATTTTTGGCCATTGAGTATGATGTTGGCTGTGGGTTTGTCATAGATGGCTCTTATCATGTTGAGGTATATTCCCTGTATTCCCACTTTGCTGAGAGTTTTGATCATAAACTGGTGCTGGATTTTATCAAATGCTTTTTCTGCATCTATTAAAATTATCATGTGGTTTTTTTCCTACCTTTTGTTTATATGATGAATCACATTGATTGATTTGCGAATATTGTACCAGCCTTGCCTCCTAAGAATAAATCCCACTTGATCATGGTGTATGACTTTTTCCATATATTGTTGGATCTGGTTTGCTAATATTTTGTTGAGGATTTTAGCATCTATATTCATCAGGGATATTGGCCTATAATTTTCTTTCTTTGTGTTGTCTCTGCCTGGTTTTGGAATCAGAATTATGCTTGCCTCATAAAAGGAGCTTGGAAGTCTTCCTTCCTCTTGAATTTTTTGAGATAGCTTGAGAAGGATAGGAGTTAGTTCTTCTTTGAATAGTTGGTAGAATTCAGTTGTGAAGCAATCAGGCTCCGGACTTTTCTTTGTTGGGAATTTTTTTGATAACTGTTTTTATCTCATTTGTTGCAATTGTTCTGTTTAGATTTTCTGATTCTTCCAGATTGATTTTTGGAAGATTGTATGTTTCAAGGAATTTGTCCATTTCTTCTAGGTTGTCTAATTTTTTGGCATACAGTTCTTCATAATATTTTCTTACAATATTTTGTATTTTTGTTGTGTCAGTTGTTATTTCTTCACTCTCGTTTTTAATTTTATTTATTTGAGTCCTCTCTCTTTTTTTCTTGTTGAGTCTAGTTAAAGGTTCATTGATCTTGTTTACCTTTTCAAAGAACCAGCTCCTGGTTTCATTGATCCTCTGTATTGTTTCTTTAGCCTCTATGTCATTTATTTCCACTGTGATCTTATTATTTCCTTCCTTCTACTACATTTGGGCTTCGCTTGCTGTTCTTTTTCTAGTTCTTTTAGATGCAGGGTTAAGTTGTTTATTTGAGCTTTATCTAGCTTTTTAAAGTGTGCCTGTAGTGCTATGAACTTCCCTCTCAGTACTCCTTTTGCTATGGCCCATAAATTTTGAGATATTGTATGGTCATTGTCATTCATTTCTAGAAATTTTTTTATTTCTTCTTTGATCTCATTCTTAATCCATTCATTATTTAACAAGCTGCTATTTAGTTTCCATCTGTTTGAGAATTTCTGAGCTGTTCTATTGTGGTTTATTTCTTGTTCATGCCATTGTGATCAGAGAAAGTGCTTGATATGATTTCAATCTTCTTAAATTTGTTGAGACCACTTTTTTGCCCTAACATGTGGTCTATCCTAGAGAATGTACCATGAGCACTTGAAAAGAATGTATATTCTGCTGCTTTAGAGTGAAAGGTTCTGCAGATATCTATTAAATCCAGTTGATCTAGTGTGTCCTTTAAGTCTGCTGTTTCTTTGTTAATTTTCTTTCTTGAGGATCTATCTAGTGATGTTAGTTGGGTATTGAAATCCCTTACATTATAGTATTGCTATTGCTTTATACCCATCAAAGTCTGCTTTATATATTTAGGTGCTTCTATATTACGTGCATAGATATTTATAATAGTTATATCTTCCTGTGGATTACTCCCTTTATTATTATTTAGTGGCCTTCTTTATCTCTTACTATATCCTTTGTTTTAAAGTTCATTTTGTCTGATATAAGTATTGCTACCCCAGCTTTTTTTTCATTTCCATTTGCATGAAATGGTTTTTCCATCCTTTTACCTTCAATCTATGTGCATCTTTTGTTTTAAGGTGTGTCTCTTTTAGACAGCATATGTATGGGTCCTGTTTTCTTATCCATGCAGCTACCCTATGTCTTTTGATTGGATCACTTAATCCATTTACATTTAAAGTTATTATTGATATGTAGTTGTTTATTGCCATTTTATTCTTTAACGCTGTATTCCTCTTTTGCTATATTCTTTTCCCTCTTTGATTTGTTTATAACAGGCCCCTTAACATTTCCTGCAGCATTGGTTTGGTTGTAGTGAATTCCTTGATGTTTTTTTTGTTTGTTTGGGAAGCTTTTTACTTCTCCTTCGATTTTAAATGATAGTCTTGCTGGATAAAGTAGTCTTGGTTATAATTTCTTGTTCTGCATTACTTTGAATATTTCTTACCATTCCCTGCTGGCCTCAAGTGTTTCTGTTGAGAAGTCGGATGTCATCCTTATTAGGGCTCCTTTGTAGGTGATAGCTTTTTTTTCTCTTGCAGCTTTTAATATTTTCTCTTTATCACTTAGCTTTGGTATTTTAATTATGATGTGTCTTAGTGTAGGTTTCTTTGGGTTTCTGTTTAATGGATTTCTCTGTGCTTCTTGAACTTGTGAGAGTTTCTCCTGCATTAATTTAGGGAAGTTTTCAGCTATGATATGATTCAACAAAGTCTCTATCCCTTGTTCTTTCTCTTCTTTTTCAGGAACCCCTATGATGCGGATGTTATTTCTCTTCATGTTGTCACAGAGCTCTCTAAGAGTTTCCTCAGACTTTTTGAGTCTCTTTTCTTTTTTCTTCTCTGCTTTCTTGCCTTCATTCAAGTTGTCCTCCAACTCGCTGATTCGATCCTTAGCTCTATCCATCCTGTTTTTAATTCCTTCCACTGTAGTCTTCATTTCTGATATTGTATTTGTCATCTCCGACTGATTCTTTTTTAATATTTCAATATCCTTTTTTATACTTGCTATTTCTTTTTTTAGGTGTTCGTAATGACCATCCATTGTTGTTCTAAGACCCCTAAGCATCCTTACAATCATTATTTTAAACTCCACATCTTGAAGTTTGATCATTTCCACATCACTCAGTTCATCTCCTGAAGGTTTCTCTTGTGGTTTCTTTTGGATTGCACTTCTTTGTCTTCTTATTATCTGTGTTTGGGTGTTTTGTTTGTAGAGTTGGTTAAGTCTAGGCTTGGTGGTGTCTGTGTCCAGTTTTCAATTGTGTTATTTCTAGGTCTTCTTTGGTTGGCATCAACTATTATTTGTAAACCACTTTTGTATTTGGGCCACTTTGAAGTTTTTATTTGTTTTTTTTCTTAACAGGTGATAGTCTTGTTTACTGATCTCAGCAGGGAGCTTCCTTGAAACTGTATCCAGCAATGTGGTGGGTGTAACCTGAGACTCTGAAGGCCTCTTCTACCAATTTACCTCTCTGGGGGCAGGATGTTTTCTCCACTTCAGTAGGGGGAGGTGTATCTCAGATCTCCATGGAGACCTGAGTTACTACCCTTCCTCCCCACTTCTTGTTTTCAGTTGTGTCTTGTTGAGCTGATCGGAACTGGAGAGATGTATGGAGATCTGTGATCTGGAAGTAATTTAGTCTTTTGTTTTGTGGAAGGATCAGTCCTTCCCCCAGCTATGGATGCCTCCAGCACTGGATGTGTCAGCTTTTTAGGTCATCCCCTGCATTCCTCTGCTCCTCACCATCTGTTCCTCTCTCACCCCTTTCTACTTGGAAGATAAGCTGGTACTTTCAACACACCTCGCTCCCTGGTCGCCAGGCCAGTGGCTGTGAGCAGTATTTCTGCTCTTTTTCCTGGAGCAAGAGCCCCTCTGGGCTCTCAGCCTCACCCCCCCCCATTCCTGTAAGCAGGGGAGATTCAGGCACTCCCTACCAGGTTTGTTGTGGCTTCTTCTTTGCTCCTTGGTTTTTGAGAGCTGTTCTTGTAGTCCAGAGTTGGTTTTTCACACTGATTGTTCCTAAATTGATTTGTATTCCAGTTTGGTGGTGAGAGCTGGGAGTCTGTGTGTCTGCCTACTCCGCTGCCATCTTCAGGTCCCGGCATTTAAATTTTTAATGGTCACAGATAGTAGGAAAAGGCCAAGGTTGCTCACCAGACACGCATGCAGCAAAAGGTGATGCTCCAAATCCAGGCTCTTGTGGCAGCCCTGAGGCTGGCCGAGCAACAGGGGCAAGGCATAAAAGGTGCCCAACCCAATTCTGGGCTGCAAAGAGGATCCCCACCAGGAGCAGCTTGCTTTAAATGTGGCAAAGAGGGTCACTGGGCCCAGCAGTTCCCCTTTCCAAGGCTGCCCACTAAGCCCTGCCCTATCTGCAAACAGCCTGGTCACTGGCAGAGCAATTGCCCCTTTTGGGCAATGGCCTCTTTCTCGGCACCTCTACATGGAGGACAAGACACCCAAATGGGAGGCCAAGCCAGCCTGGCAGGCCCATCACTAGAACTTTTTGGCCTCACGGACGACTGACACGTCACAGACTTGGAGACCATTATCAGCCTCGCCAAGCCCTGGGTAATGCTACAGGTAGCAGGTAAGTCCATCTCATTTTTTTGTGGACACAGGGACTACCTTCTCTGTTTTGCCATCACACTCTGGACCTCTAGTTCCCTCACAGGTCTTTTCTCCTTCGCCCACCACTCCTGACATGCAGTTTGAATGGGACCCCGTATGGTAATATTGACTACTCCTACTGCAGCCAAGCTCCTAGGGCAAACACCTTGGTACCATGTCTCTCACCTCAAGCTTGCCCCCATGCAGGACTGCTGGCAGTCAAAACCACTGGGCCCCACCCATCTTCGGCTCACCAAAAGTTTGGGCCCTGCAGATCCCCCTGTTGCTCCTGTCCCTCCCACTGGGAACCTGCTGCCAGAGTGAGTTAAAGCAGGGAGCAATGCTGTTCAATGAGACTGGCCTGATGGAAGAAAACATCAATCTCCTCAATCGTCTGCAAGAGGAACTGCACAAGGATCTCTCCTCCTACAACCTGCTTAACTCCTGGTGGCAGCCACCCATCCTCACCTGAATTGCCCCTATCCTAGGTCCTCTTCTAATTATCAACATATTACTCATATTTGCTCCTCTTTTTTCTTAAATTCTTACAGGCCGCATCCATGAGGTTTCTCAAGTCACAATCAACCAGATGTTCCTACACCCATATACATGTCTCCCCTCAGAGCCACCACCTTCTGACTTCCCTTCCCTACGATGCCCCTAACCAGCAGGAAGTAGCCAGACAAATAGTGGCGCCCCTATCTAACATAAAAGGTCGGAATGTGAGGTCGGATGGCAATGAGGGAAGATCACGTAAGGAACCAGGCCCCGGAACTTTGGCTGGAACCACTCACACCCATGCCCGCCAAAAGTAATGGCCCCAGAACCCTTTGAAAAAGAACAACTGTCTGTCAGCCAATGGAATTTTACCACATCATATCAACTTGCTACCACCTTACTGATGCTATAAATTACCCCCAGGTGGGAATATCTGTGCGACTTCTCTGGCCCCCGTCTCGTGGACCAGAGAACCTTGTTCAGGATGCTTTTACTAATTCCACACTTTGTGGCTATGTCCTTCTTTCTTCCTCAGTGGGGAAGAAAATACCTTACTCTATGATTAGTTACTAACTTTTGCCCCTTTAATCTCTTTCTCTGTTTTTTTTTTCTTTTCAGAAAGGAGGGGTAAGAGGGCTTGACTCTTCCTTTTAAAATATTAATGTTAACAATTTTTGCAATTCTGTAGCACCTTAACACAGAACTAGAAATTTTTTGGGTTGTGGAACCAGAGAAAGTATCAGGGCTTTGGAAGCTTTGAATGAGAGGAAAGCAGTTTTCCCTGCCTGTTTGCTTGTCCATTGGTATGAGATTCTAATAAATGGAATTTCCCAGTGCCAAGTGCTTAGCTTTTATTATATCAAGTCCTCATACTACCGTGAGCACATCATATTTTGTGCATATTTTTAATGTAATGGCTCAAATTTGTATTTCCTTGATGGTATGAAAATATTCATTTCTTTAACAAATATTTATTGAATATATAGAATGCATTGAATAGTATCCTAGAAGCTGTGGAGACAACAATGAAAAAGATTCCTGCCCTGATGGAGCATCTTGGTGAACCATGGGGTCATGTCTATGATCCCACACTCAAGCCAGTGACCCCACGCTCAAGCTGGTGAGCTCATGCTCAAGCCAGATGAGCCTGTGTTCAAGCCGGAGATTTCAGGGGTTTGAACCTGGGTCCTCCACGTCCCAGTTTGACACTCTATCCACTGCTACACTGCCTGGTCAGGCAGCAACTAATTAGTATTAACGAAGTCATGTAATTAAAATATTTACTTTTGTACATACTGAGGACCCAATAGTGATCTCAGGATGTAAATAGGACTTCTTCAATGGTGCACAATTTATACAAAAAAGCATTCTTGCTCTCTAATAGTCACTTCATGTCTGGAGTCAAAACTTTGACATACCACTTTTAATCAATGATAAAAAACAATGGTCTACTGCTTTAGACCATTTCGCATTGGAAAGCTATCTTTATAGTTTATTTTTTCTATTATAGTTCATGTAAACATAAAATATTTTTTCAGAATCAAGAATAAAACTGAATAATCTTACCATAAGATTATTTTTATTGTGGATACAAAATTTTTTCAAATAGCTCGGATAAATTCTGATTTTATTAATATACCCAATGAATTTGTAGCACACTCTAAAATATTTCTTAAAAAACCTATAAGTACATATATGTACCTTCTTTTTATATTTTATTAATACATTTATTGTCTAAGATAAGCAATGGCATACTAATTTTGATATATGTTTAAGAACTAATTAGATTTTTTTTCATTTTTTTGACAGAAACAGAGAGAGAATCAGAGAAAGGGACAGATAAGGACAGACAGGAAAGGATAGAGATGAGAAGCATCAATTCTTCATTGTGGTAACTTAGTTGTTTACTGATTGCTTTCTCATATGTGCCTTGACTAGGGGGCTACAGCAGAGTGAGTGACCCCTTGCTCAAGCCAGTGACCTTGGGCTTCAAGCCAGTGACCTTTGGGCTCAAGCTAGCAACCATGGGGTCATGTCTATGATTCCACACTCAAGCCAGTGACCCCACGCTCAAGCTGGTGAGCTCATGCTCAAGCCAGATGAGCCTGTGTTCAAGCCGGAGATTTCAGGGGTTTGAACCTGGGTCCTCCACGTCCCAGTTTGACACTCTATCCACTGCTACACTGCCTGGTCAGGCAGCAACTAATTAGTATTAATGAAGTCATGTAATTAAAATATTTACTTTTGTACATTCACTTAAAAATTATTTTTATTGAACTTATTGGGGTAACATGGGTAATAACATTATACAGGTTTCAGGTGTACAATTCTATAACACATCATCTCTATATGGCACTGTGTGTTCACCACCCCAAATCAAATTTCCCTCCATCACCATCTATTCCCAATGCTACCCTCCTGCACCTCCCCCATCACCTTTTATATTCCCTTTTATCTTACAAAGAGTTTTTTAATAAGAAAAGGATAGCAAATTAAATTCTACATTAATGTTTACCAAAGATGTAAACAATTGAAATTTTCTTTTAATATAATTTCCAGTTTAAAATATAGATAAAACCACAGCTAATCCTAAAATTGCCAAACTGATAGAAATCTTGGTGCCCAGATCAGGGACACTGGTTTCCTGTGGAGGAATATACTTGGTTGCTTGTGCAATGTTAGAAAGTTCTGAGGTGAGATTTGCTTCACCGATGGCTCGAATTGCAATATAGAATATGGTGCCATTTTCTATTTTAAAAGGTTCTGGTTTAAATTCAAAATTTTCTGTTGAGCCAGCCTCCTTAGGTTTCAGAATAGAAGTGTTTACTACAGAGGCATTGTCAAAATGTTCTTGCAGCTCCAGGAGATACTTACTTATTCTTA
This sequence comes from Saccopteryx leptura, assembly GCF_036850995.1. NCBI lineage: Eukaryota > Metazoa > Chordata > Mammalia > Chiroptera > Emballonuridae > Saccopteryx > Saccopteryx leptura. Next base: position 161,802,995 of record NC_089505.1, on the reverse strand, counting down.
TACTGTAGCAGTTGGCTGGAAAACAAATAGACATTTCATGTATATTAAAATCTCTGGGATGCTGTACTGCCAACACACTGCCTTACATTTAGGGTCCTATCAGAAATGTACACTGGGTTTTGTTTATGGAAGTCTCAATTATAACTGTTTTCTGGTTATACCTTCTTCATTATTTGAATGACTGATATGCAAACAGTTCTTATGTAGTTACCTAATTACAAGAAACTTAATTGAAAATTATATAAAATTATATAACTAAAATTAAATAACTAAAAATGGAATCTAGATTTCTTTTTTAGAAATATAACTATAAAGAGCTGAGCCTGGCTTGTGGTTGCACAGTGGGTAGAGCAATGACCTGGAAGCCTGGGGTCTTCTGTTTGAAACCCTGGCCTTGCTGGTCAAGGCACATAAGAGAGGCAATTAATGAATAACTAAAGTGAGACAATTACAATCTTGCTCCCTCCTCCCACCCCTAAAATCAATAAAAAAAATCTTTAAAAATAAATATAAAGAGCTGAATCCACTTTTAACTTAGAACAAGGAACACAATAATGTTCGAGTATAGTGGCCCTGGTCGGTTGGACAGTGGTAGAATTTGGGCCGGGTGTGTGAATGTCCCTGTTAGATTCCAGGTCAGGTTACACAGGAGGAGCAACCAGCTGCTTCTCCAGCTTCCCCCCTCCCCCTCCTCTCTCTCTCTCTCTCTCTCTCTCTCTCTCTCTCTCTCTCTCCCTCTCCTGCAGCATGGATAGATTGATTCAAGCACATCCACCTAGGGTGCTGAGGATGACTCTGTGAATCCTCTGCCTCAGGTGCTAAAAAGAGCTTGGTTGCAAGCATGGCCCCAGATGCACAGAGCATCAGCCCCAGATGGCAGTTACAGGGTGGATCCCAGTCAGGGTGCATGCAGGAGTCTGTCTCTGTTCTCCTCCTCTCACTTAAATAAATAAATTTTAAAAAATCTCTGAGTATAGTAAAAATATTCAGATCCCACCTCTGCATTATTTCTTGATAAGTTGAGAGAGGGAGTAATAGGAGGGGAAAACAAGAGAGTAGATAAATAGAGTGCAAGAGGGGTAAGAATAAAGAGCAAAGGGAGGCAGAGAGTGTGGAATGTGTGCTAATTTTTTTTTTTTTTTTAATTTTTTTTTGTTTGTTTTTTTCATTTTTCTGAAGCTGGAAACAGGGAGAGACAGTCAGACAGACTCCCGCATGCGCCCGACTGGGATCCACCCGGCACGCCCACCAGGGGCGACGCTCTGCCCACCAGGGGGCGATGCTCTGCCCATCCTGGGCGTCGCCATGTTGCGACCAGAGCCACTCTAGCGCCTGAGGCAGAGGCCACAGAGCCATGCCCAGCGCCCGGGTCATCTTTGCTCCAATGGAGCCTTGGCTGCAGGAGGGGAAGAGAGAGACAGAGAGGAAAGCGCGGCGGAGGGGTGGAGAAGCAAATGGGCGCTTCTCCTGTGTGCCCTGGCCGGGAATCGAACCCGGGTCCTCCGCACGCTAGGCCGACGCTCTACCGCTGAGCCAACCGGCCAGGGCGTGTGCTAATTTCTATGTGCTTAGGAGCTAGGCAGACCTTGATTAGCACTTTAATTCTACAACTTTCTAGCTGTGTAATGAAGAGTAATTTACCGAACCTTTTTAAACCCAATTTTTTTATCTATGAAATAAAGATTCCATCATTCATTTCATTCGATAAATTTATAAATTCTTACTCTTATAGGATGAGATTTATATATAACAATATAGAAAAAGCATTTAGCACAAATCTGGGAGTTAATAAATATTTGACATATTTGCAATTATAACTGTTATTTTATCAAGAAAGGAAGGAAGATATTGACATAAATGTTTCATTCCAAAATGCTTTTATAAATTCACCAGAGCCATTAATATAAAAATATATTTTCATATTCTGAAATGCCACAAACAAGAAAACATAAAATGTCTTTTTTTGAAGTGAAGACTGTATTTTTCAATAAATGTTTAAGGTGTTATAAGTGTGCGGTGAATAACTTAGATTTAATGTTTTTCAGAAATTCAAGCCCTATGCCTTAATATTCTAGCTTTTCAATAAATAGACCTTCTCAATCATTCTTCTACTCTTCACACACACCCTGGGTTCCATTGAGATGGATCTATCTATCATCTATCTATCTATCTATCTATCTATCTCCTATCATCACTCTATCATCTATCTTTCTATCATGACTCAGTCTATCTATCTTTTGCTCCCTCTCTCACTTTAACTGAAATGTTGCTTTCTTGACCTCAATCATAATATTTTGTTCCTTCTTGCCCTGTCACAACTCCCTGGAATGTGCCTCTATCTCCCTATCTATGCAAATTGTACTAATTTTTCTTGGCCCAATAAGATGCCCAACTTATGCATAAAATTGTGTCATTTATTCATTCACCTTCATGACTCTTCCATGAACTCTTATTGGATGGATAGTAGTTTTCCAGATTGTTTTAAGGAGGTTCAATTTATCTTTTCAAGTAGATCATATTATCATGGGGGGGGGGAAACCTATGTTTTATACTTTTTTTGTATCAACTAGAGTATGTGGTACTATTTGGGCACATATTTTTTTTTTTTTTTTTTTTTTAGCATTTGACTTTTTTTTTAAAATTTTATTTATTCATTTTTAGAGAGGAGAGAAAGACAGAGAGGGAGAAAGAGGAGAGAGAGACAGAGAGAGAGAAGGGGGGAGGAGCTGGAAGCATCAACTCCCATATGTGCCTTGACCAGGCAAGCCCAGGGTTTTGAACCGGCGACCTCAGCATTTCCAGGTCGACGCTTTATCCACTGCACCACCACAGGTCAGGCTGGGCACATATTTGAGCTACTTGTTGGTCACCACAGTGTTATTAAATTGACACATCAAATGATGGAATGAGAGAATCATAAAATATTAGAATCAACTCTATTTGTTTTAGTAATTCTAGGTCATCTCAACTAATTTGCATATTTACAGGTATGAAAACTGTGTTTCAAAGAAATTAAATACTTCATTTGAGATCATAGATATTCATTTCTTCTTTGGGATGCTGCTACTACCTACTTTTGTAATACCTGAAGGCAGCATGATAGCAACTACAAGTCCTTGTCATGGAGGAAAGGAGATTAGAGCCCACCTATTATAGGCATTTGTTGTTGAACATAGTGAATTTCTTTCTCTCTCAGTGCCCATATATAATGCATTCTTCCTTCTTTTAGTTTCTATAATTAGACTGAGTGACATTTATTGTGAATCCAATCTTGAACTAAAGGGTTGGTCTTGACTGAATGGCATTTAGAACTAAACATGTGGTCAGGTATTTTATTTGAGGCTTTTCCAGTGGAAGTATTATTCTTTTTTTGTTTGTTTTTAAATTCTGCTCTATATTTATGGGTTATAGCATAGAGAAGTAATGTATTTATGAAGTTGTTATGATGAATATTTCACACTGAAGTAGAAAAGTGCTCTTTATGAGTATTGGGTTTTCTTTAGCTTTAGAATGATTTTTTTACTTGTATAATGATAAAAAGAATTGTAGCTTTGAAAAATGCAATGTAGGAAAGATTAAAACGGAGCTTTTCTATTGAGTGCATACAATGAGAGATTTGCTTTAACCCAGGAGAAAAAGTACTAAACTTTTTCAGTCCTTTTCAGCACTGACAACTCGTGAGATATTGTGTATTTTGATAATGCATGTTGCTTTCATTTTAGTTTTCTATTTTAAAGGAAAACAGCAAGATTGGCTTTATCTCATATGAATCTACTAATCTAGCACCATACTGGAACATGGTAGACATTCGATACATACTAATGAAACTCATGTAAATTTAAAGCAATGAGCAAAGTGGTTTATTCTTCTGAAATGAGAGCAGTTTATAATAAGAGACTTTGAATGAATGAGGTATTTGGCCTTGAACTTTATTCAAACTCCATGGTCTAATCTCTCAAACCAAATGAATTTCTCTGCCTGTGATCCTCTCTTTTCATGGAATATCTTCAATTAACTTGGCTTATTTTCCTCATTCTTCAAGACTTAGGTCATGGATAGATTTCCTTGGAAAGCCGTTTAAGATGTACCCCATGGTCCTACCTACAACCAGGAATTAGTGGTCTTCCAGTGTGCTGCCATATCCCTCTGTGCTTATAATACATATCATTTATCATGTTCTGTAAAGTTATCTGTTTACTTGCATAAATTGTCTTCTGTACTCAACTGAATGTTGAGAGTAGGGATTAATTCTTAGGAAACTGCTTTGCTTGACAATTTAAAGAAAGTCAGTAAATGAATGAAATTGTAAAAGTACAGAAATACTTAGAAAAACTTTTCCTTATTAGGAGGAAAGAATGGAACAGAAATCTATCAATTATCTTCTCAAAGTACTTTGAATTTCTAAGATGGTTCATATTGCGAGAGGCAACTTGGTCCAATTGATTCTGACAAGAGTGGGTTGGATTTGTAAGGTATTAAATATAGAAACAATTTGGGGCAGTTAATTATCTCTTAGAGCTTCAGTTTTCACATATGAAAAATAGGTGAATATTGTAATGTCCCACAGTAAACAATTCAAACATGTAATTTGTAAATAGGACATTAGTAAATTCTTAGCAAATGAAAGACAATGGGATCTCTTTTAGTATACTTTAAAATGTAATATCAAACTTACCTGTTCCTTTATCGAGGGTATTCCCGGGGGCAGTCCATGAAAGTTGAATTAGATCTTCTTTAAACTGAGCCGTGAGGTCTGTAATTTTTCCAGGTGGGAACACTGAAGTTTGATCACCAAAAGGAGGAATTCCTGATATAATAAAGGACCCTCCAGAAGTTTCTCTGTTGAAGTCTCCTACTTCAGCTTCTGCCCTTTCATCTTTGATTTCTGGTCTGGGTGGGTTCAGTATAATTGTACCTAAGGGCAAAAAGTATTTTTGTAACGTCATATTGCCATAACTATTTTTATCTTCTAATCTCTTCCTGCAGTTGTAGAAGGTTAATATTGATAGTTTTCAGTGAAAAAAAAAAAAAGGCTTGCTTTAACATGGTGTCATGTTAAAGTTGGTGAGGAGATATTAGGCAATGTTAGAATATTGTTTAATTTATTTTTACTACTTGAATGTAAATTCTTTGAGGACAAGGATGGTATCCTATTTACTACCTTTGTAGCTCCAGCATTTAGCACAATGCTTGCCACATTATTGGAGCTCAGTAAATTTTTTTCAATGCCAATGAAATGAACTGAGGGGATGTAAACAAAGCATGTTGGAAGCATAGTCAATGCTAGGTCCATTATATGGTATATCTATGGTTTTGAAACATGCATAATTTTATAGCTGTTACTTAGGCTCTACATAGTACATTATATTTTCAATGCTTGACATGTAATTTACCTTCAAAAGGATACATTTCTATTTTAAGGCCACTTACCATTTTCTATGTAGCCTGGTACATACAGAGCTTGGTTCTGCCTTTGTCTGAAACTTATTCTAGCCATGTTTTCTCTTGCCTGGGCACGTACTTTTAAACTGTATCTACCATTTTCATGGTAATCTGTAAAATATCTTGAGTAGACGCCATCATTTTTTACAGTATCAGCTCCTTGATATTGAAAGGCAATAATCAGTCATTCAACAGAGTAAAAATGACAATCCCAATTATTCACTAATCCTAATGATAGCAATCATTTTGGGAGACAGTATAAAACAATGTGTTAAGTACATGGACCCTGGAAACAGACTGCTTAGGGTCAAAGCCTGGCTTGGCCACTTGCTAACCCTTGACTTTGGAAAAGAACAGTTCATGGTAAGCATTGAATTGATATTAGCAGTGACTCTTTCATAAAGGAATCTTAACAAAATAGGAAAAACATACCTAAACTGGAGAAAGCATATGCAAAACAATGACACTAATAAAAATAGAAAATATTCTACTCTCAAATACCAAGGGGAAAATAAAATTGTTCATAAAATTTATTTATTTATTTATTTTTTGCATTTTCTTTTCTGAAGCTGGAAACAGGGAGAGACAGTCAGACAGACTCCCGCATGCGCCCGACCGGGATCCACCTGGCACGCCCACCATGGGGCGACGCTCTGCCCACCAGGGGGTGATGCTCTGCCCATCCTGGGCGTCGCCATGTTGCGACCATCCTGGGCGTCGCCATATTGCGACCAGAGCCACTCTAGAGCCTGGGGCAGAGGCCACAGAGCCATCCCCAGTGCCCGGGCCATCTTTGCTCCAATGGAGCCTTGGCTGCGGGAGGGGAAGAGAGAGACAGAGAGGAAGGCGCGGCGGAGGGGTGGAGAAGCAAATGGGCGCTTCTCCTATGTGCCCTGGCCGGGAATCGAACCCGGGTCCTCCGCACGCTAGGCCGACGCTCTACTGCTGAGCCAACCGGCCAGGGCCATAAAATTTAAAGAAGATAATGTGCTCATGACTTCTCTAGTCAAGGTAACTGAGTAGGACATCTCAAAAGCATTAACATTTAATTGAATTCACTTAAAAATATGATTCATTAGCATGCACAGGAAATACTGACTGCTAAGTGATTGGTAGTAAAACTGTAAGTTCAGTGGAAGTGGATGCAGATTCTTATTACCTGCACCGTTGTCCCAAAGTTCCAACATTACTTGATGTCCATCTTCGTTTTCTATAAAGGCTGTTACATTGGCTCCCAGAACAGGCAAAAACCCTTGACTGATTCGTGCATAAACAATCATTGGGCTGGTGTAATTTGCTGTATTTCGACTCATGTGAGCTGTTGCAGTTACTGGGAGTAAGGTAGGACTTTTTGCTCGACTAGTCACAGTTACCGTTACCATTTGAGATTTGATATGCTTATTTAAAAGGCTGTAAATCCAAGTACCTGTCTGAAAATAAAAAGTATCTATTTGAGAGATTCTGTAACATTTTCCTATCATGTTTAGAATATAAAATTATTTAGATATGTAAGCAGAGTAATAGTAATGATTTTAATATGTGGTTTTATAAACTAGTAAATAATATGGTTATGAATTCCTAATTATTCTTTTTAACTTCCTTTTTATGACAGCTGATTTGTTATTGTTTTAATATTGATAATATATAAGATGTTATCTGTATTTTTTTCTCAAAATTGATTGATATAGCAAGGAAAAAACAAACAAATATATAATACTTACCTCTGCAATGCCTGGTATTCGAAGACGGGCAGCTCGAATATTTAGTGGTCCTCCTTTGAAAGCTGAGGTTTCATATATCTTTCCTTTCGGATCTTGGAGAAGAATTTCTGGCTTTTGTATTGTCCAAGTGACAACAAAAAAGGTGTCATTTCCAATTGTACTATCCACAGGCACCGTACCATTTATCCATTTCCCTCCCATAATACTCAAGGCTTTACTTTCCAGCTGTTACATAAAAACAAGAGACACATAAAACTATTTTTTAGTACAGTTAATAGAATTTCAAAGTTTGGTCCTTTCAGAGAAATTTTAAATTTATTTTTAAGGTTTCAATTAAAATAACTAAAAATTATTTTGAAATATTTTCCAATAAAAATCATTTATAAAATAAAGAACAGAAGAATCAAAAGGGAAGGTGGCTATCAGTGTTCCACAAAAGCAAATTCAGTAAGGATATTTTTTCCTCTGCATACCTGAAATATTTTCAGGCAAAAGCATTATTTATTAGAGAAAGAAATTATTTTTCAGTATGATACAAATTTATTACAATGTGAAAAGGCAAGAAATATTTCTGCCATACCGACCTGAACAGCCTGCTGAGTGATACTGCCACTTCTAGATGAAATGCTACTGAAGACGTTCATAAGGCCACTTATATCTTTACTGGCAACAAAAAAACGATGTCCTCCTAAAATGGAAGTTTATTTACTTTTATACTACTAATTTTAAATGGGAAAGATCATAGTTTTATTGTGCTTTTATCAGTATACTTTAAAATATATTTTAAAATTTTATTTCAAATTTACTGAAGATGAATTTCCCAGAACTTTAGGAACTTTTATTATATCAGTGTCCAAGATGTAATCTTATAATAACTAAAACCTCGCTCAAAAAAAGTCATAATGAAGACAATTTAAGACATAATGGCCAAATATTATTGTTTTGTATTAATCATGTGGCAAGAGCTTGCCACATTAGTAAAGCTGTTCTAATCATTAAATAATATTATAAAAGTAAAATATAAGACAATATTTTGAATCAGTAGCTTATTTTCTAGTTGTGGCTAAAATATACCAAAAACAATCAGAGAATTACAGTTTAAAATTGCATAATAATTACATACAGAAAATAAATAATTTTTCTGTGTGTGTGAGAGAGAGAGGTTGGGAGAGAGAAAGACAGAGAGATAGGAACATTGAGTTCCTCCTGTATGTGTCCTGACCGGGAATTGAATTAGCAATCTCTGCATTTCTGAACGACGCTCCAACCAACCGAGCATCTGACCAGGGCTTAATTTTTTATTTATTTATTGATTTTTTCAGAGCGATAGAGAGAGAAAAGGAGAGAGAGGGGAAGAAGAAGGGAAGCATTCATTTGTTGTTCCACTCAGTCGTGCATTCATTGGATACTTCCCGTGTATGCCTTGACCAGGGATTGAACACACAACCTTGTCATTTTGGAAGGACACTCTTACCGACTGAGCTAACCAGCCAGGGTCAGAAAATAAATAATTTAAGAGTTAACAAAGAGACCTTGGCCAGGTGGCTCAGTGGTAGAGCATTGGCCCGCATATGGGAGTCCTGGGTTCAATTCCCAGGCAAGGCACACAGGAGAGGTGCCTATCTGCTTCTCCATTCTTCCCTCTCCCCTTTCTCTCTCTCTCTTCCCCTCCTACAGTCAAGGCTCCATTGGAGCAAAGTTGACCTGGGTATTGAGGATGACTCCATGGTCTCCATCTCAGGCGCTAGAATAGCTCTGGTTGCAGTGGAGCAATGTCCCAGATGGGCAGAGTATTGCCCCCTGGTAGGCATGCAGATGTCTGTCTCTCTGTTTTTCACTTAAGAAAATAAAAAGTTAACAAAGAGTGAGATTACTTAGGGGTGGGATTTGAGGAATTGGAAAAGAATGGGTTGCAGAGGGCAAGGTTTATTTTTAGGACTCTAACTACATATAACCTTGCATTCTCTAAGTTTCCATTTACTGTAGGATTGAGCAGGACTGACACTGAGGAAGAATTTTGGAATTGCAGTTGAGTAAGTCATTAGGAGCCATTTGGGAAGAAGTTTCAATATGGATGTATTGGTAGAAAGTGGTGAGAAATGAATAAAGGCAAAAAATGCTGACTATTATCAGAAGTCAGTATAGGTAGACATGGAGAGATGTGAGGGGGTGAAAAGATAAGATTAATTTGAAGAACAAGGACAAGGAATCGATGAAGATAAATTTTTAGGTAGGACATTATTTTAGTAGTCTTGTAGATTAGGAGAAAGAACCCTTAGAATGGGAGAGACTGAAAATATATATTTTTTCGGACTTTTTTTTTTTTTTTTTTTTTTTGTGACACTGACAGAGAGAGACAGAGAGAGGGACAGATAGGGACAAACAGAGAAAAGGAGAGAGATGAGAAGCATCAATTCTTCGTTGTGGCACCTTAGTTGTTCTTTGATTACTTTCTCATATGTGCCTTGACCAAGGGGCTCCTGCAGACTGAGTGACCCCTTGCTCAAGCCAGAGACTTGGGCTCAAGCTGATGAGCCTTGCTCAGACCAGATGAGCCCGCACTCAAGCTAGCAACCTCAGGGTTTCGAACCTGGTTACTCTGCGTCCCAGTCCAACACTCTATCCACTGTGCCACTGCCTGGTCAGGCTTAAAATGTATTTTCTATTCAACTATGCTCCAAAGTTTTACCTGTCATATCTGACAGATTTTTCAGTTCTTTGGCAGCGGAATTCCCCAGAGCAATGGTGTGGATGATTGCCCCACTTTGTTTCACATCTTCAAAGCATGAGCTTATTTGATCATCTTCCCCATCTGTTAGTAATACGATTTCAGAAGCAGAAGTGCTCTGGTTACTTTGAATGATTGCCTGATAGTAAAAAACAAACAAACTATTAATTATGAAATATCATTTCTAAATAAATTTAAACTAAGAATAAACTTGTTCTTTAGGATTAGAGAAGTCTCTAGGCCTATGCATCAGAGGAGGCAAAAAGAAAGGTTTTTGCATTGTCATTACAGCTGAGTTGGCATGGACATGAGTGTAATGTTCAATGATCTTGTAAGCTTCCAAGGATAAGGTATTATCAGAATAGACTCAGACCACCAAAGATGAGGAAGAATAAAACACTTACAATAAGCCTAACTCAAGTACTCAGTAAATGTTAGCTGTTATTATTATCCCACAAGATACTTGTGGTGGAGGTATATGACCCAGGCAATTTTAGAATTGTGAGGATGAGACTGCACTTGCAAATTCATGACTAAAGGCAGGAGTGCAAATTTAAATTCTACGACATGACTTTTAGGCATTTTGGTTGATCCTTGAAGATTCTCACATTTTCCTAGAGAAAATATTGACCTACCATGAAGAAGGAAGTTCACAGATTTATCAAGTATTAGGTTTTTTTTTTTTTTTTGTCTTTTCCTGACTTCTACCAAGAGTATTGGTTAAGATTTTTAGTCAGAAAAATTGAGAGTAAATTCCAGCTTAGTCATTTGCTGACTGGAAGAGCTCGTGCTTAGTCAGCCTCTCTCTCTGTCTCTATTTCTGTTCTTTTTTTCTCTCTCTCTCCTTGACACATGATAGAGTTCCATAAATAGCTCTGTGTAGTGATTATCTTTTTTAGACTTTGGAGTAAGAAAGACCAGGTTTTGGGTCCTCACCAGGTAACTCAGTTGGTTAGAGAGTTGTCTCATTTTACCAAGGTTGCAGGTTTGATCCTCTGTCAGTACATATACAAGAATCAACCAACAAATGCATAAATAAGTAGACCAACAAATTGATATTTCTTTCTTCCTTCCTTCCTTTCTCTAAAAATCAATAAATTTAAAAAAATTGGCCCTACCTGGTTGGCTCAGTGGTTTACCTGGCATGTGGATATCTCAGGTTTGATTCCCGGTCAGGGTACACAGGAGAAGAGATCATCTGCTTCTTCACTTCTTCCCTTCCTCATTCTCTTTCTCTCCCTCTCATCCCCTCCTGCAGCCATGGCTCTATTGGCTCCAGTGAGTTGGCCCCTGGTGCTGAGGATGGTAGCACCTCTGCCTTGGGCACTAAAAAAATAGCTCGATTGCTGAGAAATGGCCCGAGATGGGCAGAGCATCAACCAGTAGTGGGGTGACTGGGTGGATCCCCATGAGGGCACATGTAGGAGTCTGTCTCTCTGTCTCCCCTCCTCTAACTTAATTTTTTTTTAAATAAGAATGACTAGGTTTGGAATCGTAGATTTGCTAACTACTGGTTATATGATCTTGAGAAAGATATTTAATTATGAAGAAGCATAGTTTTTTGTGTGTAAAATGGGCATTATAATAGTCCCCAACTAAAAAAAGAGTAATGGTTAGGATAAAATAAGGTCATGCACATAAAACATTTAAGCATAGTTAATAATGTAGTATATTCTCAATAAAGTTTTAATTATCACTGCAATGATTATGTAAGTGAAATGCTTATATATTGATATGGTTTTACTATATAAGTAATTAATAGATATTTATAGCTTTAAATGTGAATTGACAGAATCTATTCAACAATAGACTCTGTGGTCAAAATATAAGATATATATCAAAGTATATTATGACAAACATATGAATTACTATGTGCAAACATTATGACACATTTCAGTATATAGTACTGTCATATTTTTGAAGTGAATAGACATACAGTATGGGGAAAAAGTGTTTACAGTTGTTCATATGGACAATAATAAAATAATAAGTAGTAATGTAAGAACATACTTTGTGTTTTACATACTTATGACTATAAATCTATTTTTTCTCTACCCTGTATTTATGTAGAAATAATTATGGTTATTATAGCAATAGCAATTTTTTCTTGAGCACTTACTTATCTTCCATAATTGTCACAATTACATGACATAGGTACTACTATTTTCCACATTTCCTTGGTTGAGGAAACTGAGAGTTTTTGTGTTCAGTAACTTACCAAGGTTATTTAGCTAATAAGTAATGGAACCCAAATCACTGTTCATCTGAATCCAGAGCCTCATGCCTTCTTAAACCAATATGCTTTATAACAAATGGACATGATGATGAACGCTAAGAAATGTCAATCAGTGGTGTGGATAAGAGTAACAACCTCTACATTTTAGCTGAGGCAATGAAAGGATCAGTGAAGGAAAGCAGTTTACTGTTTTGTGATTAAAGAATGACAACAAATAGGCTTAAATATAGGCTAGTTTTAGTTTGGAAGAAATTCAAATGAGTACCAAAGTTCAAAAGTCACTCCTAAATTTTGATTTCAGTTTTATTTCATTAAACTTTCACTGGTGTCTCAGGTTTGGCACTATATTGCTTGAGGAACTACTTCTATGTTTGTGATTATTAAATATCAATTTAACTTGATGAAATGGGTTTTCCTTATTCTGTAATACAGAAATGTTACTAATTATTTTCTTTCACAATCACCTTAACAGCATTATTTTCTACTCATACAGGTTACTACTTTGGGAGTCTTTAAGAAAGGGAAACTACTCAATGAAATCATGATGGCTGTGTACACCCTGAGTTTTTCTTTCCTTACCTAACCACTCCCCCATGTAATACAGAATCTCCAGCTTAAACAAGAGACATAGGAAAGCCTTTTGTTTCTTTTTCTTTTTCTTTTTTAAAAATTCTTTAAATAAAGGACCTATCATGACCCTTGTTCTAAAACGGTAGGACAAAATTAAAGTCAATGAGAATGACAAACAATATTTTAAAAAGCATTTTTAAAATTTTACCTGGAATGCAGCTGTGAGGCCTCTGCAGATTGAAGTTCCTCCCTCAGCTACTTGAGGCAGATTCGCAGTGATACTTCGGTAAGCAGTATCATTGGTTATTTTTGTAAGATAATTTTGGATTGTAGCCAAACTGTCAAATGTGACCATCCCAACCAATGATCCCATTTCAATAATTTGAATCAAGTATAATTCTGCTGCTTGATTCATTCGAAAGAGACGGTCATCCTGTAAGAAAAAGATGTACAATTCCAGAGTTTCCTAAAATGTTGACACATTGGTGAAAGACCAAGCTGTTTGTATGCCAGAGATCATGATAATAATTGATTACTCTATTTTATAATTTATTCCTTAATTTATTAAAAAGAAGTAATATTAAAGAAAAAATTTAAAAATTAGGAATATTTTTATTAGAAAAGCCTTAACAATCTATAAATTTTTTTAGTAGTTTAATATCCAAGAATTTCTGCTAAGGAAGTACTTTAAAAATGTGTACGATAATGTTCATCACAACATAATTTTTAATAATAACTTCAAAAATCTCTAAAATAATCAGTAAGAGGGGATCATTTGACTAAATTATGGTAGGTGCATATAATATAATCATTAAAATAGAGTCATAGACCATAAGGAGTACTTAAGGTATATGGTAAGTAAAAAATTTATATTACAAAACATATAAAATATAATGCCATTTTTGGAATGGAAAAAGAAATATCATGAACTGAAACATCACTGGAATGACATACATTTATTGGTGAAATTATAGATGATTTTGTTTTTCTTTTTGCTCAATTATATTAATTCTCATTTGTTAGAACTAAAAATTAACATTATTTATAATTCAGTAACTTTGAAATAACAATTACTTTTATTTTAATATATCTCTTAGCACTTTGCTATATAAATAATTGTACTAAAATTTATTAAAATAATAAACATCGGCCCTGGCTGGTGGCTCAGTGAATAAAGCATTGGCCTGGCATATGTACATCTCAGGTTTGATTCCTGGTCATGGTACACAGGAGAAGCAACCATCTGCTTCTCCCCTCCTTTTTCTCCCATTTTTTTCCTCTTCCCTTCCCACAAGCAGTGGCTCTATTGGTTCGAGCATGGCACCAGGCACTGAATAGCTTCATTGGAGTGCATCAGCCTTAGGTGCTAAATATAGCTCAGCTCTCGAGCATTAGCCCCAGATGAGGTTGCCAGGTAGATCCTGGTTGGGGCACATGTGGGAGTCTGTCTCACTATCTCCCCTCCATTCACCTAAAAAATAATAATAATAAATATATATTTTAATTAGCTTAGTAAAGCTAAGTCTAAGATTAAATTATATTTCCATTAACATAAATACTTAATTTAAGAGAGATAACAAATAAATGCCTTACTGTACTCATGCTTCCAGATTTATCGAGTACCAAACAGACTACTCGTTGTTTGGTCCTGAGCAAAGAAAATGTAGGAGGAGGTGGTGGATTCTTTCCTTCCATGGGAGATGCATTCCGAAAATCATCAGAGTCCTTGATTACATCCCATGTGCTTCTGTGATTGCACATTTTGTTTTGTAGGTTTGGAGCTTCTGTATTGTGTGTTTTTTCTGTACAAAATTCAGTCACCTGGAAAAAACGGTGAGAAGATGATATTATGGTGACTGGTGAGGTATTACCTTCCTTTCCAACCATTCAGCAAATACATACTCCACATATTTTATCTCCTGACAATTAAAAATAATTTCATAATCTAACATCTGACATGTATTTTTGATATTTGAGTGGAGAGGAAGCAAAGTAAAATCGTGAATATGCCCTGGAATGCTTCGGGGGATTCTTTCAGGTATAGGTAGATCATGGCAGTGTGGGGTGGCGATGGCTGGCACAACTGCTTAAGTTAACTTCTAAGTTTCCCTTCTAGACCCTTGGGGGACTCAAACCTTGAATGAAGTTTAATGGGAAAAGGGACAGGATTTGCAGTGTTTTCTAGTTGCCCCTAAAAGTGGGATAAAAATGGCTTTCTTTAGTTGCCTAAGGATTTTCTATCTCTTTATAGTTGATAGAAAAACTTGAAAAGAGATATTCTAACAGCCAGCATTCTTATTGGCTGTGGTGAATGCTGACATAAAATAATAATACTGGGAAAGTAATAAAAATGAACTAACATGATTGTTTCTCTTTAAGTTGCAAATGGTGAGTTTTATCCAGAAATTCTGCCAAATTCTGTTTCATTACTTAGAATCTGAAAATCCTCAAGGTAAAAAAACTTAATAATTTGGAAAAATGCTCCCATAAGCTAGTGCAGCATTCAGGAAGGAGTTTATCTTGCAGTAAGTTTCAATTTATATGAAATACTTGTAGAAGTGTAATTTCATTTTTGAAACAATCTCACAAGATTAAGTCTTCAGATGTAAGCTCAGATTTAGAACTAAATTATTAAATTTGGATACCTTTTCTTTAAATTTTAAGAGTTTGTTTTCCTTCTGGTATGGTTCCGGTTTACATTTTCCAAGAAAGGTTATATTGGATGGTGAAATCAGTACCATTTGCAAACAAATTAGTGATTCATAGTCAAGTCTTTCTGATAAGAAATGCCTCTCAAGTGTGGTCTCTCTTTCTTCTGCCTTTACCACTGCCTTTATTCAGGGATTCAGGCCTTCAGGTCTCTTATCTGCTTATGGCTATGGCCTGGCAAATGGCCTCCCTGCCTCCACTACTCTCTCACTCCATTTTGTCCTTCACAATTGATAGGATTATATTTCTGAAAGAACTGAATGGATTTCGTTCCCAGTGTGAAGCTGATAAATTAAAATCTGAGCCCCTTAGTTTTGGTCAGAATTTCCTGTTTCCGTTTCCTTTCTTGCTTCTTGCTTAACCATGTATCCTTTGCTACTGTACCACACTAGCTTTTTCCTGTCCTTAGAATATAGGATAACCTTTCATAAGGGTCTCTGCTAACCCAAGTGGGAAAAGGGAAGAAAATTTTATGCAAATTAGAAAAGGTGCTCTTCTCTCAATTTTTTTCACTGCTGTTTACCTGAAAATTGTTTTTAATAAATACTAAAATCTTTAGTGACCATGAAGTAAATACTTTGGGCAGTACTCAACCTGTGTAGTATTACACAGCATCCCTGTATCTCTCCATTCTTTGCTTTAAAAACCCTGTTTCTTTGCTTAGAATACCACTCCCTTCTTTCTTTGGCAAATTCATATTCTTTTTTTTTTTTCAAATCCCAGCTCAAAACTAGTATCTTTAGAAACCATTTTCCCATGTACAGTTGGAGATGTTGGCTGCACTCTCATAGCTCTTGGTTTATATCTTTTTTCTTTTTCGCACTTATATATCCTTTCCTTGTATCTTTTCTTGTCTCACTAAACTAAATTTCTCAGGGACAGTTACTTTTATATTATTTCTGTATTTTTCACTCCTAACATAGTGCATGAAGGGGAATAATGATGTTTTAGGGAAGGGTTATTTTTTATTTTTTATTTTTTTTATTTTTTTTTTTGTATTTTTCTGAAGCTGGAAACGGGGAGAGACAGTCAGACAGACTCCCGCATGCGCCTGACCGGGATCCACCCGGCTTGCCCACCAGGGGCGACGCTCTGCCCACCAGGGGGCGATGCTCTGCCCCTCTGGGGCGTTGCTCTGCCGCGACCAGAGCCACTCTAGCGCCTGGGGCAGAGGCCAAGGAGCCATCCCCAGCGCCCAGGCCATCTTTTGCTCCAATGGAGCCTTGGCTGCGGGAGGGGAAGAGAGAGACAGAGAGGAAGGGGGGGGGGGTGGAGAAGCAAATGGGCGCTTCTCCTATGTGCCCTGGCCGGGAATCGAACCTGGGTCCCCCACACGCCAGGCCGACGCTCTACCACTGAGCCAACTGGCCAGGGCCGGGAAGGGTTATTTTGAAATTGAACATTCAGTATTTCAGATTGTGTTTCTCCTGGGTCTGATCTTATGCCCTGGGTATAGATGATCTGCAATATATTTAACGTGTTATGATAATTAGAAGTTAGTGTTATTCTGGACAAGATGTGTGGTTAAAGTAGAGTATTTATCTCTGAGTCATATCTTACATAAATAGTTGCCCTCTCTGTTTCAGCTGCATGATTGTCTTCATTATTATGTATCTCCCAGGTAGGCAGTGGGAGTTATCTTCTAACAGTCAAGTGCTTTGGGGACTTTTAGTTTGTTATAGACAGTACACATTCCAGTTATCTCCCTTTGTACATGATCTGATGTTTCTTTGGATGCTGAATTCTTTGGCTAGGCTTTGCTGATCCCAATTCAGCGGGTTAACATGACTTTTCTTAACTCATATTTCAAATCTTTCCAGGTAGGAGCTTTATTAGGCTGAAAAACAATTTTTACTTTAATATTCAATTGGATTTATTTAAGAGTTTTAGAAAAAAATGTCGTCTTTATTGTACTTAAGACCTTCATTATTAATTCCTTACATGTCAAAATGATTTTAAATTTTATTATTAAAAATGGGTTTAAAAAATATCTCCACTTTGCATTTGTTGCTAGTGATTTAGTATATGAAAATTTGCTTCTTTAAATAAGTTAGTCTTTATATGTAGTGTATTATTCCTAATTTTGACTTGTTTTTGTTAACTTTCATCTGTTTCATATTCAAAAATATTTTTTACATGTTTACAAAGTTTTATTAGATAACTAGAATGTTTGCATTAATTTATATTGGATTTATTCAGGGAAAAAGACAATTTACTTACATAAATAGTTTTTAAATTTTGAAATTAAAAATTTATTTTTTACTTACCTTATGCTAAACACAGTGATAATACTTTATGTATATACCTAACAACAGTGACACTGTGAAGTGAGTTTCATAATTCCCATTTAAAAGATGAGAGAACTAAAATTTAGATTTAACAGTTTGCTTATTGTAACCCAGCTTGAAAATGACAGACTGGGTTACGATATAAAATTTATCTGACTCCTAGGCACCTGTTCTTATGCTCCAAGCTTTATATATTTAAACCAGATATTTCAGATCAAAATTCACTTTGGAAGTTGAATTATTGTGTTGTTAATTTTTAACTGGTTCAGTAAGTGATTGTGAACTTTTTTCTTTAAGTCTATCCTGGAGATAGAGCTATACCTGTTTTCTCAAAATCATTTGCAATAGGCTGTTGTGCTTTAGTGTGAAGATCTTGAACATTAATACTTTCCAAAACTACAGAATGAATTATTTTGGAAAAGTAGTCTGAGTGACATTTAGAAGAGAGAATTACAAGTTCAGTTATAGTTTTAGTCATAAGTCTACAGAGTCAAATGAAGGAAGGTCTGATATAAGAAATTATGAGACACCAGTGAGAAGGGTACAGTTCTACATCTGAAGGAAAGAAACAGGTTAACAAGAAAAGATGGAATATTTTCCAGACACACCCTGCACAGGTTGGAGAAAACAACTTTTCATTGAGTAATTTTCCTCATTTCTATTGGTGTATACATAATTTCATAGCAGAAAAATCTTGCTTCCCTAATCAATTTCTGCCAAAGAGTTTTTTTTTATGAGACTTGAAAAAGAATGTACTTACAGAATTGAGACTTTGCATAAACATTATGGATTCCCTTGCAGACTGGGATTTTTCTGGGATGAAGGTACAATTTGCTTCATACAGCCCTGTCTGTGAGTCACGCCTACATGGCCTTGTTATACAACTGTTTCCCTGGCATTGTTTGAAAACCACGTTCTTCCCAGTCATGTGAGTTGAACATCTGTGATGAGAGAATTAGATTACACTTATATATGAAGACCAGACAAATTATGAATAAGAACTAACATCCTAAAATCTTTTCCTCAATGATAATTGGTAGAGGTCATGTACCAAACATTTTCATAGAAGTAGGCTCAATGTCTAACCCCTATTTACCATAGATTCCAACAAGAACAATGATGTCAGTACATATTTATTAGCTTTCATTGCTCACTAATGTGATCAATAAATCTATTATTCTTGTTATGTCAACCTAAAGATAATAATTCCTAAATCAAAGGGACGTTGCAAAGATTAACTGAGTTAAGAAATACAGAGGGGTTGCTTGCTAGTGGGATGGGGAGAGTGATCTTTATGATTAAAACCCTCTTGCTTGACCTGTGGTGGTGCAGTGGATAAAGCATCGACCCGGGATGCTGAGGTTGCTGGTTCAAACCCTGACTTGCTTGGTTGGTCAGTGCACATATGGCAGTTGATGATTCCTGCTCCTCCCTCTGCCTTTCTCTCTCTCTTTTTCTCTCTTTCTCTCCCCCCCCCCCGACATTATTATATAGATGCATATGGATATATGTATATATACCATACATACAAAATCATGGGTCATCTTGTGTTTTCAGCATTTTTCAATTTACAATTTGAAAACTGCTGCTCACATTGATTTAAGAAAGAAATAAAAATAAACCCCGTATGGACTTGCTTTTGCGTTAACCATTCAGTTTTTATGATAAGATAATTATCCAGTACCTATCAGGGAATGTGAAGTGAGGTATGTGTACAAATTCTAAAGAGTTCCTGTTTATCTGCAGGATTTACTTCCATTCTGTGTTGACATTCAACTTTATAACATTAATCCACTTTAATAAATTTATTTGTATTGTAAGGATTAAAGGAGATGGTGAGTCATATTTCCAAGAGGATTAGCTCTAAAGTAAATGTGAAAGTTAAACACACTGCCTCAAAATGCCTGTAGGAGCTCAATAAATGTTATTTTAGCATCTTATTTTTACTGATATATCTATTTTTATGACTGATGAAAACTCATTTGTTTTTCATTGATTTATTACTTTTTTCTTGTTTGATCCATTTTTGCTTAGCTTTCATGTACTTTGACCAGGCCTGTGGCCGGTGATTAAAAAACAATCACTACTCAAGGATCTTGAAGTCTGTGGGGAGAAAATAAAATTACATAGACAATTCCTGCCCAGTGTGAGGGAAACCCATGCATATTCCTTTGGGAATACTGTCAAGGATATCTAACACCAAATGGAGGGAGAGAAAAGACACTTAGGGGAGAAACATTTAAACTGAGTCTAGAAGAGTGAACAATATCATTGGGTGAGGGAGGTGGTCTGGGGAGAAGTTGTGTGGGATGAGGCAGAGGAATGAGTGTCCTGGGTTGACAGTCTAAGCAGCTCAATAGAGGTTAAGCAAACAGCACAAAGAAGATGAGAGGAGGCATTTTTCTGTCATAACTCTTTAATATGACATTTTTTATTACACTGATTTTTATTGTTCTTCAATATTCTTCAAATACTACATATACTTGATATCTTTAAAATTAAATATCTCATAAAAATGAAACTCATGGATATAGGTAAAAGTGAAGTAGTTACCAAGGGGAAGAGGCAGGGAGGGGAGGGGAGTAATGAAGGACAAATATATGCTGAGGAAAATTATTTGACTTTGGCTGAGGGGCACACATCACAATTAAGAGTTTAAATGTTATAGAAATGTTCACCTAAAAATGATGCATTCCTATTAATCAATGTCCCCCTTTTTTATAAGTAGGACCTAATTCTACCCAGAATTATATTTCTTTTAAAATTTTTTATTGATTTTAGCGATAGAGGAAAGAAGAGAGAGACAGGAACATTGGTCTCTGCCCATATATGCCCTGTCCAGGAATTGAACCAGCAAGAATTATATTTCTTAGAATACCAATTTACTTATATATTTTTAAAATACTTTATTTTCAAGCTCAAGATTAAATAAAAATAAAATATTTTTAACATGAAACTCTAGTAGCTGATTTTATTGGAACAAATTCATCTTGAAGAGTTATGAATCAAATGGAATAAAAGAAATAGAAACTAGAACCCCAATTTTTTGGTATCTTAAAGTTTAGGCTAGCTTTTTCCTGTCTCTCTTGACAATAATATTTTTTAATAAATTGTCGTGAATATTAAAATTATTCCCAATTCTTGACTGATCTTGATTTCAAGGTAGGATCCTCAGTTGTGGGACATATCATGATGGAAAAAAGGTAGGTTTATAGATGTGAGTATGCAAAACTGAGGGTTTATTCTTATATTTTATTTATTAATTATTGTATCTTCTTTCATACAAATGACTATAAACCTATATCTGCTCCACCCTCAACATAGTGGGGTAAGTTGGATATTGTAATTAAGTGAGCACTCAATTACTGAGAAAGCTTTTTTTCTTGCTTACTATAAAAAAGAAAAAAGTCACAGGTAGAAAATTTTCCAAAGACATTTGTTCAGTACAACAATACCTTGTTGCTTCAATAGTTTTCTTGCTGGAAATATAGAATGGCTGATCCATATTGTACTCATCAAATACTCCCCATCGAAGATGGGCCCACTCGTGGACAAATACTCTGCCTATGAGAGAATATTAACACTTACAAATTTATATTTACAATGTTTTAATTCAGTTTTTTTGTGTTCTAAATCTCCCTGCCTCATATCCTTAACATAATTGAGTCAAGGAACTCTAGAAATTGACAACTTTCATTTAGCCAAAAAGAGATGTAATGGGTTAGTATCAATAAATGACTAATATTGTTATATACATATTAAAAATATATATATAATTAGGTTGAACATGACTAATAGATTCCCAACCAGAGATATTATTACTTCTTTTTCTCTTTTAATAGTCTTTAAAAATACCTTTAATCACAGTGTTATATTTGTTTCTAGTGGAAATAAAAATAAAAGCATAAAATAGATGCCTTACCTCGGGATCCATAGATAGGCAAATTATTAGTCAACAAAAAGTTTGGCGTAAAATGTATGTATTGTCCTTTGTCTCCACATTGTCCATACTGAAGTGTGTAGGGATCATCTCCATATTTTAGGTAAGGATTAGCAACTATGATGTCTGCCTAAAAAGCAGAACAAACAAACCAAAACAGATATTAAGAGCAATAAAAACAAGAAATTTTTCATGTAAGTTAAGATAATATTACTAATTTAATTACTAAACTAGTGATTAGTAACTACAAAAGTATTATGAGTGTTAATTTTAAAAAGTACAGGAAGTAGAAATATTTTAGCAGCTAGATAAAATACCCTACCTGGTCATATGATTCTCGTTTTGGCATTAAGTACTCAGATTTTGACTTCCAGGTCATTGGAATTAAAATGCTTACATTCCTGAAATAAATTCTTCGTTCGGTTGCTTGAAACAGGTAAGTAGAAGCTTCAGTTACCATTTCCTGACAAAATTTAAAATACCTTGTGGTAACAATTTCACAATGAAATGATCTTAAAAGTGTATATATAGTATAGTACATACAAGAAACACAAATTCATCCCATCCCCCCTTTCCCCAAACATTTTTTCAAAGACTAATTGAAAAATAGGTTGAATTTTACCATATCTCTCTGGTGTGTGACTTTTCATTTTTATATTCTCAAAAGTAACTTATTTTTTAACTTATATAGACCTGTATTCAGCATTATAGTTTGGAAGGGACAGTGAGGGTACTGACCGAGGTATAAAAGTGATTAAGACTGTAGGTAAATTGGCTTGTTCAATCATATGAAAGTGCTTATAATTGGGTTGCGATTTTAAAGTTTTGTCAATTTTGTACTTGTTAATTAAAAATAAATTTGCTAGATTTATTTTGGGTTACCCTCTCAAAGGAGTGTGTTCATAAAGGGCAAACTTTTACTGAGCAGTAATGAAAATAAAATATATACATCTTTTGGTTTCAAGTTCCAGCTTTGCCATTTATTGTATGACTCTACAAATCACTTCTCTCATTTATACAGCAGGTGTAATCATCGCTGTTCTTGACCATCTCAGTGATATTGGGAGGATCAAAGAAGATAGTATGCATTAAAGTGCTATTATATATAAAGTTTTTTTTATTATACTAACACAAATAAATGAGGAAATAAATCAACTTCAAAAATATATGGTATTTTATTTAAGATCAAATACAAAAGAGTTTTTAAAATTTCAGATTTGAACAAGTATGAACAACTAAAAATTGTATAAGGTACTGAACCTCTAGGGCTTACCATAATTATGTTATTTAAACATTTAAAATTAACTTTATAAAGATAATATTTGAAAATAATTCGCCATTAGCTCTAAGGTCTTTCTGTTAGTTTAATGAATTGAAAAAATACAAATAGTTCTGCCTTTAAATAATTTATTAGCAGAGTGACTAATACTGTTAATATATGAAAAATCATGCTTAAACTAAGCAAATATTAATCTTGACAGTTTAGATATATACTCTGTAAGTTATGAATATTGTCAAAGCAATTTTGAAAAGTTATAACTCTGTGTGTGTATGACTAGATAAGCAATATGAGTAGAAAATACTTATTGAAATATTTAAAAATAAGTGGATAATAAAATTTTGTTTCTTACCTTTATTTCTTTAATGAGTTGTTTATTTTCTGCTACACTGGGGTTAATTGCAATGACGATGCCATCATATCCATTATTATTCAATTGTACCAGTGAACTTTTCACTCCAGGCAAGGGATATAAAACTAGAAGCAGAACAACAGGCAGATTGAGTGCCATTTTTGCATGTTGCAATAAATCGTTTGGAAATGTAAGGAGAGTATTTATATATCTGCTTATCTTGGGAATTTGAATCTAGGCCAAAATATTTGCATAGATATAATCAATTCCTAAATATGTTGGTGAACTTCCTTATCTTACATATTCTGCAGGTTTAGTTGTTAAGTAACAATTGGGATTATGTTGAACACATTTGTCATAGGTTTTATGACAACTAAGGTGTTTAGTAGTCATTGAATTGAGCAGTTCTGTTAGATTTGTAGTCATCCTCATTGTGGTCCATCCTCCTCCTCTTCCTTCTCAGTCTGTTTATAGAAATATACTTTATGGAAGAATGTAAAATTGATATGAAAAGCACCAGGAAAGAGCAGATGAAAAAGGCTCACTTAGAACACAAAACAAAACAAAGCAAAAAAATGAATAAAGAAATGGAATGGGAGTGGCAGTGAATTATATGGTTTATATCCTTCCTTTATATAAAGGTAACACAAGCACAGTGTTTGGAGAGAGCTATGTGTCAAAGGGAAAATGGGTGTTTTGGCTACCTTTTGTGATGACTGCTTGTATATTTCAGTTTTCAAATAACACTGAATGCTTTAAGTCCTTATGTAACTTGGAAATATACTGCAATTAAAATTTCTTTTTCGTATTGAACAAAATCTTCCAATGTTTCTTAATTTTAAATACTTGTACACATAGAATGTGAACTAGCTTTTGAGTGAGACGAATATAAACCTAACCCTAGCCTTTGTCACTTAAGAGTTACATGATTGCTAGTAAGAGTTGTGTGGCTCTTTTTTTTTTTTTTTTTTTTTAGTGAGAGGAAGATAGATAGCAAGACAGAATCGTGCATGTGCCCTGACCAGTATCCACCCAGCAACCCCCATCTAGGGCCGATTCTCAAATCAACTGAGCTATCCTCAGCACCCTGGGCCAACATTCAAACCCATTGAGCTGCGGGCTGCAACAGGGGAGGAGAGAGAAGGGGGGTGGGGGGGATGGAAAAGCGGATGACCGCTTCTCTTGTGTGCCCTGACCAGGGATTGAGCCTGACCATCTGCATGCTGGGCCGATGTTCTATCCATGGAGCCAACCGGCCAGGGCCTGTGTGGTTCTTTTTAGGTCTAGATTTTCTTTTGTGATATTGGAATAATTGTGGATGTTTAAATGAGATAATCTATGGACAGCACTTTACACAAGAGTCCTGGCACCTTATAAGTACTTAAATTTTATTCACTATTAATAATCATTATATACTATGAATACAAAGCTCAATGTAAATTTTTGCCTGTTATATCCTACATTATCATTGGTTTCTTTTTTTTTAAGTTTTTTTATTGAATGTCTTGGGGTGACATTGATTAATAAAATTATATAGGTTTCAGGTGTATGATTCTACAATACATCATGTACATATTGCATTGTGTGTTCACCAAGTCAAATCTCCCTTCAACACCATTGATGTTCTTTTTTCTTTGCTTGATCCTTTCACCTTTTTCACCCAGCCCCAACCCCCATCCCTCTGACAGCTTTTTAATTTTGTTTTTATTGATTTCAGAGAGAGTAAGAGAGAGAGAGGTAGAAACATTGATTTATTGTTTCACTTATTTATGCATTTATTGGTTGATTCTTGTATGTGCCCTGATTGGGGACTGAATCTGAAACCTTGGCATATCAGGATGACGCTCTAACCAATTGAGCTACTGGGCCAAGGCTCATTGGTTTCTTTTGTAAAACTTTAAATATAGTTTTTCTATGTTCAACTGGGGAATGAGGAGTCTCTGAGACTTCCTGCAAAAGACTAGAGGAGGAAGTAAAACTATAAACCCTTCAAATGCTCTTGGATTATTTTTTTCTATGGGCAGTATCCTGTTCTTGCTAGTCCAGATTAGGTGTGGTGCACTCATAAAATTCTTCTCAAATCTTTATGCTAATCTTTCTTTCTTTTGAATTCATTTGAGCCACTTATTATATACTACTTGTACTGCATTTGTTATTATTAACATACATAATTCCCCTACTAGACTATAAACATCTTGGAGGAAGAGATTATTTTTTCTGAGTTAAATTTTCTCCACCTGAGTTTCCTAATACCTATTTGGGAGGGATGTTGTCAAGGTTAAATGAAATAACATGTGTGAAAGCACTTACTGTAAGTGCCTGGCACATAGTAAGCCTTCAGCTGATGTTTACTCTTTGCCTTCTCTTATCCCTTTTGATTTATATGAAAAAATATATGAGTGCTTCTATGTGTCAGGTTCAGTGCTCTTCTCTTTAAAGAACAGAAATGAATACACTGTCTTTATGCCAATGTTAGTGGGAATGCAGATTGGTGTAACCGCTATGGAAAGCATTACAGCGTTATCTCAAAAAATTAAAAATGGAAATGCCTTTTTACCTGGTGATCTTGCTTCTGGGAATATATCCTAACAATCCCAAAACACTAATTCAAAAGAATATGTGCACCCTTATGTTCATTGCAGCATTATTTACAATAGCCAAGATCTGGAAGCAGTTTAAGTGCCCATAAGTAGATGAGTGAATAAAAAAAAAACAAACCTGTGGTACATTTACAAAGTGGAATACTACTCAGCCTTAAAGTTTGTGACAGTGTGGATGGATTTGGAACACATTATGCTAAATGAAATAATACAAGTACTATATGATTTTACTTATGTGTGGGATCTAATGAACAAAATGAACTGACAGGCAAAATAGAACAGACTCATACATACAGAGTAGGCTGACAGCTGTCAGGGGTGGGGAGTGGTGATTGGGATGGAAGTTTATAGCAAAAAAGGACAAAAAAACCCTTATGGCCATAGATAACAGTATGGAGATTGCCAGGTTGAAGGGAGGTGGAGGAGGGTATAGGAATGATAAATGGGATGGATGAAGACTTGACTTGGGCAGTCAACACACAATACATCGTACAGAGACAGTTTCAGAACTGAGCTTCTGAAACCTGTATAATTATGTTAACCAGTGTTGCCCCAATAAAATTCAACTAAAAATGTTAAATACAAACAAAAAGAGAATTGAAATGAGTAAAACATAAGCACTGCCTCCCAATAACTTGCAGACTCATTGCATGAATTAGATTAAAATACAAAAGAGTAAAATACAAGGTAAAGTAAGAAAAGTTCTATAAGCGAGTTACTAATACAGTGCTAGGCAGCCAAAAGTGGGTAATAGATTCTATGTGATGGAGAGAATCAGAACAGATTTTAATGAAACATTATTCTTCAGGAAACTGAGGCACAATATTAATTAATTTGCCCTAGATCACACTTTCAGGAAGAGACAATTTAGGATTTGAACTCAAGTCATCCAGTTTTGGGGTCTGTTTTTAAAGTATGTGTGGCATGTACTACTTCTTAAAAGGTAAATCAGTGTGACCCTTGAAAATTACTGTGAAAGTAGTTTATTTTTGTTTTTATTTTAGACTAGTAGTTAGCAGAAGATCCAAGAGAATGTGAATTGCTATAATCAAGTTGTATGAATCGATATAATTTTTTTTAATCTTGGTTCAATTTTAGGTTACATAGTGAAATTTTCTTTTGGCCGTTTGCCATGAAAACTTAGTTAAGTGCAATACAGGTCTTTCAAAATGTAAGTATTTATTTTTGATAATTTTGAGGACAGAAAAACCTTTCAATAATTCATTCTTAATCCTTTAATTCATTGTATCTGAAATTAAAATGGACAGCAGGAGTAAAAATGATAGTCATAAAATTCCAGAAACTTCATCTTCAACCAAGTTTTATTAGATGATCTTTACTAAATATGATTTTATTTTGCTTTCCATGTTGTTTTTTTCCTCCTGAAAGATATTTTTCTAGATGCCTTGTGGAAAGATGAAAGATTAGAAGAGTACAAGTGTTGAGGTAATAGCAAATCAGTTTTTATACAGTTAACACTGCCTTTCAAAGAGTTATATAAATGAATTGAAAGCAAATGCCATCCTGATAATGTGAAGTAGGAAGAAGGAAATGTTAAGACCTCACCTGCATATACAGTACGCTGATTCAGAGGCTTATGAACCATCACAACCCCACACACCCAGTCATGCTCCAGTACAATCATTCTTACACATCATAGTTAATTCCTATAGAGATTATGCTGGAATTAACCAACTGAGAACTACAGTGAACTGGTAGCTTAATTTCCATGTAGATACTTGTCAGAATTTACTAGCTTTACTTTGTTTCTTTATGCCATCACATTTGTAATGTCATTCTGTATTCATGCTCTGAATTTGTGAATATTCTCCTCATTCTTCTAGTTTGTTGATCTGTTCCTTTATTTATTTACTCATTCAACAAAATTTATGACTGGACACTTGTGATTTGTCAGGCACTCTGCTAGGAAGACGGGTATATAATATTAAGTTACGATCCCTACCTTCTTCAAAGTGTTTCTGATGTCACAAGAATCCTGGATGCTAGCAATTATTTTGACTGATTTTCTGTAGCTCTTCCTATAATATGGAGCATTATTTTAATTCAGAGAATGTCCCAATTGATTATTATGCAGTTTACTATTATGAATTTTGTACGTATCTCAATGCAGGTATATTGTAGCACACTCTGTAAGTTGCCTCAATATCCACTTTTCCTTCTCACTGTCGAACTTCAGTTATGTTCTGTATCTTCAACTCTCATGATTGAATCAACTCTCATTGATTGATGAAAGTCACTTCCATCTCAAGCTCAAGGGTAAATCCAGGTTGATCTAAGCCCATGGTCCTCAAAGTGTTGTTTGCAGACCACTAAAAGTCTTCAACATTTTTTCAGAGCATAAGAAAGGTCAAATGTATTTTGATAATAATACTAAAAGTTACTAGTAATTTTTAATATGTTGACATTGAATCTCTAACCTTGAATACACATCTTTTATATTCTTTGTGATGAAATAGCACTCCTGCTGCATAGCAAAGTACAATGTTTGTACTTGAGGAAAACCATCTTGGCAAAAGGTGTGAGCTGAACTACTTAGTGTTTCAAAAGCACCATGTCTTTTTTTTTTTTTTTTTTTAAATGAGAGGTAGAGAGACAGACTTCCACGTGTGCCCTGACCAGGATCCATCTGGCAAACCCTGTCTAGGGCCAATGGTTGAACTGATCGAGCTATCCTCAGTGCCCAGGGCTGACGCTCAAACTGATTGAGCCACTGGCTGTGAGAGGGAAGTGAGAGAGAAGGGGAAGAGGGAGGGGCTAAGAAGCATATGGTTACTTCTCAGCTGTTCCCTAACAGGGGATCAAACCCCAGATGACCACACACTAGCCTGATGCTCTAACCACTGAGAAAACCAGCCAGGGCCAAGAAAGACAATCAACAATATTTATTGCTAATGATAAAATTTGACATTTAAAAAATTAGATTTTTGGACAACCTTTATTGGTTGTAGATAACTTGATGGCTCCCCAATAGTTTTTTTTTCCTTAAAATTTTCAAATATTCTGTTAACATGAATTCACATGTCCCACTCAATATAATACCCCCAACAACATGCCCCTATTAGACCCCCTTTTCTCTCCTCCCCTTGACTCCCTCCCCACCTTCCCTATGGGATTTGCTATCCTGCTATCTGAATCTATGTGTTATGTATATATAATTTCACTAATCCCTTCACCTTCTCTGATCTCATCCCTTCATCCCCCTTCCCTCTAACAGCTGTCCCTCTGCTCCCTGTGACCCCACCTCTTCCTCTATTCCTTTCTTAGTTTACTTTGTTCATTAGATTCCACATAATAAGTAAGATCATATGATATTTGTCTTTCTCTGCCTGGTTTATTTCACTTAGCATAATAATCTCCAGGTCTATCCATGCTATTGCAAAAGGTAAGATTTCCTTCTTTTCCACAGCTGCATAGTATTCCATTGTGTATATGTACCACTGCTTTTTAATCCACTCGTCCACTGATGGAGCATAGCTATTGCACTAGAGCAGGTGTCGGGAACCTATGGCTCGTGAGCCAGATGTGGCTCTTTTGATGACTGCATCTGGCTTGCAGACAAATCTTTAATAATAAAAAATAACATTAAAAATATAAAACATTCTCATGTTTTACAATCCATTCATTTCCTACTGCTCATGTTCATGGTTGCGGGTGGCTGGAGCCAATCTCAGCTGTCCTCTGGGACAACACCAAATTTTTATTGGATAATGCGTACATGGGTCATTGTATGACTCTCATAAAATTACATTTTATAATATGTGGCATTCATGACTCTCTCAGCCAAAAAGGTTTCCAACCCCTGTATTAGAGCATCTGGAAGGGTAATAAAAACCAGGCTGGTAGGCTTTGCCAGAACTGTGTGATGGGTGGATGAAAAAGACACAGGGAAAGTCTAGTTATTGTGTATTATTTCTGTTGCTGACACAGAATTTCAGGCTTTTATTTGCTCAGCAAAAGGCCAGATGGCCTACACTTACCCATTTTCTACATTTTGTTTATGTTCACCTCAGTGGAGGGATTCAAATAGCTTAACAAATGGTTCACTGCCCTAATGATTGTTTTAAGTATAAAAAAATATATACTAAAGGGTAGTTTATTATTTCTTATATTTAATACTTAAATAAGAACAATAAAAGAGGTACACAAAATTAGGTTATGTTATAAGAAAGAGTTTAAAAATATTAATGAAAAAATATTAAATAATGCCTGACAAAAAACAATACAAGTTGTCACCCACTGGTTGGCACTTTTTCTCTTTATGTTTGTTACTGAAGTAACAAATGTGAGATAATAAAATGTAGTATTTTATCAAATGCATAATGAGTTTTATGAAATGAATAAATAAATATTACAAGCATAGTTCTGTCAATTTTTATTCAGCTATGGACAGAATGAATATTACTGCGGACACTTAAAATACGCTGTTGCACAGATGAACATTGAAAAAGAGTAAGGAATGTAAATTTGTGATTTCCACATTGGGCAGCTGCCCAGGCGTCCACCTTAGAGAGAACCCTGATTACAAGTGCCATTTTAACAACTGGTTTGCTGAACTCAACTAAAAGTTAGGTATAGGTTCTGCCGAACCAGTGTGATCCGACTGGACCCCACCACTGGTTCACCTGTACATCCACAGTCGTCTCACTGGCTGAGTGGTTACCGGTCCCCTAAGGGCACTGCACTGCTGATAGACCTGCTTCAGTAGCACTGTATCTAAATGCCCTGCTACACAGCTTCTTTTCCCAAGATTGCTGTGAGAGTAACTCAGACCTTCCCAGTGACTAGGGGTCTCCCATGTAACTACTTGTCCCTTCTTTACTACTTTCAATTTAAACCACAATACCCTTTTTGTCAATCCTGCTAATCATGCCAAATTGATTATGTCATATCAAAAAGTCTGTTCTATGTTTAAAGATTGTTAAAAGTGACCACGAAACTTGGTTTATATGACTTTCATTTTGGTTTACTTGCAAACCTGTTAATAATTCCTGCCAAGGTTACAGTAGATAAGGAGGCAAGTGGTGATGCTGACCTTTGTGCCTGTCCAGTTCCTCAGGAAACTGAACTATGGGGTAAAACTCTGTGCAAAGTGAGGAACAAGGGAGCCATATGCTTGTAAACTTGGACTCATAAGTCCACCTATTCTATGAAGAAAAATTCTTTCAGCACCCTAGTAGGCCCATAGTTACACGCTCTTTTGTTTCAGTTTGTTTGCATCTTTAGGGTCTCTGGTAGGCCTGGCATGTAAACCTGTGCTTCCCAACCTACTTTCCCTCTTTAATTGATCTCACTCATTGCTATGGTTGTGACTCCTAGGCTATGACTCAGTGATAATTATTAAAATATATTTTAAAATTTTGTTTTCTTTATCTGAAATATATATGATTATATTGAACCAAAATAAGAGAGACTATGGTTTGAAAGGTGGTAACTAATTTTTTTGTTAGTATTTTTCATGTCAATGAATTGCACTAAACATGACCTTATTTATATTGTATATAGTAGTATATAATTTGGAAACTTTGGGAAAATACAGTAACATCATTTACATTTAAAAGTTCCAAGACCAAATACAGATTATTTGCTTTCTTACACTTGTATTTGACTATTCACATAGACAATTTTTAACTTTTTGATAAAATTTAAAGTTTTATTCTAGACAGCTTTTGTATCAAATAATATACAAATGGCATCAATATTAAAAAAAGGTTTTTATTCATTACTTTTTCTGATAAACAAAATAATGACTAAATACACTTATTAAATTTTGGTATTGACTTACAATTTTTCAAATACCCCTGGATATTTATACTTAACGTATCCCTTCTAGACCTCTTGAAATTATTTTTATGAGTTCATGATCACACAGGATGAATTTAAATATTCAAAAATATCCTATACTTCTGTTGTTGATGATTTTTAAAACCTTGATGTAAGTTGCCTCGAATTTTTCTTCTTGTTTAAGATACAAATGGTGGCACTTACAATAATACTAACAGCTACCACAGACCCAACCACTATCAACACCAAAGAAGTAATGTTAATTCCAGAAGTAGGGTAATTTTCATCAGGATTTGGATGACTGTCATCAGCATCTGCTTGAGGAATAAACAAAGCTACTTGTGCAATGTTGGATAGTTCTGATACCAAATTGCTTTTATCCACACTTCGAATAGCAATGAATATGTGGGTTGCATTTTCTTCTGCAATATTTCCTTGTTTAAATGCAAATGTTTCTTTGGAGTTGGCATCATTTGGTAACAGATCAGTAGTGTTTACTTGGAAAGCACGATCAAAATTGTCTCTTAGATCTAGGATGCTCCCACTTATTCTTATGATATACCGTTGAACTAAGAAAATAAAAAAGGTACATGTAGTTTAGAAACTAGAAAAGCATACATATTCAATTCCTTTTCATTGATTCTCCTCAAAAATATTGTTTAGCTATGTCAAGTTTATGCTCGTATCTAAAGCCTTACTAGGTTTTTTTTTTTTAATATAAACTGAATTTTTATTTTTAAACTTTGCCTTTGCTACCTTTTCTGTTTGAAAGTGGGACCAGTTAAAATGTGTCATATTTCATTGATTCAGAAATATCAGATTATAGCTCTGGCCCCGTAGCTCAATTTGTTAGAATGTATCCCCATGTGCCATGGTTGTGGGTTTGATCCCCTAGTCAGGGCACAATAAAAAATAAATCAACCAATAAATGCAGAAATGAGTGAAACAACAAATTGATATTTCTCTCACTCTCTCTTTCCCCTCTCTCTCCATATATCTCTCAAAAATCAATAAATATAAAAAATGGTTAACATGGTAAATTTAAAAGTATCAGATTATAAAATTAATACAATTACACATTGTTCTCTTTTCCCACCCACCCTTATACCTTTGCTTTTGCATGAACATCTTTCACATACCCATTGCCACATGACACTTCATCCTTACCTTTTCCAACATCAAAATCATCTCCTGGTGCTGTCCACGTTAGGTTGATCATATCCCCATCAGGTGTGGCTTCAAGGTCTGTGATTTGACTTGGTGGGTACAGGTCAGGCAAGGGAAGTGAAACATTTGAAACCACAAATGCACCTCCAGATGCTGTTCTGGTAAAACTCTCCAAGTTTGTCTGAGTATCCTCATCAATTTCAGGTCTTGGTGGATTTGCTTCAATTTTCCCTGCATTAAAAATTTCTTTGTTTATAATGAGCACAATTCTACTAGTGTTTTCAATGGAATCTCTGTTCCACTTGTCCTCTCCTCTTATATATGTAAAAAAGTGTGGGGCAAAAGTGAGTTTACAGTTGGGAGTTTGTGAAACAGTGTGTGTGTGTGTGTGTGTGTGTGTGTGTGTGTGTGTGTGTGTGTGTGTGTATGGATATTGTAGGATAAATTGGATAATGAATTGCTAAGGAATTAAGGCTTCCCTGAATGGGAATAATGTTATATAATTTAATAAAAGCTTTTTTTTTTAAAGGGAATTTCTTTATTTCTCAAACTACCTTTATCTGGGAATAAGCCTGGAGAAGTTGCTCCAGTTCCTTCTAACCACTTGTGCCAGGTTCTTCCCTTCCTCCCTGTTGCAAGTACGAGCAGTGTTTTTAACTGCGGTCTGCAGACCAGCCCTTCAGAAATTTCATGCCAGTCTGTGACAGAGTTAACCACCCTGATGTTGTGTGAAAATTGTAGACCCAATGATTGTATTCAAATAGCTTATGCTCAGGGTGATTTCAGCCTTCGTGGTTCCTGAAATAATTTTTCTATTTTCACTGGTCGCCATGCGTAAAAGAGTTGACAACTCCAGTGCTAAGGAATAATACTTCAGGTTATATTCCACTCATCAACAGAAGGCTCCCCAAAGTCACAAATAAGGGACAACACAAAAAAAATTAACAAGGAATGCATTTTTAATCCTTATTATCACCTTGCTCAATACATTTTTATTTTGACTTAAAAATATTCAAACTAAACATCTGACCAGGCAGTGGCACAGCGGATAGAGTATCAGCCTGGTACTCTAAGGACCCAGGGTCAAAACCCCTAGGTCACCAGTTTGAGCACGGGGTCACTGGCTTGAAGCCCAAGATTGCTGGCTTGAGCCTAAGGTCACTGGCTTGAGCAAGGGGTCATTGGCTCAGCTGGAGCCTCCATGTCAAGGCACATATGAGAAAGCAATCAATGAACAAATAAGGTGCTCTATGAGTTGATGCTTCTCATCTTCCTCTCTTCCTGTCTGCCTTTGTCTGTTCCTGTCTCTCTTGCTTAAAAAAAATATTCAGAATAAATGTTTGCTCACTTAGGTAACTTTCACATTACATGTAACCTAAAGGGTAAATACTGCTATTGGCTTATGCATAGGTACATAAGATATTAGCTTGTTTCCTTTACCCTTAGTTGGAAAAGTGTCATACAATTGTTGCTATAGGTAAGGTACTCCAAATTAATATAATGGCTGACATGTATGAATGTCTACTAGATGCTAGACGCTGTACCAGAGCATAGGTTAATTTGAAGGCAAACTCCAGTATGACTGAGAACTTTATTTTAGAGATGAAAAAAACTATGAGTTGCAAAATATTTGAAGTCTTAATCACATCAACTCATGATTATTCCAGCCAGCAGTGGGTTGCAGATATCATGAACTACTTACCATCCACTACCCAGCCCGGTATATACTTGGCTCTATTTGGTGGATGCCGTAAGCTCCGTGTGACAGCATTTGCTCCTCCAACAGCCCGTACTTTTAGGCTGTACCTGCCATTTTCTGAATAAGCTGTAAAGTATCTGGAGTAGACCCCATCATTCTTGAAAGTATCAGCACCTTGTCATAGAAATTAAGGAATAAATTATTATTGTCAAGAAAAGGAGAAATTTATACATTTTCTAAAGCAAGCACATGGCCTTTATAAGCATATCTTTTAGATTGGGCTCCCTATTTTGTGATTGACCCTTTGAGGAATATTTCCATTATGCTTTATCCAACAGTAGCTTGTTAAATTGATATCCTTGAGTTACGATCTATATATTTATGTATAATACATTTATAATGTTATATGTTATTTTATAATAAATATAATATCACACACATGGCACACTGATACTGATGTGTATATAATAAATAACTTCACATTATCAACTTATATGCAGATTATTATATACCTTTCTTGCCATTTCTCAGCCAAATCCTGTCTGAATCTCTTACTTTATCTAAACATATAATTATGTCATATCTATGTTCAAATCAGAAACATTTCCACTAGAGAAAAAGTAAATTAATATAGGATTTAATTCTCATTATTGTCACCTACAAATTAACATTTTTATATAATCTTCAACCATCCTTTTTTTTTCTTCTAATCCTCACCTCTTGCTCTATGATCCATTAACCTCCTGATCTGATAGTGGAAAGACCTGTCTATTTTTAAGAATGAGCAATTGGGGGAGTTCAGGAATACTGCATCATAAGCATATTTCTTGATATCATGAGTACTGAAGTTATTTGCTAAACTGCAAACCATTTCTCAGGGCGTTTAGCATTCTAAGACAGAAGTTCTTACAATGAGATTCTTGAACCCAGAGCATCTGCATTTCTCTGGATTGTATTAGGAATACAATTCCTTAGACCTCCTAGGAATTGGGCCCAGAACTCTGTGTTATTAGAAGACCTCCAACTGATTCCTTTGCTTTCGAAAGTGTAAGAACCTCGGCTCCAAGACATTGGTTATGATCAATGTATTCTCAGGTAAAATCATTCCAAATTAGCTAAGTAGCTACCTGGTAAAACCTTGAGAAACGACAAGATGAAGGTAAGTTTTAATGTAGCTTGGAGGGGGTTGGGGGAAAAGGAAGAGTTAGAGGACAGTTGAGGAAAATACTGTCACATCAGGTGAAATCACTGGGGTGTACCAAAGAATCTTTACCTTCTAAATTATTCACAGGGCCAATTCTTGTTGACGATAGGATCATAAACTGAATGAATTACTAATTACATTGCATAAGACACTGATAGAAATCTGTGATAATTCAGATGCCTGTCACATTGGTTTTCTCCTTGCTCATTGACCTCTCAAAATAAGGTTACTTCCCAGAATAACCCAGAGTCTGTTAAAAAGGTCTTCAAACACCACTCACACAGACAGGCCAGGGAGACAGCATGGTCACCACTAGTCTTATTTCCTGCAGGCAGACCTGGTATCTGATGCCCTTGTGTTGCTGCCTCCTCCCTTGGGGCAGTTCCGCCTGCCCTTGGGCCTCAGTTCCCAAGACTATATTTGCAATTTGGGAATTGCTCTTACCTGTCCCCCTTCCCTGCTGGGGGTCCAGGTTCTACCACTTAGCCCCTTAGGGCTGCTGTGCTTCACTCTCGCTGGCCAGACTTTCTGATGTGGCCCTAAGAAACTGCTTGTTCAGGATTTCTGATGCTGTCCTCAGTCTCTTGAATGAAACCTTTCTGTCTGGTAGTAGACATTAATTGTCTAGATGACAGATAATAATGACATTAAATAACATTAATTGGATGTTACTATGTGTGAAATATTTGCTAATCTTTTTGTAGGTTTCACCTGGATAAAATTTCCTGCTGGGCCTGCAGTTCATCACAATCTGCGTCAGTTTTCTTGGTGTCTTTCTCTCCTCCATGCTGCCATAGGACCCATAACACATCCCCGGTAATGAAAATGAAAATATAGGCTTATTTTTTTATTTATTTATTTTTTTTTTAGTGAGAGGAAGGGAAGCAGAGATAGACTCTTGTGTGTGCCCCGACCAGGTTCCACCCTGCAAGCCCACTAGGGGGCGATGCTCTGCCCACCTGGGGCCCTTGCTCCACTACAGCCAGAGCCATTTTTTAGCACCTGAGGCAGAGGCCATGAAGCTATACTTAGCACCCAGGAATAACTTGCTTTAATTGAGCTGTGGCTGCAGGAGGGAAGGAGGAGGAGAAGGAGGAGGAGGAGGAGGAGGAGGAGGAGGAAGAGAGAGAGAGAGAGAGAGAGAGAGGGAGAGAGAGAGAAAAGTGAGAGGGTGAGGGGTGGACAAGCAGATAGGCACTTCTCCTGTGTGCCCTGACTGGGAATTGAACCCAGGACATCCACATGCTGGGCCGACGCTCTACCACTGAGCCAACTGGCCAGGGCTTAGGCTTATTCTTTTTTTAAAAAAAAAAAACCTGTGAATTACCTGCACCATTATCCAAGAGTTCCAAAACTTCTGTGTTTCCATTTTTTGATTCAATGAATGCAGTCACTTTGGCTCCAAGAACAGGTAAATACCCTTGTGTAACTTCTCCATAAACAATCATTGGACTGGGGAAGCTGTTTGTGTCTTGATTCATTTTAGCATTCACTATGATTGGAGGTACAGAAGCATTTGCTGCCCGAGAATTAACTGTTATAGTTAATGTTTCTGGTTTTGTGTTGGCTTTAAGACTATACGTCCAAACACCCGCCTAAAAATTCAATGGAAATATAGTAAGTATCCAAGATCTAGCTATTTTCTGCAGTTCCATTATCCAACTCTAAAAAAAACCTTATCAAAGTGTTGCAGAGTAAACAGGGCTTTGAGATTTTTGAGGCTTTTTTGAAGGTAAAAGGATGAGAGTCAAGGCACTTTGGACAGGGCATCCTGGCTGTTGTCATTCACGGTGTCCAAATTGTGATATCTCTGCTGGGAATAATAAGTTTTAAAAAGTTTTCCTTGGCCTTATTTTTGACCTCAGAATTTGCAGACTGTATGGTCTGGTAATGCTAATAAGGAACGACTATCTACACACCAAGTTGCACAGACTCCTGCATTGCCTCCTCCAAATGACTGTTACTCTACCTAATTTTTCCCCTTCTCTTTCTTCCTCCTAATGCATAAGTTCTTTCCTACCTTCCCTGCCAGCCTAATTTCCAGGACCATACAGGTATAGAAAGTACATTGTATTTTATCTTAATTTTGAAGATAAGTATTGGTACTCATATTTATGATATTAAACAATGTATTTTTAGCTATGAAACAAATCTGGGTGGAAATAAAAAAAGCTGATTGCTTACCTTTGCAGTTCCTGGAATACTGAGATAGGCCATTTTGGAAACTCTGTCCTCTGTGAAACTTCCCATTGATCTTCCATTGGGATCCCAGAGAGAAATAATGGGAATCCGGTTCTCCCATGTGACGAGAAAGAGTGTGTCCTTTCCCACAGTGCTATCAATTATTACAGTTCCATTCATCCAGGTATTATTGCTAAGCGTTAATCCCTTACTTTCAAGCTGTATAAATATATTTTTAAAAAATTAATGAATGAGGAAAAGAGTAATTTTATTTATTTATTTATTTATTTATTTATTTATTTATTTATTTATTTATTTATTTTAAACATAGTTTCTAATTTCTGGCCTGGGAACAAACTTACAAAGGGTATACCACCTGAGGCTTGTGATCTCTCTGAAGGCTGGTTGGGATGTGACAGTTATTAGTCAGAAAGTGTGGATATATAGGGGCTGAGAAAAGGACATAGTATAATAAAAGCATTAGAGCAAGAGAATGTATTTTACAGCTGGAGACATGGTTGTATTATTTTTCCCAGTTGTTTTTGTAAATGCCCACATGAGACTTTAGCATTAAAGGGTGATACAACATTGATGAAAAATTAGCTGTAAGGTATGTGTGTGTGTGTGTGTGTGTGTGTGCAAATCACACTGAGTTTATCCATCTTTGTGATGACCTGAAAGAAAACACTTATTGGTGGTGGCTACAGTATTTGAGTAGAAAGCAAATAAAAAGACAAACACTCATGGTTATTTTTCTGATGTGAAATCTTCAAATAATTCTTCACACATTCTGTAGTTAGTAGTCCTGGATGATAAACATGTCCAACAATAGAATAAAGAGGGCCCTCGCCAGCTCAGTGGTAGAGCGTTGGCCTGGTTTGTATATCCTGGGTTCCATTGCTGGTCAGGGCACACAGGAGAAGTGACCATCTGCTTCTCCACCCTTCTCTCTTTTCTCTATCTCTCTTCCTCTCCTGCAGCCTTGGCTCTACTGGATTGAGTGCATTGGCCCTGGGCACTGAGGATAGCTTTGTGAAGCCTCTGCCTCAGTGCTTTAGTATGAGCTCGGTTGGGACTATGGCCCCAGATGGGCAGAGCATTGGCCCCAGACAGGAGTTGCCGGGTGGATCCTGGTTGGGGTGCATGCTAGAGTTTATGTCTCTATCTCACTCCTCTCACTTGAAAAAAAAAAAAAGAGTGTAAAGAGGACAAAATGATGTTTATGAAGGTTGGACTTTTGAGAAGAGAAGAGAAAAGAATGTTAGGACCTTTCTCTGAGAGGAGTCTCAAAGAAAGTTTTTCAAATCTTTGCATATTACTCTTAGTCAAGTACAGCAAACTTTATCTATTGACCAAGAAGGTGCTGTCTACAATGTGTCATTTCAGGAAATATTGGGAAGTTCCATTTCTACTCCAACCCAGTCCTAAACCCAAATACCTCCATATCAGTGCTGAGAGAGGAGAGTGAATTCTACCATTGAAACATCATTGCAATGACAAAAATCTCAGTCCTGTGTTAAGTGGACATGTCTTTGAGTGGATAAAATATTATTATCCAGTTAAATATGAATGCCTTTTTGAGACGTCCCACCGGAAACTTGTAAGAAAGTTAGAAAGCTTTGGTACTAGGGGAAAATAACTGGGCGGGAGTGGAGAACAACCTTTCTTCTGTGTTCCTGCCACCATTTAAGTGAGGGGAACAAAACTTTTCTGCCCCTTTCGTACAGTTTAAGAAGTCCATTTTTAAAACTTGGAGTACTTCCTGTATGCAAATGTCTTTTTTCTGGCTGACTTTCTGTATCCGGCTCTTAGAGTTAAAATTCTCTTGGAATATTCTATTTTAATGTCCCACCATCCTTTAAATTCTACTAAGGTTTTAAGCAGAACCCAAAATAATTCTCTTAAAATCAGTTCTCCCTCTTTACTTGTCAGTGTTAGAAAGTAGTATCATCATTTTCGAAATCAACCAGATTGAAGCCCTCAGAAATTAGTTTTATTCTCTTGCAGTTCATTTTCTATACACTACCAAGCTAGACCCCAGATCAATTTTTAATCTGTTTGCAAGGTGAAGCTACAAACCAGATCTCCAGATCAATCTGCACATATAATCCTAATCCTGCCTCCTGTAATGTATGTGCTCTTCATCATTGGAGACTAGAGGAAAATAGATTTGTTTAGGTGATTATGTCAAGTTTTAATGTAGGCAGTGACCTGGAAAACTAGAAGATGGAAGACAAGTCTTCACATAGGTGACATGATATAGACTTTGTGGAAATGGAAATGAACAAAAATAGAACTTTGTGAAAAAATATTTTTCAAGAAAATAGTCTGTGTTGACATTTTACATGGGGTATGAATAAAGAGTCGAAGTTTAGTCCAAGTTTTTCAATCAAGTAACAGGGAATGAGGGTGTTATTTAAACACAGATTAAAAAGAGTTCAGAGGAGAGGTGAATAAAATAAAAAGCCAGTGAAAAGAGTGGTTAAAGACATAAAGGAAATCCTAATTTTTAAAAATATTTATTCTTTTTCTCCAAATGAATTTCTTTCCAAACTACTTTTCTTCCTTTTCCAAGTCTTGAGTTCACCCTAACCTAATTTATTCCACAGCAGTGAAGTGTGAGAGAAATCTTGGAAGTATGAGATATATTTTTATGTGTCATAGAAAAATGGATACTATATTATTAGACAGTCTATTTTGTATGAAAAATTTAACATTTTGATGTTATACTGTAACCAAACTCTAGGGGAAAAGGAAAAGAAAAACTATGTTGGCTATTTCACTACTTAGTTCACTATTTGACTACTTAATTTGGCCATATCTAAAGAATAATTTCTATTTTATGCTGAAGTTTTGATTTTAATTAACAATTTACTTTGAGAAAAATATAGAACTTAAAACTTATAATAACTAAATTATTTTTCTTGGTTATGGCTAAATGCAAACATAAAACTTAAGGAGTGGGAACTCAGACCTGCAGAGACTGCTGGGAAACAGGGGCGTTTTCTGATGCCAGGGCTGCGAAAGCATCAATGAGGCCATTGTTCTGAAGCAGATCCGAGGCATAATAATGTTTTCCTCCTAAAATGTAAATACATTAACTGGGTTGTTTTCTAGAAAATAAGTACTTATCACAATTTAGTAATTTTAAGGTAACAGGGTGAACAAATAATAGTTTCAGTATATATTATTAAAAGGGACCCAAACCAGATTGGTGTAAAGCAGGGGTCTCAAACTCGCGGCCCGCCAAACAATTTTGTGCGGCCCGCAGACTAATCCACAAAGTTCAAAATATTTTGGATAAAATTAAGTAAGCCTAGGAGCCTACTTGTATTTTTTATTTCTCTAGCATCCTAGCTAGATATTAGCTTAGTTAACAGCAGTTGTGATGCGAACTACAGTTTCTGGTCGTTTTGTGACACTGAGTAAACTGCATGTACGATTGTGCTTGTTGTACTGATTTTTTTTTGTTTTCAA
The DNA here is from genome assembly GCF_036850995.1 of Saccopteryx leptura. Lineage (NCBI taxonomy): Eukaryota > Metazoa > Chordata > Mammalia > Chiroptera > Emballonuridae > Saccopteryx > Saccopteryx leptura. The sequence continues at coordinate 161,761,600 of NC_089505.1, read as the reverse complement.
CTGCAGTGAGAAACGTGTTGCGTAACAGTTGCCTTTTGTAGACCTAGTGCGGCCCAACGGCTGTGATCTTGCTCTGCCGCCCACATGCTGAGTTGAGTTTGAGACCCCTGGTGTAAAGATTAACTCTAAAATGTTAACTTATATAAGTCATAACCAGAAAGTGTAAGCTACCCTCATACCTCACTTAAAGAAATCTCAACTGGTTGAAACACATCAAATAATCATAGCATCAAAAAAAAAAAAGTAAAGAGACTTCCATATATTAAGCTCCCAGATTTCACACAGCCCTTAAGGAAAATTGTTCATTTTTATTTATGATACAGTTCTTAACAATGTTGGCCTTCGGATTTTCACAAGAAACTGAGTTGTCAGTCTCGGCATGTATGCAGTTCTATTAAAGGACTAGAATCTATTTACCTGTTACATTGCTCATCTCTTTGACTGCTTCATCAGCAGATGGTCCCAAAGCAATTAAATGAACGATGGCCCCACTTTCTTTCACTTTATCAAGACACTGTATTGCAGAGCCGTCCTCCCCATCAGTCAGCAGCACTATTTCGGATCCATCCAGTTGGGAGTATTTTTTTTTTATTACCTATAAATATAATCATAGCATAATTACTAAATGTTCCTAGAACAAGTACACTTTATAGGAGATCAGAAAAAGATATACAGAGAAAATAAAAGTGTACAGAAGAGAAGAGATGACTTCTGTTTTAAAATTACAGACTTTGAAATCAACAATCCCTAAAGGAACTTGAACATTACTCTTTTCTGTCCATCTGCCGTAGGGACTGTTTGCTCAAATGAGGTTATGTGGGAGCAGGGCTTTTGAACATCCTTCTTGGACTAAATAACAATGGCATCTCAGTCTGAGGAAGGCAGGTCAATCAGACACCAAAGATGTATTTGCAGAGTGTGTTACTGAATATTTCTCTTCCGTCTTTGACCAGACTTCTCTCTGACAAAACTTCAGTGTATAAAATCTGTTGCATAGACAGTTAAATGCATTAAAATACCACTTCAACATTAAAAAAAAACTTAATGATTCTAAATTAGGGAGCTATCAACTCAGTCTGCTTATAGAAAAAAGAAAGTTCTAAGCAAGTCAAGGTTAGGAATCTTGTTATAAAACTTTTATTTTACATCTAAAAGTAACAAGCACAGCCTGACTGATGGTGGTGGAGTAAACAGAGTGTTGACCTGGGATTCTGAGGTTACTGGCTTTAGCCCAAAGGTTGCTGGCTTGAGCCCAAGTCACCGGCTTGAGCAAGGGGTCACTGGCTCAGCTGGAGCCCCCCAATCAAGGCACACATGAGAAGGTTCCCCCCACATATATAAATATATTCTCTAAGCACCACCACCTTAGTTTTGTGGTTGTTACCTGTATATACAGGTAAATAGGTAACAAGCACAAAACTAAGTAAGTTGGTGGTGCTCAGAGAATACATGAATTATGTTTATTGAGATGAATTATATTTGTGGCTTGAGCCTTTTCCTAAAGCTGAACAGTTTACACTCAGATTTCTAAATCTAAGCTTCTATGTAAAAGTAAAAAGAGAATTTGTCACAGGGTAGCAACTATATTTTATCTTCTTCGATAGGTGCAATTGGTAGAGGCTTTTTGGTATACCTTGAGAAATTCAGTACAGACCAAAAGGGAAAAAATGACAGATTTATCAGTGGTTTTCATGGACTGGGAGTGGGCGAGTGTGTAGACTTGCAGAAAAGGGTTTAGAATGTAGAAATCCTTAATAAACAGGGATCAGGGAATAACATGAACAGCCCAATTTCAATTTTTGCATATTGTGAGGCAAATAATGATCATTACATATATTGCAATTTGGGAGAAATATGGTCTGGGACAGGCACTAAAAGCAAACTGAAAAACAGGAAATGCTTTTATGCACATACAGCTTTCATACAGCATCCCCAGGACATTCCCCCACATATTTCATTGCAAAATAAAGATCTAAAGATGAAGCAGATTTCTTTTTCCTTCACCTTTCCTATCCTGTATCAGTTATTTATTAAGCACTGAAGATGTGATAGTCACTGTCATAGCTTCTGGGGACTCAACAGGAATTACATGGTTCCTGCATTCCTGGAAACAGTGGAATTACATTTAAAAATATTTGTTGAGATATAGAGACAAGTGACAAAGATAATATATTCTATAGTTCAAGAGAAACAACACAATATCACAGTGCTACATTTTCTGGAATACTTGCTAGGCATTGAATGTATTTTATACAATGTGTAATTTAATCCAAGTCCAAGCTCCCAATCTGCCCCTAGATCACTACACTACTACTGCTCTTATTCTCTACAATTAATTTTTCCTTTCTTTTTCCTTTTTTTATAAGTGAGAGGAGGTTATATAGAGAGACAGACTCCCACATGCGCCTCAACTGGGATCCACCTGACAACTCCTGTCTGGGACCAATCAATGCTCAAATCAACTGAGCTATTTTTAGTGCTTGAGGCTGATGTGCTCAGACCAATTGAGTTATCCTCAGTGTCCGGGGTCGACAATGGAACCAATTGAGCCACTGGTTGTGGGAGGGGAGAGGGAAAGAAAGGGTAAAGAGGGGGGAAGCAAATGGTCACTTCTCTTGTATGCCCTGACCAGGAATTGAACGCAGGACATTCATATGCCAGCCAATGCTTGATCCAATGAGCAAACCGGCCAGAGCACAATTTATTTATTTTATACAGAGCAACCAGGTTCATTTTCTTAAAATATAAATTGATTATCAATCTCTGATACTTAGAACCCTTCAGTAGCTTTCTGTTGTGCTTAAAATAAAATAAAAACCTCTTACTTTTTTTTAAAGTTTTGAAAGATCTAGTCATTGTCTGCCTGCTGACTACATATCATATCTTCTCGTTTGTCAAATTCCAGTGCCACTAGCTCTATCAATTTTTAGAATAATCCAGTTTTTTTCCACCTCTTTCTTAAGGGACTTGGCCCTTTCTTTTCTGCCTGAACCAACTGCTCTTTCTCATCCTTCAAATCGTAACTTAAATGTTACCCTTCTGAGAGGACCTCATGGCCTCTCCACCTAAGGTAGGAAGTGCCCCTACTTTTCCAGTTACTCTGTCACATCATCCTGTTTGGTTTCTTGGCAACACTATCTTCACAACCTACAATTATTGTTTTTGTTCATTTATATATGTATTATCTGCTTCCCATTAAACCTACATGTATCACAAGAACAGAGAAGCATTTTTTGGAACATGAATATATGTTGAATAAATTAAAATATATGTTTTCCCCCTACTTCCTACAATAAATGTATCTTGAATATACTGAAGCATGAACAACTCTGTGTGCTAGCTTTCATCATCGCATTTTACCAATGAGGTAATTGATGACTACATGGATGAAGAACCATGCTTAGGTTCCAAGAGCTAGGAAGTGATCATCGGAGTCTTCATCTAAGACTTCATGTTAGAAAGCTACACTAAAATGCCATGGAATTCATAAATGAGAGACAGTTTATAAGTGTTGTGAATAGCAGGGAAGACTACATGAAGGAGCAAGGATTTTGAAGATTTGGTAGAATCTTAACATGCAAAGATAAAAAGAAGGAAACATTTTAGGCAGAAGAATTGCCTGGGCAAAGGGACGGAGCTCTTACTACATGGTGGCCATGGAGAGCAGCGTGTGCAGTGAATTGGTTAGAGCACAGAGCACCAGAAAAGGGGAACTCAGAGGGTAAGAGGCTTGAAGAATATCAGACCAAGGAATCAGACTTAATTTATAAACTGAGGAGAGAGTGAAAATTTCTAAGCAGGAAAATGACATATTTGATATTCATTATAAGCTCAAGAAGACAATTTGGAAAAAAATAAGATTGATAATAGCAGTTGTGAATTAAATATTTACTGTGTAATATAATAAATATTGTTCTAAGTATATAAATATATCATTTTATTTAATTCTCATAATAATTCTATGAAGTAGATGTTCTTATTTGCCTATATTTATAGCTAAGGCATTGAGAGTCCAAGGATACTGAAAATGCCTAAGATCACATAGCTGGAAAGCAGCAGTCAGTACTCCGATGTCAAAGCCCGTGACCTCACCAGAGTTCCTTACTCTATGACTACCAGTCCTTGCTACATCTGCTTTAATAGATACACATCAGATTGTCCTAACTAATGTCACAAAAACTGAAATGTGAACTGGCCCACAGTGGAGGCATACCATAAAGCTTTTACAATGCCTTAAAGTTGATGACTTTTGTTGCTGAATCATTCTCATTTATTTAACTAACGTTTATCGAGCACCCATTGTTGCAAGGGAAAAAAAAAAACAAAGCTGCTGACTTCATTGGACTTATACTCTAGTGGCATTTTTATAATAATATATCCACCCATCAGTTTATTCATTGATTCATTGGTCCATTAAGAAAAATCAAGTGAATTTTTTATGTTCTTAGTTCTGTATTTCTTAGAATTAGTTATGTTAAAATTATTGAGCAATTATATGCAGCAGTACTAATAGAAAAATGTCCTAATAATAAAAAAAACAAACTATACATGCAGCATGGGTTTCACCTGAAATGCTGATTCAATTCCAGCGCAGATGGAAGTTCCTCCATCAGCTGCCGTAGGCAAGCTATTCAAGAGTTGGTTTCTTTCATTGGGGCTTATTATTTGGACTAGGTCACTTTTAATGCTGGTGGTACTGTCAAAGTGCACCATCCCCACCCAGGTTTCATTCTCAACAATCTGCTGCAGAAAAAGTGTTGCTGCTTGATTCATTCGATTTAGGCGGTCATTAACCTGAGTGAAGAACAAGAAAAACAAAAAAGTGGTTTTGTTTGGAAAATAATAGCAGATTACATAAAACAGATAAACAGAATTTGTTAAGAATTTTCTATCATTAGCAATTAGTGTTATTAAAGACAGCAAATTTTTAATTGATGAAATTAAAAATATGTTTTTTTTTGTATCATGGAGCATATAAGGAACACAGGCTTTTAACTAGAAGTGATTCTTGGCTGCTAAGTACTCAAATTAGAGGTGCAGGTTAAGGGGGTTGTGTTGGAATTGAGGGGTGGTGACTGACATCTTATAGACTCTTTACTACTCCCAGGGTATCAAGATGAGACCATTCCCTAGGTCCTTGGAGACTAGACAACTCAAAAGTTAAAACTTCCTTGAGCTGCAGCTAAATTCTGAGAGGCCCTATTTCTACCCCTTCTGCTCCTAACCTCTTCCACCATTTCTCCATGAATAGATTAATTAGAATTGGTTCTCTGGTACTCATTAAGACTCACATCCATCTTAACTAGGTGAATGGCCAGGATGTAAATCTCTTCTTACATTTGTCTTTTCCAGTCCTTTAGCACCAACTTATCTGTATTACTTCCTCTTAACACATACCCTAATTTCCTTCTGCTCTGCCTGGACCCAAATTACAGTGAGAGGCCTCTACATCCCCATCTTTGAGGGCTCTCTCTGCCACTTTGATTTACTTCTAAACCTGGCTCTGCCTGCACCCTGTCTAGAGGAGGCTACTCATCTTCTCTCAGTAATTGGAGTATTAGAATGAACTCACTCAGAATTACATCTCCTGCTTTAACTACAGCTGAAATAAAAATTAGGCAGACAAGTGACTTTCATTCAAGTATTTCAGAAATGCTTGATTTTTGGAGTCTGAAATACTATATTAAGGGTAGATAAAAGCAGAGTACTGTTCGGAGTTAAAAGTAGAGATTATCGCCTCATGAAGAAAGATTAAATGTAATTCTATCTGCTTTATAATTGTAATGATTCATCAGATTTAGTAGCTGTTGGGAAACAATCATATCTTTTCTGAATCTAAATTGTCCCCCCCACACCCTAAAAAGACTAAAAATACTCGAAACCCTTAATTTTAATGGCACAAAGAATTGTGTATTGCATAGTTATAAGCCAGCCCCAGGACAAAGGGAAGCAGTAAAAAGTTAAACATTACATTCTTTTAAGAAATATTTTCTTTCAGTATCACATAAATAGTTTGAGGATTTCCATTTTCTTTTTGAAGCTAGGAATCTGATGATATTTCAAAGTACAATAACTACACACACAATTTTTACAAAGAGGCTAAGATGACTTTTTTAGAACCAAGAATAATTAACCATAAACGGTATATTATTCATTATCCTATGAACTTTGTTGCTTAATTTCATGTTCTGAAAATGTTTGCTTCTAAATTTAGTAAGAAAAATGAGAGAACGTCACAGTTGCTTTGCTGGCTATATATTACAGTGGATTATACTTAGAAGGACTTTCAAATGTGGATTTTTAAAATGTAGATGTATTATTTGTCTGTTTTGGTTTGTGGAAGGTTTAATAAAGATTAATAATTTGGATTTACAGAGAGACTCCCCATTCAAGGTCCTGAAAAATTCTAAGTAACTAAAAGGGACATTAATTGGTAGGATCAAAGAGAGAAGCACACCTTTTATTATAGGGACAAAAGCCAGTGGCTATTGATGTCCCTGAAAAGCCTTTCTTTCCCATTGCCTCCAGAGACCTTGATAACATGATAAGGTTGGTCTAGGTCTGGAGTTAAAAAAATAAATTTAACAATTCTTTTTCCAGACAAAAACGAAACAAAACAAAACAAGAACAAAACTATGCTGCATATCAGATGACAGGGAGCTGCTGTGGTTGATGGGTCATTTGGGCCTGGGGTGTCAGAGGCACCTTAATGGAATGTAGGCCCAGGGCTGCTTCTGCAGGGAGGAAAGGGAACCTTTTATATTTCATCTGTCTAAAGGGATATGGTTTTCTTACTGGCATAAAAGACTTAGGAGCTAGCAAGGCCTAAGCCCAATGCTCTATATTCCAGAGAGAGCTTCTGACCTTACTCCTGTCCCCACTTTCTTGGCCTACGTGTCCCCTGGGGCTTGTACTGCTTCAGCCAAGGTGGGGTCACCTGGAATTAACACTGGACAGCAGCATCTCTCTGGGTTCATTCCTGAGGGTGAGGTCATCCTCCAGCTCTGAAGGGAACTCTGTGAGGTGGGGGGGGGGGGGGGGAAGGGCTGAACTGCCCCTTCACCCCCACTGGCAAGCTTTTCTGCTTTGGTCTGCAGAACTGGGACGAGACTTGGGCACATTGTTTCCCCCCTCCCTCCCCCCACCCCAACTCCTTCACTCCAAGGAAAAGACTCATGAAATGGCTTCATCTTCAAGGTTTTAGGGGCTTGATTTACTTTCCCTCTTAGGTGAATTTTAAGTGTGCTCAGAGAAGTATGGCTGCCCAAAGGATTCCTGGACTTATTATTTTGGGGGAGAAGGCAAAGATTCGGGCTTCCCCCCAAACTCCCTAGCTCATCCCTTAGATTTTCCCGGATAACCTAGGCCCCTCTGGAAGCAGGTGAGGCGGGGAACAGAAGGGCTCCCATGTGCCCTCATGCTCACATTCAAAAATTGCTAAAAATGTTAAAATAAAATATGGTTTCCTTTTTATCTTGACAAATCAATGATAAAATCAAAAAGACATTAATAAAGCTTTGGTCTTTATATAATGAAATATCAAGATGGCTGAATTTAACTGTTTTTGCATGTTTGGATAAGCTAGTAACATCTTGTATGAGTAACAAAAGATCAATATTTCAGAAATTATTTTATTCCACAATATTTTATTTTCTTGATTTTGGCAAAACACTAATTATGTTGTTAAAATAAAGATTTTAATGTAATTTGTGTTCAACTAACAGTAATAACAAAAAAGGTTACAAATAAAATGCAATTATATTCAAAATGCTTAATATTTGAGTATATTTTTATCAAAATGTAAGTTAAAGAAAACATAAATTTTAAATTATAGTTTGTATATTTTAAGAGTTTGTTTTAAAAATATTTATATTATCTATTATAATTAAGAGACAAAATAAAAATAATACATGAATACAGCAACATTTTAAATAAAATTATTTAAATATGGCTGAATCTTTCAATTCAATTCTAAATATTTGATTAAATCTCATTTAATATGTTTGTAAAAATTTAATTATTAGTTGACTTTGGGTTATGGCACACAATGCAATCAACAGTTCAAATGCCAAGGAGATGTTCACCTAAATAGACTGTCATCTCTCCTTCCCGAAACTTCCAGAACACTGGGATGTGCCGGTGGCTAGCACTGATGTTCTTTCTAAAACCCTGTAATATTGTGAATTATTCTCCACCCTTTTCAGTAACCAAATAATCCCCTATTTGTCAAATACATTGTTTCTGATTTTTAGCATACTCAGTCCTGGCTCAAATGTACCCCCCTTCTGGGTGCTTTATCATATTACATCTTCTCTTTTGTAGTCCACTATTTTAATAATTATTTATTGAGCACCTGTATGTGGTAAACCTTGTTCCTGGCAAAAGTGAGACAAAGATGAATAAGACATGGTTTCAAGTCCTAGGGGACATGGTTCCTAGAGGATATGGTTTCAAGCACTAGAGGAGCTCCTAGTATAGGAGGAGAGACCAGCAGAAGGGCCTTTAGCCCAACCTGGATGACCAGCCCCTCTCCTGGAGTAGATAGGTGCCTGTACCAAATTTTGAAGAAGGATGAGTTAACTAAGTAATGGGGAAGAGAAAGTTTCTCTATGCAGCTGCAAACGCTTTAAGGCTATGGTTCTCTATTCCTAGAGTCTACCATTTACTAAATGATGGGGGAGGAATGAGTGGCTGAATCAGACTATATCTTCCTTATGGTGATGCTTTTCATTTCTATCTTTAATCATAAAGAGGTATTTATATAGATGATAAATAAGACTGACTCTGAATGGACTTCAGCAATACACTCTGTCCTCCTGTACGTCAAGTATTTCCAGTAGATAAAGGGGGAAGTTGAGAAAACATTTCCATATTTTTATCTCTTGTTCTGATCTTCTAAATTAAATCTTTACTAATGAGCCTAAAAGTCCTACTCAAAAAACCCTCCATTTTCTGAAAATAAGAGTCTATCATGTTATGTCTTTTAAATTTTTGTGCCACTCTTTTTTCATTACAATATTTACTGCCTATCCTGAGGTCATGATTACAAAGATGTGATGGGACTTATGCCACCAAGCAAGTTAGAACAACCTAGATGAAGATAATGTTCAGCATGTTCTTAGGCATTCAGTCATCGTTAGCCACTATGTCTAGGAAATATGGATCCATGGACTTACTTACCCCCATGCTTCCAGATTTATCAAGAACCAAGCACAGAATTCTTTCTCCGATCCTCAGCAATGAGAAGACAGGTGAAGGGGGTGATTGCACCATAGGCGTGCTGTTTTTTATGTCCTCAGAATTGCTGATCACCTCCCATATGCTTTTGTAACTGCATTTCTCGTTTTGCAGGCTTGGCGCTTCTCGGTTATGGTTTTTTTCATTACAGAATTCAACAACCTAAAAGGTTAATAAAATGAAAGAAAATGTTTTATATATGATACACTTAAAAATGCAACTAAAAATTTGATAAAAACAGAAAATCTGCTCTGCAAATATACTATTTATTTAATGACATAAGATTCATTGAGGATTCATATAATGGTAAGGTGGATTTTCAATAATAGCAATAACAAGTAACATTAGTTAAGTGCTTACAATGTGCCAATGTTCAAAGAGCTATGTATTAATACATATAATCCCTCAGGTCACCTGCACAGGTATTTTTTAAACATGATAACATGTCCTTTGATTTCAAATATACAATATGAAGAAATAATTGACATACTTACAGAATTGATACCTTGCATAAACATTATGGATGTCTTTTCAGATTGATCTTTATTAGGGAAAAATTGACACTCTTTCTGATACAGTTTTGTCTTAGGATCAGGTCTGCACATCTTAGTTATACAGCTGTTTCCTTGACATGTTTGAACTCTATTCACACCAGTAATATGTGCGGAACACCTGAAAATATGTGACAGTCTTTGAGGCAACCTACCCATTTACAGTTTTTTGAAAATTTTAAGTGTTTCTATTCAGAACGATCCTTACATCAAGGTCTTTATTCTTATTTGACAACAAAGGTTAAGGATTTCTACCAGAGCACTTTCCCAAAAAATTTCAGAGGGAATTTTAAGTGGTATCTCCAGTATGCAATGGCTGAGTTATCTGCTGAGATTAAAGTTGCTGCTGACCTGCTTACACAAATGGCTGTGGGTTCCCCTTTTCCAACCATCTCTCATGGTAGCTGTGTGGTAGTAAATGCATTGCAGGCATCTGAACAAAGCAACTTGTGAAATCATTTACCCTCGGTAACACCTTAACTTAAAGTTCTTTGTTTTTTCAAAGAAGGGCTCTCCAAAAGAATAGAATGTGGCATAACTACAAGTATTTTGATTATTCAAGGAGAATTTTAGTCCAAAGTGAAATGTGGTCTGAAGGAAACATGGAAGTACTGCTAAGGCAGTAAAGAGTGGTGGAGGCATTTTAGACCTATGTTTTATTGCATGGAATTGGCCACAGGTGGCGGTAATTATAACATGCTGGGGTCTTTTCAATGTGTTTCCAGTTCATATTTAAGAAACAATGGCTAGGTTTCATTCAGCCATTTAGGGAATCTCCTACATATATGTATGCTTCTATTGCCTCAGAACTCAGTGAATGTAATCATGTTATCTATATTAGCAATCATGATGAATTTTTTGCAGTGGAAATGAGACATTTAGGGGAATATGATATAATCAAAAGGAACCAATCTAGTACTCTTTAAAATATGTGTCCTGAAAATGGTGCTATGGGCTGATAAAGGGTCTTCATTGAAATGGTATTCTTTGAGTTTGTAAATTTTTGATAAGTCCCCAGCCCCAGCAGGTCATTTAGAGTTGATTTAACTGATGGCACATAATTTTAGATAGATTTTCTCTAACCATTCTGTTCTCTTTGCCTCAGAACAAAGAGGATTGTCTATTAATAACTGTGATGTTATACTGGCATTTTAAAATGAATTTTATAAATCCCAAGAAATTCCTGTTTGGCTCCTTGAAGCTGCTTGATTTTTTTACTCAGCCAGCAGTTACCACTATTTATTAACAGTTTTATTTTCATTCCTGTGTAATGTAAAATGTAAATAATTTTGATCTTTCAGTATACAATACAACCCTTTACACAGAGCACAGCTTCAGTGTAAATGTGTCCCGGAATCATTTAAAAATATGTCAACTTGGCTCCCAAATGTTCTTGAAGTTATGTATATTTTCAACTGGTGATGAGCTACTTTGTGATATATTTTCTAGAATAAATCAGAAATAAACAGAAAAGCACTGTTTTGTGATATAGCATCTATTATCTGCATTGGAACAAAATGAATGATTGGTATTTCAAATAAATCAAACTAGAGAAAATAGAAAGGTACATCCTGAATTAAAATTTAAAGAAATTTAAATGGCCATGCCTTGTTGCTTCAATTCTTTTTGACTTAGCGCTGTAGAAAGGCTTATCGTCATTGTACTCATCAAACACTCCCCAGCGGAGATGGGCCCACTCATGGACAAACAGTCTACCTGTAGGAAAGTATTTTAAAAACATGATCATAATTCAGGTGATGAAATTTATTCTTCAAATATTTAAGAAATGTTTTTTAAATAAAAATAATTATATTTGTTTTATAAATAAATGCCAATGTTTACTTTTTTTTTTTTTTTTTGTATTTTTCTGAAGTTGGAAACAGGGAGGCAGTCAGACAGACTCCCGCATGCGCCTGACCGGGATCCACCTGGCATGCCCACCAGGGGGCGATGCTCTGCCCATCTGGGGCTCCGTTGCAACCAGAACCATTCTAGCGCCTGAGGCAGAACCCATAGAGCCATCCTTAGCGCCCGGGCCAACTTTGCTCCAATGGAGCCTTGGCTGTGGGAGGGGAAGAGAGAGACAGAGAGGAAGGAGAGGGGGAGGGGTGGAGAAGCAGATGGGTGCTTCTCCTGTGTACCCTGGCTGGGAATTGAACCCGGGACTCCTGCATGCCAGGCCGATGCTCTATCACTGAGCCAACTGGCCAGGGCCTAGATTTTTTTTATTTATTTCTCTGAAGCTGGAAAAGGGGAGAGACAGACAGACTCCCGCATGCGCCCGACCGGGATCCACCTGGCACGCCCACCAGGGGGCAACGCTCTGCCCACCAGGGGGCGATGCTCTGCCCCTCCGGGGGGTCGCTCTGTCGCGACCAGAGCCACTCTAGCACCTGGGGCAGAGGCCAAGGAGCCATCCCCAGCGCCCGGGCCATCTTTGCTCCAATGGAGCCTCGCTGCTCCAGGAGGGGAAGAGAGAGACAGAAAAGAAGGAGAGGGGGAGGGGTGAAGAAGCAGATGGGTGCTTTTCCTGTGTGCCCTGGCCGGGAATTGAACCTGGGACTTCTGCATGCCAGGCCGATGCTCTACCACTGAGCCAACCAGCCAGGGCCTACATTTTTGTTTTTTAAGAGAGCATATAGCATTGCATTGAATTATAATGTGATATGTAGTATATTATCTTTTTATTCTACAACATGTTAAATCAATGAAACATTTATATGTGTATGTATGTATATATGTACGTATATGTATGTATATGCTATAGACAGACTAGACTGGGCTTTAGGTTTTGGCTGGTGGGGAGCAAAAGAATCTTACCTATCACAATGTTTTTGTTTCTATGAAGTTCACTTCTACTAACAACATAAACAAATATGTAAAACATGTGGAACCAAAATTTCACGACAGCAAAATTAAATGTTAAAAAATGTCTATAAATGTTTCTTAGGGATTTGATAATGAAAAATTAAAGATTAAAAACATTGCTGTAGGTCCTATATAATGTTGGAGATATCTAAATGAAGTGAATTATTTATATTACTTAACACATACAAGCATTAATTATGTAAAAATAATTATTATTAATTATAGATTCAAAACCATACTAGGTACTAGGAAATATAAAGATGAGTGAGATATATTCCTTTACTAGGATATGCTTAGAGAGGAGTCAAAATAAAAATAATATTTTATCTAAGAATTTCAGGGTAAATGGAAGAATAAGGTTAAATCCACAGCTTGACATGCAGGAGGGAAAAAAACAAGAAGAGGCCCTGGCCGGTTGGCTCAGTGGTAGAGCATCGGCCTGGCGTGCAGAAGTCCCGGGTTCGATTCCTGGCCAGGGCACACAGGAGAAGCGCCCATCTGCTTCTCCACCCCTCCCCCTCTCCTTCCTCTCTGTCTGTCTCCCCTCCCACAGCCGACGCTCCATTGGAGCAAAGATGGCCCGGGCGCTGGGGATGGCTCCTTGGCCTCTGCCCCAGGCGCTAAAGTGGCTCTGGTTGCGGCAGAGCAACGCCCTGGAGGGGCAGAGCATCGCCCCCTGGTGGGCAGAGCGTCGCCCCCTGGTGGGCGTGCCGGGTGGATCCCGGTTGGGCACATGCAGGAGTCTGTCTGACTGTCTCTCCCCGTTTCTAGCTTCAGAAAAATACAAAAAACAAAAAACAAACAAAAAAAAGAATTTGAAGAATTTTTGTTCTAACAACATTAGGAAATACTTCAAAGAAAGTAAAAATAGGGAAGGGGAAGTTGGGAACAGTCTATTCTGCTACAATGTATTTATCTAACTCAAATTAACTCATGAGATCTTAAAATAGGAAGAAAATGTCAGTACTATGCAAAACTCATGTTTCTTCTTTAAGTCCTTACTATTCCAAATGTGTTCCTTGACCCAGTAGTGTCAGCATTACCTGGGAGATAACAACAAATGCACAATCTTAGGTCTACTCTAAACCTCCTGCATCAGAATCGAATCCCTAAATTATTCCTTCACACATTAAACTTGAAAAACACTGGTCCATGACTTCCTAGGCATATGGAGTCAGATGAGCAATTGTAGGATTATATATAACCTTTGGTATAGAAGGAAAAAACCCTCATATCAGTTAAATTCCTCATATCATAGGAATTTGTTTAATTTTAAGAAAATTTAGTATGGCGCCTGTGGCTCCCTTTTTACAGTGGTCCACTCTTAGACTTGCTTTATGCTCAGCTCGTGGTAGGTTGTCCTGCTTTTCATACCCACCTTAGTTAGTTAAGAAAGTAGATTTCAGGTCTTCACACACACACACACACACACACACACACACACACACACTCACACACACACACACACACACACACACGTGCGCACGCTTGAGATGATATGGAGTTGGTTTGACTGTAGTAATCATTTTACTATTCAGTAAGAATAGCAAATCATCATCTTGCACATCTTAAAGGTATACAACTTTTATTGCCAAAAAAGCAGCCCCTCTGACTTAGAATTCCATTTCCATCTATATCATTGTCTCAGTTCCCACTAACCAGATTCTCATTTGTAATAGCATTTCGCTCTGTGTGTGTGTGTGTATGTGTGTGTGTGTACTTTTAATATCTACTGTGATGGCAGTTTTCAGCCAAACTGAGCTACTATCAAGATGGTTCAAATGATCTTTCCAGGTGCCTATTATTATTGTTATCATTTTTATTACAAATTGCATACATTTGAAGACTCTTTTCTTAACCTTATTTTTCAAGAGCCATGTTGTTTTTAGAACATTATTTTTCAAAATGTGAGTTTTTCACAAACACATGTATCATATTATAGGAGAAACTCCTGTCTAACCATGGCATAAGGACTGTCAATTATGGAATGAGGCTGAAGTGGGGGCATAGGGAAAGAACAAGAGCTCAGATAGGAATGCTGACTTGAAAAATTGGAGAAAATCCTCCTCATCTAATAAGGTAGGTGAAGGTGGGCATGAGTTTGGAAGTAGAGAAGAAGAAGGTAGGGGTTCTATTCTCCCAGTCAAGGCATCTATTGATTAATGGGATTGAAAAAGTGGCTAGAGATCTTGAGAAAAATGATAAAAGTTTTAGAACAGCTACTGGGGCATAGTAAAGGGAATTGAGAAGAGGCAAGTTCAACATTGCTGAGTAGCTTTGAGGGCTCATTAAGATTGAAAAAGGTGTTTTTGTAATGATATCCATTCATTTTGTAAATTTATTTCACAATCTTGGAAACATTAGAAGCTAAAGGAAACCGGCTGCAAATGCAGGAGAGAGCACTTGGCAAATGGAATGAAACATAAAAATAAGAGTGGTAAGGGAATTGAGCTATTTATACTTTGCTGGACCTGCCAGGTAGAGAAAAAGTTATAGCTAGAAGGGAGCAAAAGATTAAAGGTGCTTAGTAGACCAAACATGATCAGACTAAGGTACAGGAGAGAGTTAAGTCTGAAATGGGATGAGATGGTGGAACTTTCAAGACCAGGGTGGGAAGCAGGTTCAGGTAATGATGAAAACCAGGCTTAACTGAATGTTTGACAGAAACTTAATGAGTGCCCACTGAAGGGACAATGGAAGAAGAGAAAGTGATCTTGGGGTATGAGGATTCAGGAATGTTTTTCTTGTGTGAAATAATATGCCTTAGTTCATTTAAACCAATAATCTTAACTTTTAGCTTGAACTAGATGAAATTGCTCTTTTTTAATAGGTAAAAATACTCACTAATATACAAGCACATTTAGTTCAACCAAATAAGTTGAATAATAATCTCAGCAACTACAGGCCATGAGTGTTTTCTCTTGGCCAGGAACGGTCATCGTGATGCGTGAAAAGCTCTTTTCAGCTTTTCACGCATCTGCCTTCTATCTAGACGGCATATGTGTAATATCTATCTAGCTGTGGAAAAGTAGAAAATTAAAATTTTTTATTTTAACAGAGAGAGAGACAGAGAGAGGGACAGATAGGGACAGACAGACAGGAAGGGAGAGATGAGAAGCATCCACTTTTTGTTGTGGCTCTTTGTTGCTGCTCTTTAGTTGTTCATTGATTAATTTCTCATATGTACTTTGACCAGGGGGCTATAATAGAGCAAGTGACTCCTTGCTCTAGCCAGAGACCTTGGGCTCACACCAGCGACCTTTGGGTTCAATCCAGCGATCATGGAGTCATGTCTATGATTTCACGCTCAAGCCAGTGACCCTGCGCTCAAGCTGGTGAGCTTGCACTCAAGCACGATGAGCCCATTGCTCAAGCCAGCAACCTCAGGATTTTGAACCTGGGTCCTCTGAGTCCCAGTATGATTCTCTATCCACTGCACCACCATCTGGTCAGGCTGGAAAATTAAGATTTGAAAAGTATACCTTAAGAAAAAGATTAATTATTGTTGCCCTATGTTCAAATTTCTGTAGATACTCTACTGAGTACAGTTACATGGATTATGTTATTTAATATTTACAACAATTCTATAAAGTAGGAACTCCTCTATTCATAATTTCACAGGAAATAAACACAGAGAGGCTTGCTCATTGTCCAATGAAACACAGAGCTGGTAAGTAAGGGAGTCAGGATTTGAACCTATAGAGACAGTTCTTGGCTCGAAGGCTTGTATACTTAACTTGGGTACAGAGCGGCTTATTGGGATCATTGCAAAATATATGTTAACTGAAATTCCTACCTGTTGGTCCATATTCATTTTGTTTTTTTCCAAGTATGAAGTCAGGGGTGAAATGAATGTATTCTCCTCTTCCTTTACAGGGTTTAAACTGCTTAGTGTATGGTTCATCTCTACCTTGTAGGGCAGGTAATGTAACTATAACGTCAGCCTGAGAATATTTAAAAAGATTTTTAAAACATCAGAAATAGAAATGCTAGCATTTAGTCTAAAAACTTCTGAAACGGTCAATTTGCAACACAATGGAGGAACATCAGAAAATGTAATATTTTAAGAGAAGTTTTTTGGTCTGGGTTGGTTGGCTCAGTGGTAGAGCATCTGCCTGGCATGTGGATGTCCTGAGTTTGATTCCCACTCATTGCACACAGGAGAAGTGACTATCTGCTTTTCCACCCTTCCCCCTCTCACTTCTTTCACTTCTTTCTCTCTACCTTTCTTGTCCCCTCTCGCAGTCATGGCTCAATTAGAACAAGTTGGCTCTGGGAGCTTAGGATAGCTTCATGGCCTCGCCTCAGGTGCTAAAATAACTCAGTTGATGAGCAACAGAGCAACAGCCCCAGATGGGCAGAGCATTGCGCAGTAGGGGGCCTGATGAGTGGATCCTGGTTGGGGCACATGTGGGAGTCTGTCTCTCTGTCTCCATGCTTCTCACTTAAGAAATATATATATATGAGAGAAAGAAAAGTTTTTTGATTCTTACATGTTTGTAGCTTTCGAGTTTTGGCCTCTTGTACTGAGGGTTTTCCTTCCAATTCTCGGGAATTAATATTGATACAGTTTTGAAAAATAGTCTTTTTTCTGTGGCTTCAAACAGGTAAGTAGATGCTGTAGTCACCATGTCCTGTTAGAAAAGGAAAAAATATGTGAGGATGGCCAAGTGACAGTGAACTAAATGGGCATAGGTTAATCACAGGCATTTCTGGATTAAGAATAGATAGAAGCCCTGGCCGGTTGGCTCAGCGGTAGAGCGTCGGCCTGGTGTGCGGGGGACCCAGGTTCGATTCCCGGCCAGGGCACTTAGGAGAGGCGCCCATTTGCTTCTCCACTCCCCCTCCTTCCTCTCTGTCTCTCTCTTCCCCTCCCGCAGCCAAGGTTCCATTGGAGCAAAGATGGCCTGGGCGCTGGGGATGGCTCCTTGGCCTCTGCCCCAGGCGCTACAGTGGCTCTGGTCGTGGCAGAGCGACGCCCCGGAGGGGCAGAGCATCGCCCCCTGGTGGGCAGAGTGTCGTGCCCGGTGGATCCCGGTCAGGCACATGCCGGAGTCTGTCTGACTGTCTCTCCCCGTTTCCAGCTTCAGAAAAGAAGAAGAAGAAAAAAAAAAAAGAATGGATAGAAAAAGCAACTGATTAGTGAGCAGAGTCTCTGCCTCCAAATTCCCACTCTGCCACCATTCAGTCCAAAATTATAACTTAATCCTGTACATTTAAAGGTTTGGTTTTTTTTTTGTATTTTTCTGAAGCTGGAAACGGGGAGAAACAGACAGACTCCCGCATGCACCCGACCGGGATCCACCCGGCACGCCCACCAGGGGTGCTGCTCTGCCCACCAGGGGGCGATGCTCTGCCCCTCCGGGGCGTCACTCTGCCGCGACCAGAGCCACTCTAGCGCGACCAGAGCCACTCTAGCGCCTGGGGCAGAGGCCAAGGAGCCATCCCCAACGCCGGGGCCATCTTTGCTCCAACGGAGCCTTGGCTGCGGGAGGGGAAGAGAGAGACAGAGAGGAAGGAGGGGGGGGTGGAGAAGCAAATGGGCGCCTCTCCTAAGTGCCCTGGCCGGGAATCGAACCCGGGTCCCCCGCACGCCAGGCCGATGCTCCACCGCTGAGCCAACCGGCCAGGGCCACATTTAAAGGTTTTGAGTCTTCCATAATTCTTCTTCAAAAAGCAAATGCTTCTATTTTGTGTTAACAGATTGTATAACATGATAAAGAGCATAGACTTTAGAGTCATCTCCTTGGTTCCAATGTTGGCACTAGCACTTTCTTAGTGATAGATCTTGGCCACTTTACATAATGCTCTCAAGAGATTAGTTTTCTCATTTCTTAGGTGGACTATTACTACCTATCAAGGCTGTCATAAACATGAATTGAGTTATAAAGTACTCTACACGTAGACAGTGATAAACCTGGTGGATGAGGAAGCAGCATTACTGTTTATAAGTCTAATAGAGAACAGCCTTAGTTGATACAAGCTTAGAGCAGTTTGTAGGCATGTGTCATAGAGAGGTTTTCCATTATGCAACCATTCCTCCAGTAGAAGCAGCTGGGATGGATTGGAGCCTGGAGGTGGGGTGATGAAAATTTATAGTAGAGGTAGACCTTTTTAATCACAGTCAGAATTTGTTACTCTGCTATCAAGCTGAAAATAATGCCATCCTATAATGTTCAGTATCCTGAACCTAAAAATACAATGATTGATAAGAGAAACAGATGTATACAAAGACATTATGGTAATCTAATCTGCATGATCAAACCCACTGAGTAATTGGAGATCCTGGGTGCTAGATGATGATGTCAACCTCTTCATCTTGCTTGCAACATACCAGTCTAGATTGCTGTTTTCTTCAAGGCAGGTTCTCATTCTCCATGACATTCCTAAACTAGCAGAAGCCCAAATAGAGCTGTCCTGCTTCAGGAATTTCACAGCTCTTTTCTGTTCTGTTGAAGACAGGCAGGTGTGATGACTTATATGCACTGAAGAGAACAGAAAACTGATTGGGTTTAGAACCATGAATTCAGAGATCTAAAGACCCAGAGGACAATCTGGAAGTCAGGAAAAGGGTTTTGAAGAGCTCCCAAGGTAGGTTGGAGGTTATTTCCTTACTGGCCTAAAGCGATGAAAGAATTCTCTACTTGTTCCCTAAGAATACCTCCCCTTTCTTTTTGTTTTGAGATATTCAGGTCTCAACAGGTTGTTACCTTTGCTTGAAGTGATGGCTCTCTGTGTCTATGAGATAAAAATATATGATATATATGGTGGTTGAACTCACCAAGCATAAAAGGGAGAGGACTGAAATAAATAAAATCAGAAATGAAAGAAGAAATATTACAACTGATGCCACAGAAATACAAAGGATTATAAGAGAATATTATGAACAATTACATGCCAACAATTTGAATGACCTAGAAGAAATTTAAAAAAAAATTCTAGAAATATATAACGTATCAAGACTGAATCATGAAGACATAAAATATGAACAGGCCAATTATTAGTAAGGATATTAAATCAGTGATCAACACCTCCTATCCCCTCAAAACCCTGACCCCCCAAAAAACTGTCCAGAATCTGACAGCTTTACTGGTGAATTATACCAAACATTCAAAGAAGAATTAATACCAACTCTTCTCAAAATATTCCAAAATAAAAGAAGAATGAATGCTTTCAAATTTATTTTATGAAGCCAGTATTATTCTGAAAACAAAACCAGACAAGGATGCCACAAGAAAAAGAAAATTACAAGCCAATATTCCTAATGAATATACATGAAAAAATTCTCAAAAAACTATTAACAAACTGAATTCAACAATACATTAAAATGATCATACACCAGTGGTAGTCAACCTAGTCCCTACCGCCCATTAGTAGGTGTTCCAGTTTTCATGGTGGGTGGTAATGGAGCAACCAAAGTATAAATAAAAAGATAGATTTAACTATAATAAGATGTTTTATAAAGATTTATTCTGTCAAACAGCAAAAATCTGACATAAAGTACTTGGTAAGTAATTATTATTATATGCTTTAACTTGCTGTAACTCTGCTTTGTAAATTTTATAAAGTAAAGTTACTTCCCTACTTTATAAATCACCATTACTGTGGAACCAGTGGGTGGTTAGAAAATGTTCCTACTAACAGAGATACAAAAGTGGGCAGTAGGTATAAAAAGGTTGACTACCCCTGTCATACACCATGATCAAGTGGGATTTATTTCGGGGATGCAAGGATGGTTCAACATTTGCAAATCAATCAACATCATTAACAATACAAAGGATAAAAATTATATGATCATCTCAATAGATGCAAAAAAAGCATTTGACAAAATTCAACACCTATTTATGATAAAACTATCAGGAAAATGGGTATAGAAAGAACATAACTCAACACAATAAAGGCCATATATAAAAAACTCACATTTAACATCATACTCAATGGTAAAAAAAAATTAAAGCTTTTCCTTTATGATCAGGAGCAAGACAAAGATGCCCATTCTTTCCACTTTTATTCAACCCAATATTGGAATCCCTAGCCAGTGTAATTAGGCCAGAAAAAGAAATAAAATGCTTCCAGATCAGAATGGCAAAGTAAAACTGTCACTATCTGGAGATGGCATGACATTATGTATGAAAATCCTAAATAATCCACCAAAAAGAACTGTCAGAACTCATAAATGAATTCAGTAAAGTTGCAGGATGCAAAATCAATATAAAACATATGTTGCATTTCTGTACACTAATAATGAACTATCAGAAAGAGAAATTAAGATAACAATCCTATTTACAATTACATCAGAAAGAATAAAATGTCTAGGAATAATTTTAACCAAGAGGTGAAATTTCTGTACACTTAAAACAAGAAGACATTAATGAAAGAAACCTAAGAAGATAGAAATAAATGGAATGATATTTCATGATCATAGTTTAGAAAAATCAATATTGTTAAATACTAGCCAAGACAATTGTTCATACTAGCCAAGACAATCTACAGATTCAGTGCAATCCTTATCAAAAAGCCAATTGTATTTTGCACAGAAATAGGAGAAACAATCCTAAAATTTGTATGAAACCACAAAAGATCTTGAATAGCCCAACCATTCTTGAGAAAGAAGAACAAAGCTGGAGGCATAACACTCCCTGATTTTGAACTATGCTACAGAACAGTAGTAATCAAAAGAGTATAGTATTGCCATAAAAACAGATATATAGTTCAATGGAACAGAATCGAAAGTTCAGAAATAAACCCACGCATAAGTCATCAATTAATTTATGACAAAAGAGTTAAGAATATACCATTAAGCAAAGACTATCTCTTCAATAAACGGTGTTGGGAAAACCAGACGGTCCCATGTGAAAGAATGATGCTGGACCACTATCTTACACTATGTAAAAAACAAAACAAAACAAAACAAAACAAAACTAATTCAAAATGCATTAAAGACTTGAACATAAGACCTGAAACCATAAAACTCCCAGAAGAAAACATAAGCTCCCTGACATTGATCTTGGCAAAATTTTTTTGATACCAAAGCAAAAGCAATAGCAAAAAACAAACAAAAATTTCCCAAACAATCTAATTAAAAAATGGTCTGAGAATTGAAAAGACATTTTTCCAAAGAAGACAAACAAATAGCCAACCGATATATTAAAAATGGGGTGCTCAATATCACTAATTATCAGGGAAATGCAAAGCAGGACCACAAAGAGATATTGCCTCACACCCATTATAATATTATATATGTGTAAAAAATAAGAATAATAAGTATTGACAAGGATATGCGGAAAGGGATTGGTGGGAATGTACATTGGAGAAGCCACTGTGGAAAACAGTATGGAGGTTTCTTTAAAAACTAAAAATAAAACTAGCATTTGATACAGCAATTCTACTACTGGGTATTTACTCAAAGAAAATGAAAACACTATTTCAAAAAGATATATGTGTCCCTGTGTTTACTGCAGCATTATTTACAATGACTAAAACATGAAAGCACCCTGTCTATGGATAGATGAATGGATAAAGAAGATGCAGTATATATAAAGAGTGGAATATTACTGAGCTGCAAAAAGAAGGAAATTATGCCTTTTCTGACAAGATAATGGACCTCGAGGGCATTATGCTAAGTAAAATAAGTTAGACAGAGAAGGAACAATGACAAACAATTTCATTTATATGTGAAATCAAAAAAATAAAGAGAAGAAAAACACAAAAACGGAACTCATAGATACAGAGAGCAAGTTGGTGGTTTCCAGAGCTTTAGGGTGGGGGGGTCCACTAAGTGGGTGAAGGCAGTCAAGACGTACAAACTTCTAGTTATAAAATAAATAAGTTATGGTGATATAATGTACGGCATGGTGACTATAGTTAATACAATTTGTATATTTGAAAGTTGCTGAAATTAAAAGTTCTTATAAGTAAAACAATTTTGTAACTGTGATATAGTGATGGATGTTAACTAGATTTATTTTGGTGG